>NC_057797.1:304514731-304857307 GCF_018294505.1 Triticum aestivum
TTTTACCGGATTACCGGGAGGTTACCGGAACCCCCCGGGAGTCATATGGGCCTTATTGGGCCTTAGTGGAAAGGTGAAAGGGCTGCCCATAAGGGCTGCGCGCCTCCCCCCTCCCCTAGTCCTATTAGGACTAGGAGAGGTGGCCGGCCACCCCTCTCCCTCTTTCCCCCTTGGGAATCCTAGTTGGAATAGGATTGGGGGGGGAGTCCTACTCCCGGTAGGAGTAGGACTCCTCCTGCGCCCTCCTCCTGGCCGGCGCACCTCTCCCCCTTGGCTCCTTTATATACGGAGGCAGGGGGCACCTCTAGACACACAAGTTGATCATTGAGATCGTTCCTTAGCCGTGTGCGGTGCCCCCTGCCACCATATTCCACCTCGATCATATCGTTGTAGTGCTTAGGCGAAGCCCTGCGTCGGTAATACATCAAGATCGTCACCACGCTGTCGTGCTGACAGAACTCCTCCCCGAAGCTTTGCTGGATCGGAGCCCGGGGATCGTCATCGAGCTGTACGTGTGCTAAGAACTCGGAGGTGCCGGAGTAACGGTGCTTGGATCGGTTGGATCGGGAAGAAGACGTACGACTACTTCCTCTACGTTGTGTCAACGCTTCCGTTGCGATCTACAAGGGTACGTAGATCATACTCTCCCCTCGTTGCTATACATCACCATGATCTTGCGTGTGCGTAGGAAAATTTTGAAATTACTACGTTCCCCAACAGTGGTATCAGAGCCTAGGTTTTATGGTTTGATGTTATTTGCATGAGTAGAACACAAGTGAGTTGTGGACGATACAAGTCATACTGCCTACCAGCATGTCATACTTTGGTTCGGCGGTATTGTTGGACGAGACGACCCGGACCAACCTTACGCGTACGCTTACGCGAGACCGGTTCCCTCGACGTGCTTTGCACATAGATGGCTTGCGGGCGACTGTCTCTCCAACTTTAGTTGAACCGAGTGTGGCTACGCCCGGTCCTTGCGAAGGTTAAAACAGAGTCTATTTGACAAACTATCGTTGTGGTTTTGATGCGTAGGTGAGATTGGTTCTTGCTTAAAGCCCGTAGCAGCCACGTAAAACTTGCAACAACAAAGTAGAGGACGTCTAACTTGTTTTTGCAGGGCATGTTGTGATGTGATATGGTCAAGGCATGATGCTAAATTTTATTGTATGAGATGATCATGTTTTGTAACCGAGTTATCGGCAACTGGCAGGAGCCATATGGTTGTCGCTTTATTGTATGCAATGCAATCGCGATGTAATGCTTTACTTTATCACTAAACGGTAGCCGTGGAAGCATAAGATTGGCGAGACGACAACGATGCTACGATGGAGATCAAGGTGTCGCGCCGGTGACGATGGTGATCATGACGGTGCTTCGGAGATGGAGATCACAGGCACAAGATGATGATGGCCATATCATATCACTTATATTGATTGCATGTGATGTTTATCTTTATATGCATCTTATCTTGCTTTGATTGACGGTAGCATTATAAGATGATCTCTCACTAAATTATCAAGAAGTGTTCTCCCTGAGTATGCACCGTTGCGAAAGTTCTTCGTGCTGAGACACCACGTGATGATCGGGTGTGATAGGCTCTACGTTCAAATACAACGGGTGCAAAACAGTTGCACACGCGGAATACTCAGGTTATACTTGACGAGCCAAGCATATACAGATATGGCCTCGGAACACGGAGACCGAAAGGTCGAGCGTGAATCATATAGTAGATATGATCAACATAATGATGTTCACCAATGAAACTACTCCATCTCACGTGATGATCGGACATGGTTTAGTTGATTTGGATCACGTGATCACTTAGAGGATTAGAGGGATGTCTATCTAAGTGGGAGTTCTTAAGTAATATGATTAATTGAACTTAAATTTATCATGAACTTAGTACCTGATAGTATCTTGCTTATTTATGTTGATTGTAGATAGATGGCTCGTGCTGTTGTTCCGTTGAATTTTAATGCGTTCCTTGAGAAAGCAAAGTTGAAAGATGATGGTAGCAATTACACGGACTGGGTCCGTAACTTGAGGATTATCCTCATTGCTGCACAGAAGAATTACGTCCTGGAAGCACCGCTGGGTGCCAGGCCTGCTGCTGGAGCAACACCAGATGTTATGAACGTCTGGCAGAGCAAAGCTGATGACTACTCGATAGTTCAGTGTGCCATGCTTTACGGCTTAGAATCGGGACTTCAACGACGTTTTGAACGTCATGGAGCATATGAGATGTTTCAGGAGTTGAAGTTAATATTTCAAGCAAATGCCCGGATTGAGAGATATGAAGTCTCCAATAAGTTCTATAGCTGCAAGATGGAAGAGAACAGTTCTGTCAGTGAGCATATACTCAAAATGTCTGGGTATAATAATCACTTGATTCAATTGGGAGTTAATCTTCCAGATGATTGCGTCATTGACAGAATTCTCCAATCACTGCCACCAAGCTACAAGAGCTTCGTGATGAACTATAATATGCAAGGGATGAACAAGACTATTCCCGAGCTCTTCGCAATGCTGAAAGCTGCGGAGGTAGAAATCAAAAAGGAGCATCAAGTGTTGATGGTTAACAAAACCACTAGTTTCAAGAAAAAGGGCAAAGGGAAGAAGAAGGGGAACTTCAAGAAGAACGGCAAGCAAGTTGCTGCTCAAGAGAAGAAACCCAAGTCTGGACCTAAGCCTGAAACTGAGTGCTTCTACTGCAAGCAGACTGGTCACTGGAAGCGGAACTGCCCAAAGTATTTGGCGGATAAGAAGGATGGCAAGGTGAACAAAGGTATATATGATATACATGTTATTGATGTGTACCTTACTAATGCTCGCAGTAGCACCTGGGTATTTGATACTGGTTCTGTTGCTAATATTTGCAACTCGAAACAGGGGCTACGGATTAAGCGAAGATTGGCTAAGGACGAGGTGACGATGCGCGTGGGAAACGGTTCCAAAGTCGATGTGATCGCGGTCGGCACGCTACCTCTACATCTACCTTCGGGATTAGTATTAGACCTAAATAATTGTTATTTAGTGCCAGCGTTAAGCATGAACATTATATCTGGATCTTGTTTGATGCGAGACGGTTATTCATTTAAATCAGAGAATAATGGTTGTTCTATTTATATGAGTAATATCTTTTATGGTCACGCACCCTTGAAGAGTGGTCTATTCTTATTGAATCTCGAGAGTAGTGATACACATATTCATAATGTTGAAGCCAAAAGATGCAGAGTTGATAATGATGGTGCAACTTATTTGTGGCACTGCCGTTTAGGTCATATCGGTGTAAAGCGCATGAAGAAACTCCATACTGATGGACTTTTGGAACCACTTGATTATGAATCACTTGGTACTTGCGAACCGTGCCTCATGGGCAAGATGACTAAAACACCGTTCTCCGGTACTATGGAGAGAGCAACAGATTTGTTGGAAATCATACATACAGATGTATGTGGTCCGATGAATATTGAGGCTCGTGGCGGATATCGTTATTTTCTCACCTTCACAGATGATTTAAGCAGATATGGTTATATCTACTTAATGAAACATAAGTCTGAAACATTTGAAAAGTTCAAAGAATTTCAGAGTGAAGTGGACAATCATCGTAACAAGAAAATAAAGTTTCTACGATCTGATCGTGGAGGAGAATATTTGAGTTACGAGTTTGGTGTACATTTGAAAAATTGTGGAATAGTTTCGCAACTCACGCCACCCGGAACACCACAGCGTAATGGTGTGTCCGAACGTCGTAATCGTACTTTACTAGATATGGTGCGATCTATGATGTCTCTTACTGATTTACCGCTATCATTTTGGGGATACGCTCTAGAGACGGCTGCATTCACGTTAAACAGGGCACCATCAAAATCCGTTGAGACGATGCCTTATGAACTATGGTTTGGCAAGAAACCAAAGTTGTCGTTTCTGAAAGTTTGGGGCTGCGATGCTTATGTGAAAAAGCTTCAACCTTATAAGCTCGAACCCAAATCGGAGAAATGTGTCTTCATAGGATATCCAAAGGAAACTATTGGATACACCTTCTATCACAGATCCAAAGGCAAGACTTTTGTTGCTAAATTCGGAAACTTTCTTGAGAAGGAGTTTCTCTCGAAAGAAGTGAGTGGGAGGAAAGTAGAACTTGACGAGGTAACTGTACCTGCTCCCTTGTTGGAAAATAGTACATCACAGAAAATGTTTCTGCGACACCTACACCAATAAGTGAGGAAGTTAATGATAATGATCATGAAACTTCAGAACAAGATACTACTGAACCTCGTAGATCAACCAGAGTAAGATCCGCACCAGAGTGGTACGGTAATCCAGTTCTGGAAGTCATGCTACTAGATCATGATGAACCTACGAACTATGAAGAAGCGATGGTGAGCCCAGATTCCGCAAAGTGGCTTGAAGCCATGAAATCTGAGATGGGATCCATGTATGAGAACAAAGTATGGACTTTGGTTGACTTGCCCGATGATCGGCAAGCAATTGAGAATAAATGGATCTTCAAGAAAAAGACTGACGCTGACAGTAATGTTACTGTCTATAAAGCTCGACTTGTCGCAAAAGGTTTTCGACAAGTTCAAGGGGTTGACTACGATGAGACCTTCTCACCCGTAGCAATGCTTAAGTCTGTCCGAATCATGTTAGCAATTGCCGCATTTTATAATTATGAAATTTGGAAGATGGATGTCAAAACTGCATTCCTGAATGGATTTCTGGAAGAAGAGTTGTATATGATGCAACCAGAAGGTTTTGTTGATCCAAAGGGAGCTAACAAAGTGTGCAAGCTCCAGCGATCCATTTATGGACTGGTGCAAGCCTCTCGGAGTTGGAATAAACGCTTTGATAGTGTGATTAAAGCATTTGGGTTTATACAGACTTTCGGAGAAGCCTGTATTTACAAGAAAGTGAGTGGGAGCTCTGTAGCATTTCTGATATTATATGTGGATGACATATTATTGATTGGAAATGATATAGAATTTCTGGATAGCATAAAGGGATACTTGAATAAGAGTTTTTCAATGAAAGACCTCGGTGAAGCTGCTTACATATTAGGCATAAAGATCTATAGAGATAGATGAAGACGCTTAATTGGACTTTCACAAAGCACATACCTTGACAAGATTTTGAAAAGTTCAAAATGGATCAAGCAAAGAAAGGGTTCTTGCCTGTGTTACAAGGTGTGAAGTTGAGTCAGACTCAATGCCCGACCACTGCAGAAGATAGAGAGAAAATGAAAGATGTTCCCTATGCTTCAGCCATAGGCTCTATCATGTATGCAATGCTGTGTACCAGACTTGATGTGTGCCTTGCTATAAGTTTAGCAGGGAGGTACCAAAGTAATCCAGGAGTGGATCACTGGACAGCGGTCAAGAACATCCTGAAATACCTGAAAAGGACTAAGGATATGTTTCTCGTATATGGAGGTGACAAAGAGCTCACCGTAAAAGGTTACGTTGATGCAAGCTTTGACACTGATCCGGACGATTCTAAATCGCAAACTGGATACGTGTTTACATTGAATGGTGGAGCTGTCAGTTGGTGCAGTTCTAAACAAAGCGTCGTAGCGGGATCTACATGTGAAGCGGAGTACATAGCTGCTTCGGAAGCAGCAAACGAAGGAGTCTGGATGAAGGAGTTCATATCCGATCTAGGTGTCATACCTAGTGCATCGGGTCCAATGAAAATCTTTTGTGACAATACTGGTGCAATTGCCTTGGCAAAGGAATCCAGATTTCACAAAAGGACCAAGCACATCAAGAGACGCTTCAACTCCATCCGGGATCTAGTCCAGGTGGGAGACATAGAGATTTGCAAGATACATACGGATCTGAATGTTGCAGACCCGTTGACTAAGCCTCTTCCACGAGCAAAACATGATCAGCACCAAGGCTCCATGGGTGTTAGAATCATTACAGTGTAATCTAGATTATTGACTCTAGTGCAAGTGGGAGACTGAAGGAAATATGCCCTAGAGGCAATAATAAAGTTATTATTTATTTCCTTATAATCATGATAAATGTTTATTATTCATGCTAGAATTGTATTAACCGGAAACATAATACATGTGTGAATAAATAGACAAACAAAGTGTCACTAGTATGCCTCTACTTGACTAGCTCGTTAATCAAAGATGGTTATGTTTCCTAACCATGAACAATGAGTTGTTATTTGATTAACGAGGTCACATCATTAGTTGAATGATCTGATTGACATGACCCATTCCATTAGCTTAGCACCCGATCATTTAGTATGTTGCTATTGCTTTCTTCATGACTTATACATGTTCCTATAACTATGAGATTATGCAACTCCCGTTTACCGGAGGAACACTTTGGGTACTACCAAACGTCACAACGTAACTGGGTGATTATAAAGGAGTACTACAGGTGTCTCCAATGGTACATGTTGGGTTGGCGTATTTCGAGATTAGGTTTTGTCACTCCGATTGTCGGAGAGGTATCTCTGGGCCCTCTCGGTAATGCACATCACATAAGCCTTGCAAGCATTACAACTAATATGGTAGTTGTGAGATGATGTATTACGGAACGAGTAAAGAGACTTGCCGGTAACGAGATTGAACTAGGTATTGGATACCGACGATCGAATCTCGGGCAAGTAACATACCAATGACAAAGGGAACAACGTATGTTGTTATGCGGTCTGACCGATAAAGATATTCGTAGAATATGTAGGAGCCAATATGGGCATCCAGGTCCCGCTATTGGTTATTGACCGGAGACGTGTCTCGGTCATGTCTACATTGTTCTTGAACCGTAGGGTCTGCACGCTTAATGTTACGATGACAGTTATTATGAGTTTATGCATTTTGATGTACCGAAGGTTGTTCGGAGTCCCGGATGTGATCACGGACATGACGAGGAGTCTCGAAATGGTCGAGACATAAATATTGATATATTGGAAGCCTATGTTTGGACATCGGAAGTGTTCCGGGTGAAATCAGGATTTTACCGGATTACCGGGAGGTTACCGGAACCCCCCTAGAGTCATATGGGCCTTATTGGGCCTTAGTGGAAAGGTGAAAGGGCTGCCCATAAGGGCTGTGCGCCTCCCCCCCTCCCCTAGTTCTATTAGGACTAGGAGAGGTGGCCGGCCACCCCTCTCCCTCTTTCCCCCTTGGGAATCCTAGTTGGAATAGGATTGGGGGGGGGGGTCCTACTCACGGTAGGAGTAGGACTCCTCCTGCGCCCTCCTCCTGGCCGGCGCACCTCTTCCCCTTGGCTCTTTTATATACGGAGGCAAGGGGGCACCTCTAGACACACAAGTTGATCATTGAGATCGTTCCTTAGCCGTGTGCGGTGCCCCCTGCCACCATATTCCACCTCGATCATATCGTTGTAGTGCTTAGGCGAAGCCCTGCGTCGGTAATACATCAAGATCGTCACCACGCCGTCGTGCTGACAGAACTCCTCCCCGAAGCTTTGCTGGATCGGAGCCCGGGGATCGTTATCGAGCTGTACGTGTGCTAAGAACTCGGAGGTGCCGGAGTAACGGTGCTTGGATCGGTTGGATCGGGAAAAAGACGTACGACTACTTCCTCTATGTTGTGTCAATGCTTCCGTTGCGATCTACAAGGGTACGTAGATCATACTCTCCCCTCGTTGCTATACATCACCATGATCTTGCATGTGCGTAGGAAAATTTTGAAATTACTACGTTCCCCAACATCACCACCACCTACTTTTCCCTTGGGAGTCGCTCTCTCGAGGGTCATCTTTATTTTAACCCCCCCGGGCCAGTGCTCCTCTGAGTGTTGGTCCGAACTGAGCTGCCTGCGGGGCCACCTCGGGGAAACTTGAGGGTTGGTTTTACTCGTAGCTAGTCTCATTTGAGTGTGCCCTGAGAACGAGATATGTGCAACTCCTATCGGGATTTGTCGGCACATTCGGGCGGTGTTGCTGGTCTTGTTTTAACCTGTCGAAGTGTCTAGAAGAACCGAGATACCGAGTCTGATCGGAACGTCTTGGGAGGAGGTCTATTCATTCGTTGACCGTGAGAGCTTGTGATGGGCTAAGTTGGGACACCCCTGCAGGGATTTGAACTTTCGAAAGTCGTGCCCGCGGTTATGGGAAGATGGGAATTTGTTAATGTCTGGTTGTAGATAACCTGAACTTGACCTTAATTAAAATGAATCAACAGCGTGTGTTACCGTGATGGTCTCTTTCCGGCGGAGTCCGGGAAGTGAACACGGTGTTGGAGTTATGTTTGACGTAGGTTGTTCTAGGATCACTTATTGATCATAGTTTCTCGATCGCGCTTTGCCTTCTCTTCTCGCTCTCATTTGCGTATGGTAGCCACCATATATGCTAGTCGCTTGCTGCAGTTCCACCTCATACCTTTACCTTACCCATAAGCTTAAATAGTCTTGATCGCGAGGGTGCGAGATTGCTGAGTCCCTGAGGCTCACAGATACTTCCAAAACCAGCTTGCAGGTGCCGATGAGTCCGTGCAGATGACGCAACCAAGCTCAGGAGGAGCTCGATGAAGATCTTGTCCTTTGTGTTGTTTTGTTCTAGTTGATCAGTAGTGGAGCCCAGTTGGGGTCGATCGGGGACCTTGTCGCATTTGGGGTTCTTCTTTTATTTTGGCTCCATAGTCGGGCCCTGATTGTACTTGGTTGATGTAATGCTTTATTCATGTAATTGTGTGAAGTGGCGATTGTAAGCCAACTATGTATCTCTTTCCCTTATATATTACATGGGTTGTGTGAAGATTACCTCGCTTGCGACATTGCTTTCAATTCGGTTATGCCTCTAAGTCGTGCTTCGACACGTGGGAGATATAGCCGCATCAAGGGCGTTACATATATTAACCCAGGTCCATACATATGACCTTCAGCATGACCTGAACAATAAAGCAGGACATACCAGATCGATCTACGGATCGCGAGGACGTGCCCCGAAATGCGACGACGGCCATCTATTCAGACGTGACAAACCTAGTCATGCGCGGGCTGAAATCCGAAGACGGACTCCATCAGAGCTACGTCGCGATACAGCCCGATATAGAGGTGCCACACACCCTTATCGCTTCACTGACGAAGTCATGGAACATGAATTCCTATAAGGGTTCAAACACGTGAACATAGAATCATACGACGGAACCACAAACCCCGCGGTATGGATTGAAGACTTCATTCTCCATATACATATGGCCTGCGGAGATGACCTCCACGCCATCAAATACCTCCCTCTAAAGCCTAAAGGACCAGCTCGGCACTGCTTAAATAGCCTGCCTGAAAACTCTATCGGCAGCTGGGAAGACTTGGAAGAACCCTTCCTCGACAACTTCCATGGTACATATGTCCGGCCACCAGACACCGATGACTTAAGCCACATAGTTCAACAACCTGGAGAGTCAGCTAGGAAATTCTAGACTAGGTTCCTAACCAAAAAGAACCAGATCGTTGACAGTCCGGATGCTGAAGCCCTAGCGGCCTTTAAACATAGCATCCGCGACGAATGGATCGCCCGCCATCTCGACCAAGAAAAGCCAAAATCTATGGCAGCCCTTTTGCGCGGGTGAGGATAGTTGGCTGGCCCGTAGCAAAAACAATGCAAGCAACGCCGACACCCCTGAAGTTAAAAATAACAAAGACAAGTCTCAACGCAACAGATACAAGCGACGAAACAACAATGACAACACCGAGGATACGGCGGTCAACGCCGGA
The DNA here is from genome assembly GCF_018294505.1 of Triticum aestivum. Taxonomy (NCBI): domain Eukaryota; kingdom Viridiplantae; phylum Streptophyta; class Magnoliopsida; order Poales; family Poaceae; genus Triticum; species Triticum aestivum. The sequence goes on from NC_057797.1 coordinate 304,524,432, forward strand.
TTCAGTGGCTCTAAGTCCGGTCAGCGGAAGAGGCTGTTTCAAAAGAACAATTCGGGCCCATCTAGCTTGGACCGCATACTTGATCGTCCGTGCCAGATTCATGGCACCCCAGACAAACCACCCAATCACGCCAATAGAGATTGTTGGGTTTTTAAACAGGCCGACAAGTTAAATGCCAAAAACAAGGATAAGGGATCGCAAAGCAAGGACGATGATGAGGAGCCCCGACCGCCGAACACAGGGGGACAGAAGAAGTTTTCCCCTCAGGTCAAAACGATGAACATGATATATGCTACCCACATCCCCAAGAGGGAGCGTAAGCGCGCGCTCAGGGACATCTACGTGATAGAGCCAGTCACCCTCGTCATGCCCGATCACTTTTGATCGCCCGAATCATCCGACCAGTATCCGTCACGGCGGTTTAGCTGCACTGGTCCTGGACCCAATAATTGATGGGTTCCACCTGACGCGAGTCCTGATGGATGGTGGCAGTAGCCTCAACTTGCTCTATCAGGATACAATGCGCAAAATGGGCATTAATCCACCACGGATCAAACACACAAAGACTACATTCAAAGGAGTCATACCATGTGTAGAGGCCCGCTGTACGGGCTCAATCACGCTAGAGGTCATCTTCGGATCTCCGGACAATTTCCGAAGCAAGGAATTAATATTCGACATAGTCCCCTTTCGCAACGGCTATCACACACTGCTCGGATGGACCGCATTCACCCGATTTAATGCAGTGCCACACTATGCTTATCTCAAGCTCAAGATGCCAGGTCCATGTGGCATCATAACAGTCAATGGAAATACGGAATGCTCCCTTCGTACAGAAGAGCACACAGCTGCCTTAGCAGCAGAAGTACAGAGCGGCCTTCTCAAGCAGAACCTTTATTTGGCTGCCGAGCCCAATCGTCAAGAGGGTCCGAACTACCCTGCAGCAGGACAGCTTGGCTCGTCAGGACCTCGACTAGCAATCCTTCCTCCGTCTCAGTCCCGATCAAGTAGTGGCATTCGTGTCGCGCATACATAACTACGCACTCAAAATTCCATGGGCATTGACGGAGGCATAGCTAGCTTGTGATCCACGGTAGGACTCAACCGACACCGGATACACACACTTTCACTTTTATTCGTTTCCTTTTCAGGCTTCAATCCCGCAGGCCCCATCTGATGGCCTGATCATCGGTACTCTTGAAGGACAAACACACCAAGGCGGTAAGAAACACAAGCATATGGGGGAGTTCTCTAAGTGGTTTCGTTAACAATCACTCTACCTATTTTTCAGGACCCACGTGCAGCTCTCCCTTAGTTAAGGCATAGTAACTAGCCTCCTGCTTATTGCATTACTTGTATAAATGCACTTTAACACACCAATGAAATTATAATAAGAACATTTTATGGCCCTAGCTTCTCACTTGTTCTTCTTTTTCTTCCTTTTTGTCTTTTCTTTTCTGGTAAACCCTATCAGGTAGCACCCGCACACTTTGGTACGTTTGATGTTTGCCAGGGGCTTCATAGCACCCCACACTACGGCAACAAAAGTCCAAACACTTTTTATAGTATAGTTTGGCACCCCGAATTTAGCATTATATGCATTGGCTCTGAATCATGTCTTTGGTCAATAGTTGGGTTGCCCGGCTCTTGTGCTTGCTACCTTATGTTCCGCTATATCGGCTAAGGTTGTAAAAGGAGAACTATTGCGATTGTGCCTTGGTTTATCCAAAGGAGCACCTCAGTAGAGAAAGCCAAAAACTGACTGTCATGATGCAGGGAGACCCGGTCAGCTGTTCGAAGGTTGTAAATCGTTGGAGATTTCTTCCGCATTACGCGAAGGATCGGTACTTCCCGATCAGACGCTTATAGCACTCTAATTCGGATACTAGGGGTTGCGCCCATGTTTTTATTGTTTAACTCCTATGGCTAAGTGAGGGTTTTAAAGACGCATAGTCTGGTTGTCTGGTTCGTTGCGCTAAACAACTCCTTCAAGTACCATATAATTGGATCAAGATTGTTTAGATTCCACCCCGAACACCTCCGTACTACCTACGTGGGGGCAGAAGCCGACGACTGGTTAACCCTCAGATTTCATACAACACGGCGGCACAGGAGGTAAAATTTAAAAACATAACAAGCATTATATCATAAACCCACTTTGCTCTATCATACAAAGTAGCAGGAACTTAAATACATTCATTCAAAGATAACATCATGTGAACACTGCGTTGCTACAATGCGAGACCCCTCCAAGACATCTGCAAAACAGCGCTCAGGTGTGCGGTGCTCCTTGCCCTCCGGCGGCCCCTTGGTCAGCTCGACGACGTCCCTCTTCGCCCACCACATTTTGCAGCGGGCGAAGGCCATGCGCGCACCTTCAATGCAGGCCGATCGCTTGACGACGTCCAGCCGAGGACAGGCGTCCACCAGCCGCTTCACGAGTCCGAATTAGCTGTCGGGCATAGCTTCAGCTGGCCACAGCTGGATTATTAAATCCTTCATGTCCAGTTTTGCCACCCTATGCAGCTCCACCAGCTATTTCAGCTGATCGGTGAAGGGCACGAGATGCTCTAGCGCAAGATATTGCGACCAGAACAATTTCTCCGTGGAGCTCCCTTCTTTGGCTCGAAAGAACTCCGCGGCGTCGGACACACTGCACGGTAGATCTGCGAAGGCTCATGGACTCCGAATCCAGGTTAGTAAGGAATACTTCTTCTTTATATACTAGTTGACCCGTTGCGCCAAATGGCGCAGAGACCTGCTGAAGACATGCTGTCGATAAAAATAGTTTCATGCTGCAAGAACCTTCAACTAGATCATGCTATTTTTTAAACATGTTTATTACGTTGTTAAATAATAGTCTGGGAAAAGGGAAACTTTGCATAATATGAATATGTTCAGTTTGAAAATATGACCACTATGATGAGAGAGTAAAGTTGGCATGGTTGTATTTTTTTAGCAAGTTTGAAAACATGGTTATCATGATGAAAAACCTGACTGTGCATCTTTTTCCTGCAAAAAAAAGGAAAAAGATAAGAAACCTAAGAAAAAAAACATGTCTTTGTTGTGCATATACGGAGATATAGGGATCAGGAGGTATTATGATAGTCCATACCAGAAAAAAAGAAGGAAAAAGATAAGAAACCTAAGGAAAAAACATGTCTTTGTTGTGCACATACAGAGATATAGGGATCAGGAGATATTAGGATAGCTCATATGTTATTTAGCCCAGCCCACACAGAGCGATGCATGTGGACCGAGTTGAATATGAAGCAGCAGGGGACGGATCCAGCGGAGAATGTCTATCCCCTTCCTTTCTCGGTTTCTCAGCTGGGTAACAGAGGCGTTTCCTCAGCCGCGGACCAGTGCGATTTCTTATCTATTGTGCAAAATGGTGCAAAGACCTGCTAAAGCCATGTTGTGGATGAAAATAGTTTCTTTTGCAAGGACATATTCAGTACTCGTTGTAGAAAGCCCATATATTAAACCATACTCTTTTAAAAATGTCTATCACATTGTGAAATCCAAGTTTGAAAAAAGAGTGTATAACTGTTGCACCAAAAAATTATATTTCTATAACACTGCCCATCGCGCTAAATGGCACCGAGTCCCATTTAAAACCATGTACTTGCTAAAAATATTTGAATTTTTCAATAACTGTGTTTGAACAAATACATACAGTAAGAACTTAGTAAAAGTTTAATTGATTGTCTGTTTAAGCTCACATAAAATGCAAGATGGCAACAACAGAGCACAATTGTATCATGTGCACCAGCAGCCAAAATTAGTTAGCTAATAAACTGTCTGAAGGGAACCAACCATTTCAGAGTAGTTTATTCCACATCTCATTCTCCTCGAAAATGAGCCCAAGTGGCCATCAACGAAAATACAATTGTTTTGATACATCAATGGTAAGAGAAATGAATAACCACCAAAGAAACAAAACGTTCAAATTAGTTTTTTCTAACCATGGAGGAGAGTTGCATGTGAACTTTATAAAAGAAGGCCAACATCAAGGAACATCATGTTGACATACTCATCCTGCTCTCCGTTCTTGTCATCAGTCCCGGCAATCAGCTCCTGACTTACACCTTAAGCAACAACCACGACAATGCCCCTTCTTCTTTATCCTTGCATATATAGGAACTCAATCAGGTCAAGAAAAAAAGATATGAATCAACTCTCAAGATCAAGTGAGATGGGTGCCTTCCCTGTCTACTACCGCCAGGCTCAACACCAACTCCACATATCAAGCACATGTTGCCTTTCCACAACATGACAACACTCTTCAAAGCAACAAACAAAAAGATTGGGCCTACACCGATGCCTCATTACCTGAGAAGAATAAAAGAGGGAGCTCACCTTGATGAGTTGGAATCAGACGCACTCGTTGTAGCTCGACCAATTGTAATAAAAACTAAAGATATGAGCACAGAAATTTCTATCGCAATTGCAAACTATTAAAGATGCCTTCAAGGGCGAAAAGAAAAAATGCATACAAACATGAATTGCCCAAAACAATTCTAAAATGCCAGACCACCATCATACAGGGCATATTTTCAGTATATCTTAACATTTCATAGATATGATAATTTATCGTATTTATGGAGAAAAAACCCAACCAGCAGTTCATCCAGAAAAAATGTGCTTGCCATAAGAGTGCTCCATAAAGAAGTAAAATATTATCTTATCAGACAAACAATTGAATATCTCTGGACCAAATATATGCTGGTGTAAAACAAAAACACATCAGGAGAAGCAATTACGATACAATGACCATATAAAGACACATTTTGAAGTATTTAACATCTGGTTGGGTAAGTAGCATAACTCAATGTTTTTGGATAAGTAAGGGACAGTCAGCCAACAGGCTACAGTATCGATAAATGCATAGAAGGACATAAAATATCTTACACTTTGAGCCGCATCCCCAAATCTTGTAGATAAGTGCAATACGATTTCCGAAGGTAACTCTCTTTCTTTAAATCAATGCCATCCCTCTTAGACGGAGAATTCTCTTCTATTTCCTTTCTACTGAAATACCATGAAGCACTAAGTTTGCCGGCTTCCTTATTCTCGCTCTTTGTAATTCCGTAGGGGCTATTTTCTACAATTTCTATAAGTTCTACTAACTCGTCACCAACTTCCTGAAGATTATTCCAAAACCCCAAAGCGAAGAGTTTTTTTACTGGAAATATGAGATAACTGAATGAAATACAAATATAGACTATCCTAGGTGGCAAAGTGTTTGGCATGTCATCATGTAATGCTAGATGGCGCAACCCATTTATTTTAACTGGGTTATTTGCATATCAAGGCGTTTTATGTACAGCTATAGGTTTTATATATCATTAAGTAGCACCGGGCACAACATACCTTAAACGCAGCAACAGCCGATCAACAGCAGGAACAAACCACACAGATACATGTTATTTCCTTGATCACAGTAGCTAACCTTCACATCACCTGCAAGAAAACCATTAAAATATGGGTCCAGAAATCAAACGGGTGGACGGCCTAAAGAAAGAAAAATACGCATGTAACTTTGCACAAGATATTGAATGAAAGATATGATAACATCAACCTACAAATACGGCTATGTATGGATTAACAACACTAACCACTATATGTTTGAGTGAAAAAACAAAACTGCAGTAATAAGATAAAAAAATGTTCTCAAGGTCACATCAACGCATATTTTAACCAACAAAGATCAACAAGAACCCGTATAGGAGAGCTACCTAGGCATGTCTCTGAAGCTGGTTGTATCTATAGCATACCTTTGGCAAGAAATTACTTGAGGACACATGTCGCTGCTAACTCTGTCTTCCAGACCATTTTCACATCCTTGGAGCCCCATTCTCATACCATTACCCATCTCGACGGTAATTGGTGTATGACACGACCACAAAAACCTAAATCAACATCACCTAGAAGAATCATTTTTAGAACAAGTAGGAAAAGAAGCACAAAGTGATCATCACCACCTTGGCCCTTGGGGAACCAATTTTAACATTATTACCTTTCATTGACATGTTTGAAACAACAACTAACCTGCATGCGCCTAGTAAATCTCAAAATAGAGGAAGGATACAACACATGATAGAAGTGAACCCAAATGGTCAAATACTTCAGATTCTGACACACAAGGGAGAATTCCCAGCCTGCATCTTACTCAATTGCAAGCTAAAATCAATAGGGAAAGTAACAGAATATGGGACAAGTGTGACCTGAAAAACAAAATCCCATATATGTTCCTCTAAATCCTGTATCATAGAACCATATACTGTCCTAAATCAAGTAACGGAATTATAATCTACCCAACAAATTTATAGGGAAAGTATAACCACTATAAGCATTCAAACTAATCATTACATGGTAAATAAAGACTACACAGAACTAAAAGAAAGACAAAAATATAAGTAAAAATATATTCTGATCTCTGTTAGCTTTTGTTACCTCTATCGAGCACCTAATACAGAATCTGCATGATAAATAGGACACACCCTAGCATACTGAATATAACAATCGTTTGTCGATACATGTCACTATAAAGACAAATAAGCTGCAACACTTGTAACTTCTTCTGTGCCTCTCAAACTCAAACCCTTTGTAGGAAACATACATCTTCCCTAGAACTTGTGGTTACTGGAATCGAAATGCCTGAAGGAATCGCTGTTGCTACCAAGCACCAGTCCCACGCCTGGTCTCTGCACGAGACAAAACCCATGAGCAACCGTTCAAACTATAACATCATGAAAGGAAAGTGGTGCATCAGGTAACACCAACATTTCCTTCTTTTCACATATGGTAGGGACCTTAGTATGTTTACAGCAACCAAGCCAGAAGCTTGCACTGGCTAGCTCTATGTATCCCTGTGTTATTGAGATCAACACGGTTGTTTTAAATAGCACAACAAAAGTCATTCTAGCATGAAATTGAAAATAATAAATGTCCTATAAATGAGAACGCTACGCTTATTATTTCACATACAGGTGCTAAAAAAGTTGTTCTAAGACACATGAGCAAACCAAATGTTTATAAGTTGATAAGTAGCAGCTACAGTGGCCAGGAACATTTAAATATAGTACCATATGAAGGGACGACACATGAATACATCAGCTGCGGCTGTGTTCTTCATAAGCAATGCACACATCAATAATGTACGAACCTAGGTCTAAAAAAATCACAGCGAAGAACCAATTTTATTTCAAAAAACGCATTACAAATAACCATCACAAACAATTAACTTCAGAGCATCTTCTAAAAAAGCATAGAAATATCCATCTCCATCGCTCATCTATTTAGATTGACCATGCTGAATACAAACCTTTTTCCAGTAGTTGGTAACGATGCATTTACCTATATATTGGCCAAAAGACCAATAATATATATCCATGACGACATAAATCCGGTGCTGGAGAAATTATTTATTTCATAGCATAAAAATTCAATCGGAACCATTTAAATAGTAGGGCTATATACTAATATGAAAATGGATCCCACCTATGGATGTCATCTGATGCCAAGAATGAGAGGAAACTAACTAAGCCTGAATGCCACCCATATTGAAAATATCCATACTATGATTGGGAGGCCAATTGAACATTATACATCACATAATGTACTATGTATGTACATTAAATTCTTTGCCAACTGTATACATTTTGTTTAGACAGTACCCTCAAGTCTCGACCAATACAATAATACATTACCTCTGCTCATTTTTCATAAAATGCCATGCCCATTGGCTTGTTCTTGTCGCTTGAAAATGCCATGCCCATTGGCTTGTTCTTGTCGCTTGCTTATAATCATCCTTTCTATGGTGCTCACTTTCGTTTTGCTCCTGCTTCTTTTTTGCTTTTACGAAAAAGAGGGGAGAAGTCAAAGAAGGAAAGGTGTCTACACGCGCCGATGAATCAGGGCCGAAGGGAGGAGGCGGCATGGGGAGAGAAAGAACGAGTGAATCTCACCTTGGTGTGTTGCCGTCGGATGTGCTCGCCGTCGCTCGACCTGTGCGCAGAATCAGAACAAAGGTGAATCTATTATGAACTCAAGGACACCAAAGTGTGACAAAATAAAGGGGAAGCACCAATCCTCCACAAGAAATGGTGCCGATAGGTAGAACATATTCCTTTTCATGTACTGTGGTGGAAGAGTTGCAGAAGAAATCAGGCTCACCTATCTTGGAAGGGTCTGACTGCTCCAGGACATCAAGCCACAATAACTCCAACCACTCATAACCAAAACAATATGCCCTGTCATCAGATTCAGACTTCTAGTCACCGGAAACTGTATGGGCCAAAATTAATCTTCAGAGAACATAGGAAATACTAAATAAGCAAAAGGATAATCCCTGGAAATGCAATACATGTTGCAAAACAGCAAGATCATCTGTAAAAATATGAAAAAATACACATCTTACCCTTCTGCTTGCACTCCTCGACGGCCTGCTCCTTCTCCCTGTCATTGGCCGCCTCCCCTCTCCTGCAGCCACACCCCAGATCCAGAACATTAAAATGATTAGCAGACGAAGTACCATGATAGCACCCACATAAACGATAATACACGTGTACCTAGGAAATAGAGCAGCTAACCTTAACGAGAAGAAAAGAGATGCAACAGATCGTAGAACCTGCAAAACAAATGGGAACGATCTGGTCAGAGCACAACCATGGTATAGTACATAGAAGCAAAAGAACACTGCACAAAAAAGAAGTTAGATTCTGGCACAAGAGAGGGATTTCATCGCCTCCAGCTTGGGCTTGCCTGCAGGCTATCTTACATTGTGTCGGACTCAAAGGCAAGGTGAGGAGGCAGGGGAGGGGGAGCAAAAGGGATGGGAGGAGGACCTGCGAGGGCGACGACGTCGTCCTTGCCTGCCTTGTAGGATAGGACGCTTCTGGAAACGCATGATTGCACTCACCGGCGCTTCCTGTCGCCCAGCCGACGAGTCTTCCCCAACCTCTGACCCCGCCCACATCCGCCGCTCCTTCAACCCATGCTGCTTCCGCCCGCAGCCGCCATGCCCTTCATGGCCTGCGGCCCTGCCCTCTCTTCCTCGGCCAGCTCTCATGGCTTCCATGGCGTCGTCGATCTGGGATGTCTGATGCATCATGGTCGTCATCGCGCCGTCCTCCTCGATCTATGGCGGCAACGAAGTGGAGACGAGCGGCACAAGAGGGGTCGCGTGGGGCGAGGAGGAGGAAGATAGGGAGAAGAGGAGGCGGCCGCCACAGGAGGAAGAGTGAGAAGAGAAGGGATGGTGGAGGAGGAGGAGGAGGAGGAGGCGGAGCCTGGGCACGCTCGGGGTGGAGCACGGGAGGATGGAGGCAGCCGTGGGATTGGGGAAAGGGGTCTAGGGTTCCACGACCCACTGGAAGCACGCCGCGCGCGAGGAGAGGATTGGCCAAAATCCTTTCGCACCTGCGCGACGTTTCACCCAGTCGATAGATGCCAGAAATGAGCCCACCAGTCAAAACTTACCAACAGGTGAATATTAGATTTATCAAAGGTAAAGATCTGACGCCCAGGCTCAGAATGAGGACGATCCGACGGTCGCGAATGCATGACATGAGGGATCACCGTGGAAGCGAGTTGGCTAGTTTCTGTTTTGTTTTAAATTTGCTTTACATACTAAACGCCTTACCTGCGGCAATCTTCCTGGCCTGTTGGATCTCCTGAAGGGCACCCTGGGCTTCAACCTAGACCGCTTCCGTGCTTGGAGGAGCCTTGGAGAGTTCGGTCTCTCGAGCCAAAACTTCGCCCTCAAGGGTCTCATACTTCTTCACCGCATCCTAGAGCTCTTGCTGGACCTCGTTCAGCCGGGCCTTCAGCTTCTTGCGAGCGGCCTGCTCCTTGACAACTTTCCCCTCGTCTTCGGCCAGGGCCTCTTTCAGGGCCGCGACCTCGGTCATCACCCCTACACATATAATGACACTATGGTCAGTATACATCATTTACTCTTTCCAAATATATAGTGAGCTATTGCATACCTTGCTGGTCTTCCAGCTGCTTCCTCGCCTGGACAAGCTCTTCTTCGGCCCACTCCAGTTTCTGCTTTAGTCCGGAGACTTTGGCATTATGAGAAGTTGCGGCCAGCGGCGACGCCTGCTTATTCACATCAAACATACTTGGTTAGTTTCCTGCGAAATTTAATTGATCCTCTGTTCAGTTTTTCTTTCCGAACACAGGACAGTGTCTGAGGGGCTATTGTCTATGTGGAGATTTTCTCGGCTAAATGCCGCTTACCTCAAAACAGTCAGCATGCCACTTCAGGCTTCGGTCAATCCACTCTTGACGTACTGAACCTTCTCAATCATCATACCCATTTTAATAGCACGTTGGCACGCAAGGTAAACCATTATAACTCATAGCTAATCAAGAATGGCACAAGAAACTATGATCTCTAGTTGTCATTGCAAACATGTTTATTCATAATAGGCTGAATCGGGAACAATGAACTAATCATATTTACAAAAACAAAAGAGGTCGAGTTCATACCATACTTTCTCATCTCAGTCAGTCCATCATATATCGTCATAATTGCCTTTCACTTGCATGAATGGACGATGTGAATAATAATAATAGTGCACGTGCATTGGACTAAGCTGGAATCTGCAGGCATTCAATAAGAATACAAGTCAATATGGGCTCTTTTGTCAGATAAATAATAATGCATATAAGAGCTACTTCAATAATTTAATTAAGGTCTTCTCCTATCGACCCCTAAAGAAAAGAAAAGAAATAAAACTATTTACGCGGGAAAGCTCCCAACAAGCAAAAGAAGAACATGAAATCTTTTTGGGTTTTATTTTTAATTACTACTACAAGAATGGAAATTAAACTAACTAAAAGCTATAACTATTTTTTTGGTTTTTCTTAAGGTTTATTAAACACACAAGAAAAAAGCATAAAAAGGGAAATAAACTAGCATGGATGATACAATGAAAAAGTATGAGCACCGACCTCTAGCAATGAGTGTGTGAACATAAATGTAATGTCGGTGAAAAATACGTACTCCCCCAAGCTTAGGCTTTTGGCCTAAGTTGGTCTATGGCCACGGCTGGCCTGACGAATATCCATAATAATAGTTGGGGTCGTACTGAGAAGAAGAGGAGGAAGACTCCGCTTGCCACTGGCTGACAACCATCTCCGGATCCCACTGATAATTAGACTGCCGTGGAGGATCAACTTGTGGTTCCGGCTCTGGCTCCACGGCTGGTGCAGGGTTTCGGTAGACGTGAATAGCCTTCAATGGAACAAGGTACGTGCCTACAGATAAATCAAACAAAGAAGGAGTAGGTAGGGTAATAGTCTCAGGATGATGTTTATTAAAGAACAATAGATATTTAAGCTCTCCTTCCCTATGTAACACCCCGGATGTAACTTTCCCTATTTATACTCCAACTCTTGCCGTTTCCGGCGTTAAGTTATTTTATTTCCTCGGGTTCGGGTTTTGTCTCCATGTGTTGTTGTCTTTGTCATGCATCTCATATCATGTCATCATGTGCATTGCATTTGCATACGTGTTCGTCTCATGCATTCGAGCATTTTCCCCGTTGTCCGTTTTGCATTCCGGCGCTTCGTTCTCCTCCGATGGTCATTTTTAGCTTTCTTTCGTGTGTGGGGATTAAACATTTCCGGATTGGACCGAGACTTGCCAAGCGGCCTTGGTTTACTACCGATAGACCGCCTGTCAAGTTTCGTGTCATTTGGACTTCGTTTGGTACTCCAACGGTTAACCGAGGGACCGAAAAGGCCTCGTGTGTGTTGCAGCCCAACACCCCTCCAATTTGGCCCCAAACCCACCAAACTCTGCTCCATGTCCTAGAGCGTTCGATCACGATCGCGTGGCCGAAAACCGCACCTCATTTGGACTCTCCTAGCTTCCCCTATGCCTATATATACACCCCCCCCATTCCAATTCGCGGATCCTCTCCCCCTAACCCTAAAAAAATCACAGATCCGCCGCTCCGGACGTGTCCGGGCGGAGCCGGACAACATCCGCCGCCCCCGCGCCCAGCCAGGACGCGCCACGTGGCGCCCGACGCCCGCCGCCGCCGCGGCCCGCAGGGACCCGAAGCTGGCCCTCCCCGGCCCGCAACGCCGCGCCGCCCGCGCCCTCCTCCTCCCGGCGACGCGCCCGCGTCCACCGCCTCCCCGCCGGCGCGCCGCCGTCCCGCCGCTGCCGCTTCGCCGCCGCCCGCCGTAGCTCGCCGCGCCGCCCGCCATAGCTCGCCGCGCCGCCCGACGTTGCCGCCTGCCGCCCGGTCGCCGCCATCGCCGCCACCGGCCGCGCCGGCCTCTCCGTCGCCCGGATCCGCCCCGGCCGCGGCCTCCCTCCGGCGCCGCCCGTCTTCCTCCGGCCAAGGCGCCATTTACGGTGAGGAGCTATAGTGCAGATCCGGCCGCGCCTCAGGTTGCGTGTCCGGAACCCTAGATCTGATCCGGGGTAGTTTTTTTTACTAAGTCCCAGAATTCTTGTTCCATATGCTCATGTTCGAGATCCCGTAACTTTGCATCCGTAGCTCCAATTTGGGCATATAGTATATCAAAATGTTCGACTCGACGAGTACATCATTTCATTACATTGCATCATTTTCATTTGAGTTCATATTGATGCCCGAAATGCTATTAGAAGAGGGCTTCGTGAGTTAATTGTCAGATCTGCTAGTTCATCTTAGACTTTTGTCATTTTTGCCATGATTGTTGTGTGCATGATATGCCCGTGAGTCATTCATATGTTTTGTTAAGGATTTTGTCTTCTTTCCAGAGGTGCAACCCATGCATTTTTGTGATGTGTGTGGTGACTTGTGCAAGCTTGCAAAGTGAGGCACCCGGTAAATCTGTTTTCAGGGACTTAGTAGTTTTCACTAAGTCTGGGATTATTTAGTTCATGATGCCATATGTTCAGCTTGTTTCCTAGTGATCCGTGAGGATGATCAGTTAAGGAGTTTTGTTAATCATGTTATGCTCTATCCATCCATGTCTTTTTTGCAATTATGGAGCACCCTAGCTTGAGTCAATCGAGCTCTACTTTTGCTTCGTTGTGAATCTGGGCAGATCGTCAACTTGTTTGCGATTTTGCCGATGCTATTGTAGTTGATCCGTGCATGCTATGCCATCGTTCTTGCCATGTCTAGCTAGAATTTTGTGCTTTCTTAATGGATGTATGCTTGCCTTGCCATGACTTGCACCGTAGTGAGTGCATCGAGCTTGTAAACATGCCTTCGTGAGTTATATTTCAGCATGTCTCAGTTTTCACTAAGTCTGAAAACTGATTGTGTTTTAGCTATGTTCGTGTGCCCGTTAGTATATTTTGTGAACCCTTTTGGCCCCAGGTCACTAAGGGACTTTTGTTAAGCTTGTTGAGTAGCTCCATGCCATGTCTTTCTTTGTCATGTTCAGGTCCTGTAGCATGTTGTTTTGATGCTCCGAAGAGGGCTTCACGATCTGAAATTTCAGAAAAGTGTTAATTTCACTAAGTCTGGAATCTGTTTTGCATTTGCATTTTTGCCATGCTTGTTTGAACCTCATAATGGATGAATTGGCCGTGGCTCAGTGCTAGTCTTTTGTTAAGCATCTTGTGGGCATCCCTGCCATGTATTTTGTTGTCATGTTTGGTGGTTGTAGCATGTTCATTTTGTTGCATTTAGATGCCTACTTGCTGTAAATCGCAGACCGGTGTCATTTTTGAAACGCTTGCCATTTCCAAACCGTAACTCCGATTCCGGCGTTCTTTATATCGTTTTCAAGAGATTTCATCTCATCTTTCTAGTCGCACCCTTGGAATTCCAAGTTGAGGCCAGGTTCATGCATTTCCTGTCATATCTTGCATTTTGCATCCCGCGTCGCATCCCGCATAGCATATCATCATTGCATCATATCGCTTGATCCTTGCACGTGGTTGATTGTATCCTTGTTGCTTGTTTGTCTTGTTTGGGTAGAGCCACGAGTTCGCTACCGAGGAGCCCGTTGAGTTTGCTTGTGAGGATCCAGTCAACTCTGACAACTGTGCAGGCAAGATGATCATACCCTCGAAATCACTACTATCTTTGCTATGCTAGTTTGCTCGCTCTTTGCTATGCCAATGCTACAATGACTACCATTTGCTTGTCAGCCTCCCAAATTGCCATGTAAAACCTCTAACCCACCATGTCCTAGCAAACCGTTGATTGGCTATGTTACCGCTTTGCTCATCCCCTCTTATAGCGTTGCTAGTTGCAGGTGAAGATTGGAGGCCGTTCCTTGTTGGAACATTTATTTACTTGTTGGGATATCACTAAATTGCTATGTTGTCTTAATGCATCTATATACTTGGTGAAGGGTGGAAGTCTCGGCCTCTCGCCTAGTGTTTTGTTCCACTCTTGCCGCCCTAGTTTCCGTCATATCGGTGTTATGTTCCCGGATTTTGCGTTCCTTACGTGGTTGGGTTATAATGGGAACCCCTTGATAGTTCGCCTTGATTAAAGCTTTTCCAGCAATGCTCAACATTGGTCTTACCATTTGCCACCTAGCCTTTTCTTTCCCTTGGGTTCTGCAGACTCAAGGGTCATCTTATTTTAACCCCCCCGGGCCAGTGCTCCTCTGAGTGTTGGTCCAAACTAGAGCCCCTTGCAGTGCCACCTCGGGGAAACTCGAGGGCTGGTTTTAGTTGTATGGATTGCTTATCTGAGTGTGCCCTAAGAAAGAGATATGTGCAGCTCCTATCGGGATTTGTCGGCACATTCGGGCGGTGTTGCTGGTCTTGTTTTAACCTGTCGAATTGTCTTGTTGTACCGGGTTACCGAGTCTGATCGGTGTGTCTCGGGTGGAGGTCTATTCCTTCGTTGACCGTGAGAGCTTGTCATGGGCTAAGTTGGGACTCCCCTGCAGGGATTGAACTTTCGAAAGCCGTGCTCGCGGTTATGGGCAGATGGGAATTTGTTAATGTCCGGTTGTAGATAACTTGAACTAAACTTAACTAAAATGTATCAACCACATGTGTTACCGTGATGGCCTCTTCTCGGCGGAGTCCGGGAAGTGGACACGGTGTTGGGTAATGTTTGCGCAGGTTGTTCTCTAGTTTCTCGCTCGTGCTTTGCCTCCTCTTCTCGCTCTCCTTTGCGAATAAGTTAGCCACCATACTTGCTAGTCGCTTGCCGCAGCTCCACTCATATTTTACCTTGCCTTACCCATAAGCTTGAATAGTCTTGATCGCGAGGGTGCGAGATTGCTGAGTCCCTGTGGCTCACAGATTACTATTACACCAGATGCAAGGCCTGATGATTCCGCTCCAGGAGACGCGTATGAGCTCAAGTGGGAGTTCGACGAAGACTCTCAACGATACTATGTTTCCTTTCCCGATGATCAGTAGTGGTGCCCAGTTGGGGGTGATTGGGACTGTGTCGCATGTTGGGTTCTCTTTTATTTTGGCGCCGTAGTCGGGCCATGAGTGTATGGATGTTGTAATGTTAAATTATGTTCTTGATTGACGTGGCGAGTGTAAGCCAACTATGTTCTCCCCTTTATTATTCATATTACATGGGATGTTGTGAAGATTGCCTAACTTGCGGCATATGCCTTCAATGCATTATGTCTCTAAGTCATGCCTCGACACGTGGGAGCTATAGTCGCATCGAGGGTGTTATAAGTTGGTAATCAGAGCCTTCCCCGACCTTAGGAGCCCCATTGCTTGATCGTTTTTAACGGCCGAGTTGTGTCTAGAAAAATGTTTTGAGTCTTTTAGGAATTATATATCGGAGAGCTTAGGAATTCTTTTTACTTCCCAGTCTCCTCATCGCTCTGGTAAGGCATCCTGACGTGGAGTTTTGACTCTTCTCTTCTCAAATTTCACTAAAAAAAAATTAGGATCACGCGGGTATCTTGGAATCGGGCCGATGGTTTTATGATGAGAACATTGTCTTGGTGCCTCCTGTCAGGGGTTTAGTGGAAGTGTCCCGGGGAGTTGAGCTCTGAGGTGTTGTCATCATAATTTTATCGTTGCAATTCTGGAATACCTGAATCTAGTACGCCGACATCGAAAATCTCTTTTATGCAGTTCGTTGGTGAGATAACCTCGACGCCACCCAGTACTGGGGCGGGAGTTCGGGAGTATCGCCATAACTTGTATAACGGATGCTTTTCGAAGGTTGAGGTAGATGGTTTCGGAAGGTTTCTTGGTTATGTGTTGAAGGATGGATACAGCTGGATGTAGGATTTGCTAGTTTGGGTGAGATATTATGCTTCCCCTGTATCCCCAACACCTGATTGCATAACCGGAAAGATTCGAGAGTTTCATAGGTGGGAATTCTAGTAGCTCTAGTTCTTCTTCCACGGATATTGGTTTGAGATTGGGATTTCTTACCGATTATTCGTTCTTGATCCGTACCTTGTTGATTTATTTCTCTACCTTAATTCTACGTGGCTTCTCAATTTATGGATATGTGACCATTTCAAGAGGAATGCATTCGTTCATTTTGTTCGGATGTGAAGACTATATGTTGCAATTTTCATTCCGTTGGATTCAGCTTCAATAATTTGTCTGTCAATGTGCTAATGGTGGCCAACCTCTTCAGGATGGCTCCTCCAACGCGCACGACTCCGAATCCTGATCCGCCACCACCTCCACCTCCTCCAGAGGCATGGCAAGCTGTGATGGCCGCAACCAATGCAAACACACAGCTGATCATGCAAATTCTTCAAGAGCGCAATCAAGGCAGTCAAGGGAATCAAGGCAGCAATCAGAGTCACTTTGCTACACTCAACCAGTTCCTTGCTAACGGGCCAAAGACTTTCAGCAATTGTGTTGAGGCAACCGATGCTGACGATTGGCTTGTGGATCTGTGTAAGCATTTCGAGTGCAGTAACGTCAGGCCTAAGGACTTTGTTAAGTTCGCTTCCTTCCAACTCAAAGATCAAGCTGCAGAATGGTTCCAGCAGTACAAGGACTCCAGAGGTGGACGTGTTATCACTTGGGATGATTTCCGTCGAGATTTTCGAGCTCATCATATTCCGTAGTGCGTGGTTGAAAGCAAGCGTGAAGAATTCCGCAATCTGAAGCAAGGCTCTTTGTCTGTCTATGACTACAACAAGTTGTTTCAGAAGCTCGCCCGCTTTGCCAAGCAGGATGTCCCTGATGAGAAGAGCATGATATATCAGTTCAGGGGTGGTCTCAGAGAAGAAATTCAGCTCTCTCTTGTCCTCTTTGAGCCCTTGAGATACGATGAGTTCTACAACATGGCACTGAAGCAAGAGGCTGCTCAGTTGAGGTGTGATGCTTCCAAGAAGCGAGTCAGAGATGTTACTCCTTCTTCCTCTACTCAAGTGGCCAAGCAGCAGAAGTTTTGGCTTCCTCCTCCTCCGTTCAGTCAGCCGTATCAGCAGAAGAGCAAAGGTGGCAGTGGTTCTTCCCACCCACCCAACCCTGGCTTTCAGAACAAGACTTCGTCTCAAGCTCCAAGATCGAGTGCTCCGTATCACCGTCCGCTTTCAGAGGTCACGTGCAACAAGTGCCAACAGAAGGGTCACTATGCCAACAAGTGTTTCAACCAGAGGCGTCTTCCTTCTCCTCCTCCTGTCAGATCGGCAAGTACAGCTGTGGTCAAGCATAACCCCAAGCATGCCAAGGTCAATTTGATGAATGCAGCTCAGGCAGAGGACTCGTCAGATGTGATCATGGGTAACCTTCCTAGTAATGATATTCCTGCAAAAGTTCTTTTTGACACGGGTGCATCGCATTGTTTCATCTCGAGACCTTTTGCATCTAAGCATGATTTTGTTACTCAAGTGTTGCCGAAGCCGTTGGCTATCGTCTCTCCAGCCCGTCAAATGACATCTCGAGTATGCGTTCCGGATGTTACTACCACTTTGGGTGACTATAAGTTCTTGTCCTCTCCAAATGTTCTTGGTGACTCGGATATTGATCTTATTCTCGGAATGGATTGGCTTTCTAAGCACAAGGCTCAGCTTGATTGTGTAGCCAGGCAGATTCAATTGACTCATTCGTCTGAGGATGTTATTGTCTTTGCCGCTCGAGATAATACTATCCTTCTGTTTTCTCTCAATGAGAAGGGTGAATTAGATGCCATCTCTCAAATTCCAGTCGTTTGCGAATACCAAGACGTCTTTCCAGAAGAGCTCCCAGGAATGCCTCCGCACCGGTCAGTTGAATTCGTTATTGATCTTGAGCCTGGTACGGAACCTGTGTGCAAACGTCCTTACAAGCTCAGACCTGAAGAGTTGAAGGAGCTGAAGAAGCAACTCGATGAGCAAGAAAGAATGGGTCTCATCCGGCCTAGTTCTTCTCCGTGGGGTTGTGGTGTTCTTTTTGTGAAGAAGAAGGATGGAACGGACCGACTTCGTGTTGATTACCGTCCAGTGAATAAGAAGACCATCAAGAACAAATACCCACTTCCCAACATCAATGAGCTGTTCGAACAACTCAAAGGTGCCCAAGTTTTCTCCAAGCTTGATCTCCGTATGGGTTATCACCAGATTCGCATTCGTGAAGAAGATATTCCCAAGACAGCATTCAGAACAAGCTTTGGTTCATATGAATACACTGTCATGTCTTTTGGCCTTGCCAATGCTCCTCCGACGTTCTCTCGCATGATGAACTTCATCTTCAACGCCTACACCAATGACTTCGTTTTGGTCTATCTCGACGACATTCTGGTTTTCTCGAAGAACAAGGAAGATCATGCCAAGCATTTGCGTTTGGTTCTTGATAAGCTCAGAGAACATCAGTTCTACGCCAAGTTCTCCAAGTGTGAATTTTGGCTCGATGAGGTTCTTTATCTTGGCCATGCCATCTCTGCCAAGGGCATTGCCGTGAATCCTGAGAAGGTGTCTGCAATTGTGAATTGGGAACCTCCTCAGAGTGTGAAGCAACTCCGCAGTTTTCTCGGTCTCGCAAGCTATCGCCGAAGATTCGTTGAAAACTTTTCTAAGATCGCGAAGCCTCTCTCTAATCTTCTTCAGAAGCACGTCAAGTATGTTTGGTCTCCGGAGTGTGATATTGCTTTCAACACTTTGAAAGAGAAGTTGATCACTGCTCCAGTTCTGACTCCGCCTGATGAATCCAAGCCGTACGAGGTCTTTTGTGATGCCTCTCTCCAAGGTCTTGGCGCAGTTTTGATGCAAGAGAAGAAAGTTGTTGCTTATACATCTCGCCAGTTGAAGTCTAATGAGAAGAACTACCCCACTCATGATCTCGAGTTGGCGGCAGTTGTGCATGCTCTTTTGACTTGGAGACATCTTCTATTGGGAAGGAAATTGGATATTTTCACTGATCACAAGAGTCTCAAGTACATCTTCACTCAGCCTAATCTCAACCTCAGGCAAACTCGATGGGTCGAAATGATTCAAGAGTATAATCCAAGTATTGAGTACACTTCAGGCAAGGCTAATGTGATTGCTGACGCTATGAGCAGGAAAGCGTATTGCAACAGTCTGATTCTTAAGCCTTATCAACCCGAGCTTTGTGAAGCTTTCCGCAAACTTAATCTGCAAGTTGTTCCTCAAGGATTCCTCGCCAACCTTCTAGTCTCTCCTACCTTAGAAGACAAGATTCGCCAAGCACAGCTTCTTGATGCTATGGTGAAAAAGGTGAAGATTGGGATTGCCAAGAGTCAGTCCAAGTACAAGTGCTACCGCCTTGATGACAAGGAAACTCTCTTCTTTGAGGATCGTATTGTTGTGCCCAAAGGTGACCTCCGTAAAGTGATCATGAACGAGGCTCACAATTCTCTCCTCTCCATCCACCCCGGGAGCACGAAGATGTATCAGGACCTCAAGCAAGCTTATTGGTGGACTCGAATGAAGCGCGAGATCGCTCAATTCGTGAATGAATGTGATGTCTGCAGAAGAGTGAAGGCAGAACACCAAAGGCCAGCAGGTCTCCTCCAACCTCTTGCCATTCCAGAATGGAAGTTTGACCACATTGAGATGGACTTCGTGACTGGGTTTCCAAAGTCCAAGCGTGGCAATGATGCTATATTCGTTGTCATCGACAAACTCACCAAAGTGGCTCATTTTCTGCCTATCAAAGAGTCGATCACTGCAGCTCAATTGGCGTAACTCTGTACCTCTCGCATTGTCTCTCTGCACGGTATTCCTCAAGTGATCTCTTCAGACCGGGGCATCATCTTTACCTCGAAGTTTTGGGATTCTTTCCAGAAGGCCATGGGCACTAACATCCGCTTCAGCACTGCTTTCCATCCTCAAACAAGCGGTCAAGTCGAGCGTGTCAACCAGATTCTTGAAGATATGCTCAGGGCTTGTGTGATCTCCTTCGGCATGAAGTGGGAGGATTGTATTCCTTATGCTGAATTTGTTGGGGAACATAGTAATTTCAAAATTTTCCTATGCACACGCAAGATCATGGTGATGCATAGCAACAAGGGGAGAGTATGATCTACGTACCCTTGTAGATCGCAACGGAAGCGTTGACACAACGTAGAGGAAGTAGTCGTACATCTTCTTCCCGATCCAACCGATCCAAGCACCGTTACTCCGGCACCTCCGAGTTCTTAGCACACGTACAGCTCGATGACGATCCCCGGGCTCCGATCCAGCAAAGCTTCGGGGAGGAGTTCTGTCAGCACGACGGCGTGGTGACGATCTTGATGTATTACCGACGCAGGGCTTCGCCTAAGCACTACAATGATATGATCGAGGTGGAATATGGTGGCAGGGGGCACCGCACACGGCTAAGGAACAATCTCAATGATCAACTTGTGTGTCTAGAGGTGCCCCCTGCCTCCGTATATAAAGGAGCCAAGGGGGAGAGGTGCGCCGGCCAGGACCCCCCCCCCAATCCTATTCCAACTAGGATTCCCAAGGGGGAAAGAGGGAGAGGGGTGGCCGGCCACCTCTCCTAGTCCTAATAGGACTAGGGGAGGGGGGAGGCGCGCAGCCCTTATGGGCAGCCCTTTCACCTTTCCACTAAGGCCCAATAAGGCCCATATGACTCCCGGGGGGTTCCGGTAACCTCCCGGTAATCCGGTAAAATCCTGATTTCACCCGGAACACTTCCGATGTCCAAACATAGGCTTCCAATATATCAATCTTTATGTATCGACCATTTCGAGACTCCTCGTCATGTCCGTGATCACATCCGGGACTCCGAACAACCTTCGGTACATCAAAATGCATAAACTCATAATAACTGTCATCGTAACGTTAAGCGTGCGGACCCTACGGTTCGAGAACAATGTAGACATGAACGAGACATGTCTTCGGTTAATAACCAATATCGGGACCTGGATGCCCATATTGGCTCCTACATATTCTATGAGGATCTTTATTGGTCAGACCGCATAACAACATACGTTGTTCCCTTTGTCATTGGTATGTTACTTGCCCGAGATTCGATCGTCGGTATCCAATACCTAGTTCAATCTCGTTACCGGCAAGTCTCTTTACTCGTTCCATAATACATCATCTCACAACTACCATATTAGTTGTAATGCTTGCAAGGCTTATGTGATGTGCATTACCGAGAGGGCCCAGAGATACCTCTCCGACAATCGGAGTGACAAAACCTAATCTCGAAATACGCCAACCCAACATGTACCATTGGAGACACCTGTAGTACTCCTTTATAATCACCCAGTTACGTTGTGACGTTTGGTAGTACCCAAAGTGTTCCTCCGGTAAACGGGAGTTGCATAATCTCATAGTTATAGGAACATGTATAAGTCATGAAGAAAGCAATAGCAACATACTAAACGATCGGGTGCTAAGCTAATGGAATGGGTCATGTCAATCAGATCATTCAACTAATGATGTGACCTCGTTAATCAAATAACAACTCATTGTTCATGGTTAGGAAACATAACCATCTTTGATTAACGAGGTAGTCAAGTAGAGGCATACTAGTGACACTTTGTTTGTCTATTTATTCACACATGTATTATGTTTCCGGTTAATACAATTCTAGCATGAATAATAAACATTTATCATGATTATAAGGAAATAAATAATAACTTTATTATTGCCTCTAGGGCATATTTCCTTCAGTCTCCCACTTGCACTAGAGTCAATAATCTAGATTACACTGTAATGATTATAGCACCCATGGAGCCTTGGTGCTGATCATGTTTTGCTCATGGAAGAGGCTTAGTCAACGGGTCTGCAACATTCAGATCCGTATGTATCTTGCAAATCTCTATGTCTCCCACCTGGACTAGATCCCGGATGGAGTTGAAGCGTCTCTTGATGTGCTTGGTCCTTTTGTGAAATCTGGATTCCTTTGCCAAGGCAATTGCACCAGTATTGTCACAAAAGATTTTCATTGGACCCGATGCACTAGGTATGACACCTAGATCGGATATGAACTCCTTCATCCAGACTCCTTCGTTTGCTGCTTCCGAAGCAGCTATGTACTCCGCTTCACATGTAGATCCCGCTACGACGCTTTGTTTAGAACTGCACCAACTGACAGCTCCACCGTTCAATGTAAACACGTATCCGGTTTGCGATTTAGAATCGTCCGGATCAGTGTCAAAGCTTGCATCAACGTAACCTTTTACGGTGAGCTCTTTGTCACCTCCATATATGAGAAACATATCCTTAGTCCTTTTCAGGTATTTCAGGATGTTCTTGACCGCTGTCCAGTGATCCACTCCTGGATTACTTTGGTACCTCCCTGCTAAACTTATAGCAAGGCACACATCAGGTCTGGTACACAGCATTGCATACATGATAGAGCCTATGGCTGAAGCATAGGGAACATCTTTCATTTTCTCTCTATCTTCTGCAGTGGTCGGGCATTGAGTCTGACTCAACTTCACACCTTGTAACACAGGCAAGAACCCTTTCTTTGCTTGATCCATTTTGAACTTTTTCAAAATGTTGTCAAGGTATGTGCTTTGTGAAAGTCCAATTAAGCGTCTTCATCTATCTCTATAGATCTTTATGCCTAATATGTAAGCAGCTTCACCGAGGTCTTTCATTGAAAAACTCTTATTCAAGTATCCCTTTATGCTATCCAGAAATTCTATATCATTTCCAATCAATAATATGTCATCCACATATAATATCAGAAATGCTACAGAGCTCCCACTCACTTTCTTGTAAATACAGGCTTCTCCGAAAGTCTGTATAAACCCAAATGCTTTAATCACACTATCAAAGCGTTTATTCCAACTCCGAGAGGCTTGCACCAGTCCATAAATGGATCGCTGGTGCTTGCACACTTTGTTAGCTCCCTTTGGATCAACAAAACCTTCTGGTTGCATCATATACAACTCTTCTTCCAGAAATCCATTCAGGAATGCAGTTTTGACATCCATCTGCCAAATTTCATAATTATAAAATGCGGCAATTGCTAACATGATTCGGACAGACTTAAGCATTGCTACGGGTGAGAAGGTCTCATCGTAGTCAACCCCTTGAACTTGTCGAAAACCTTTTGCGACAAGTCGAGCTTTATAGACAGTAACATTACCGTCAGCATCAGTCTTTTTCTTGAAGATCCATTTATTCTCAATTGCTTGCCGATCATCGGGCAAGTCAACCAAAGTCCATACTTTGTTCTCATACATGGATCCCATCTCAGATTTCATGGCTTCAAGCCACTTTGCGGAATCTGGGCTCACCATCGCTTGTTCATAGTTCGTAGGTTCATCATGATCTAGTAGCATGACTTCCAGAACTGGATTACCGTACCACTCTGGTGCGGATCTTACTCTGGTTCATCTACGAGGTTTAGTAGTATCTTGTTCTGAAGTTTCATGATCATTATCATTAACTTCCTCACTTATTGGTGTAGGTGTCGCAGAAACAGTTTTCTGTGATGTACTATTTTCTAACAAGGGAGCAGGTACAGTTACCTCGTCAAGTTCTACTTTCCTCCCACTCACTTCTTTCGAGAGAAACTCCTTCTCAAGAAAGTTTCCGAATTTAGCAACAAAAGTCTTGCCTTCGGATCTATGATAGAAGGTGTATCCAATAGTTTCCTTTGGATATCCTATGAATACACATTTCTCCGATTTGGGTTCGAGCTTATCAGGTTGAAGCTTTTTCACATAAGCATCGCAGCCCCAAACTTTCAGAAACGACAACTTTGGTTTCTTGCCAAACCATAGTTCATAAGGCATCGTCTCAACGGATTTTGATGGTGCCCTGTTTAACGTGAATGCGGCCGTCTCTAGAGCGTATCCCCAAAATGATAGCGGTAAATCAGTAAGAGACATCATAGATCGCACCATATCTAGTAAAGTACGATTACGACGTTTGGACACACCATTACGCTGTGGTGTTCCGGGTGGCGTGAGTTGCGAAACTATTCCACAAATTTTCAAATGTACACCAAACTCATAACTCAAATATTCTCCTCCACGATCAGAACATAGAAACTTTATTTTCTTGTTACGATGATTTTCCACTTCACTCTGAAATTCTTTGAACTTTTCAAATGTTTCAGACTTATGTTTCATTAAGTAGATATAACCATATCTGCTTAAATCATCTGTGAAGGTGAGAAAATAACGATATCCGCCACGGGCCTCAATATTCATCGAACCACATACATCTGTATGTATGATTTCCAACAAATCTGTTGCTCTCTCCATAGTACCGGAGTACGGTGTTTTAGTCATCTTGCCCATGAGGCACGGTTCGCAAGTACCAAGTGATTCATAATCAAGTGGTTCCAAAAGTCCATCAGTATGGAGTTTCTTCATGCGCTTTACACCGATATGACCTAAACGGTAGTTTCACAAATAAGTTGCACCATCATTATCAACTCTGCATCTTTTGGCTTCAACATTATGAATATGTGTATCACTACTCTCAAGATTCAATAAGAATAGACCACTCTTCAAGGGTGCGTGACCATAAAAGATATTACTCATATAAATAGAACAACCATTATTCTCTGATTTAAATGAATAACCGTCTCGCATCAAACAAGATCCAGATATAATGTTCATGCTTAACGCTGGCACTAAATAACAATTATTTAGGTCTAATACTAATCCCGAAGGTAGATGTAGAGGTAGCGTGCCGACCGCGATCACATCGACTTTGGAACCGTTTCCCACGCGCATCGTCACCTCGTCCTTAGCCAATCTTCGCTTAATCCGTAGCCCTTGTTTCGAGTTGCAAATATTAGCAACAGAACCAGTATCAAATACCCAGGTGCTACTGCGAGCATTAATAAGGTACACATCAATAACATGTATATCATATATACCTTTGCTTACCTTGCCATCCTTCTTATCCGCCAAATACTTTGGGCAGTTCCGCTTCCAGTGACCAGTCTGCTTGCAGTAGAAGCACTCAGTTTCAGGCTTAGGTCCAGACTTGGGTTTCTTCTCTTGAGCAGCAACTTGCTTGCCGTTCTTCTTGAAGTTCCCCTTCTTCTTCCCTTTGCCCTTTTTCTTGAAACTAGTGGTTTTGTTAACCATCAACACTTGATGCTCCTTTTTGATTTCTACCTCCGCAGCTTTCAGCATTGCGAAGAGCTCGGGAATAGTCTTGTTCATCCCTTGCATATTATAGTTCATCACGAAGCTCTTGTAGCTTGGTGGCAGTGATTGGAGAATTCTGTCAATGACGCAATCATCTGGAAGATTAACTCCCAATTGAATCAAGTGATTATTATACCCAGACATTTTGAGTATATGCTCACTGGCAGAACTGTTCTCTTCCATCTTGCAGCTATAGAACTTATTGGAGACTTCATATCTCTCAATCCGGGCATTTGCTTGAAATATTAACTTCAACTCCTGAAACATCTCATATGCTCCATGACGTTCAAAACGTCGTTGAAGTCCCGATTCTAAGCCGTAAAGCATGGCACACTGAAATATCGAGTAGTCATCAGCTTTGCTCTGCCAGACGTTCATAACATCTAGTGTTGCTCCAGCAGCAGGCCTGGCACCCAGCGGTGCTTCAAGGACGTAATTCTTCTGTGCAACAATGAGGATAATCCTCAAGTTACGGACCCAGTCCGTGTAATTGCTACCATCATCTTTCAACTTTGCTTTCTCAAGGAACGCATTAAAATTCAACGGAACAACAGCACGAGCCATCTATCTACAATCAACATAAATAAGCAAGATACTATCAGGTACTAAGTTCATGATAAATTTAAGTTCAATTAATCATATTACTTAAGAACTCCCACTTAGATAGACATCCCTCTAATCCTCTAAGTGATCACGTGATCCAAATCAACTAAACCATGTCCGATCATCACGTGAGATGGAGTAGTTTCATTGGTGAACATCATTATGTTGACCATATCTACTATATGATTCACGCTCGACCTTTCGGTCTCCGTGTTCCGAGGCCATATCTGTATATGCTTGGCTCGTCAAGTATAACCTGAGTATTCCGCGTGTGCAACTGTTTTGCACCCGTTGTATTTGAACGTAGAGCCTATCACACCCGATCATCACGTGGTGTCTCAGCACGAAGAACTTTCGCAAGGGTGCATACTCAGGGAGAACACTTCTTGATAATTTAGTGAGAGATCATCTTATAATGCTACCGTCAATCAAAGCAAGATAAGATGCATATAAAGATAAACATCACATGCAATCAATATAAGTGATATGATATGGCCATCATCATCTTGTGCCTGTGATCTCCATCTCCGAAGCACCGTCATGATCACCATCGTCACCGGCGCGACACCTTGATCTCCATCGTAGCATCGTTGTCGTCTCGCCAATCTTATGCTTCCACGGCTACCGTTTAGTGATAAAGTAAAGCATTACATCGCGATTGCATTGCATACAATAAAGCGACAACCATATGGCTCCTGCCAGTTGCCGATAACTCGGTTACAAAACATGATCATCTCATACAATAAAATTTAGCATCATGCCTTGACCATATCACATCACAACATGCCCTGCAAAAAGAAGTTAGACGTCCTCTACTTTGTTGTTGCAAGTTTTACGTGGCTGCTACGGGCTTTAAGCAAGAACCAATCTCACCTACGCATCAAAACCACAACGATAGTTTGTCAAATAGACTCTGTTTTAACCTTCGCAAGGACCGGGCGTAGCCACACTCGGTTCAACTAAAGTTGGAGAGACAGTCGCCCGCAAGCCATCTATGTGCAAAGCACGTCGAGGGAACCGGTCTCGCGTAAGCGTACGCGTAAGGTTGGTCCGGGTCGTCTCGTCCAACAATACCGCCGAACCAAAGTATGACATGCTGGTAGGCAGTATGACTTGTAGCGTCCACAACTCACTTGTGTTCTACTCGTGCAAATAACATCAAACCATAAAACCTAGGCTCGGATGCCACTGTTGGGGAACGTAGTAATTTCAAAATTTTCCTACGCACACGCAAGATCATGGTGATGCATAGCAACGAGGGGAGAGTATGATCTACGTACCCTTGAAGATCGCAATGGAAGCGTTGACACAACGTAGAGGAAGTAGTCGTACGTCTTCTTCCCGATCCAACCGATCCAAGCACCGTTACTCTGGCACCTCCGAGTTCTTAGCACACGTACAGCTCGATGACGATCCCCGGGCTCTGATCCAGCAAAGCTTCGGGGAGGAGTTCTGTCAGCACGACGGCGTGGTGACGATCTTGATGTATTACCGACGCAGGGCTTCGCCTAAGCACTACAACGATATGATCGAGGTGGAATATGGTGGCAGGGGGCACCGCACACGGCTAAGGAACAATCTCAATGATCAACTTGTGTGTCTAGAGGTGCCCCCTGCCTCCGTATATAAAGGAGCCAAGGGGAAGAGGTGCGCCGGCGAGGAGGAGGGCGCAGGAGGAGTCCTACTCCTACCGGGAGTAGGACTCCCCCCCCCCCCAATCCTATTCCAACTAGAATTCCCAAGGGGGAAAGAGGGAGAGGGGTGGCCGGCCACCTCTCCTAGTCCTAATAGGACTAGGGGAGGGGGGGGGAGGCGCGCAGCCCGTATGGGCAGCCCTTTCACCTTTCCACTAAGGCCCAATAAGGCCCATACGACTCCCGGGGGGTTCCGATAACCTCCCGGTAATCCGGTAAAATCCCGATTTCACCCGGAACACTTCCGATGTCCAAACATAGGCTTCCAATATATCAATCTTTATGTCTCGACCATTTCGAGACTCCTCGTCATGTCCGTGATCACATCTGGCACTCCGAACAACCTTCAGTACATCAAAATGCATAAACTCATAATAACTATCATCGTAACGTTAAGCGTGCGGACCCTACGGTTCGAGAACAATGTAGACATGACCGAGACACGTCTCCGGTCAATAACCAGTAGCGGGACCTGGATGCCCATATTGGCTCCTACATATTCTACGAAGATCTTTATCAGTCAGACCGCATAACAACATACGTTGTTCCGTTTGTCATTGGTATGTTACTTGCCCGAGATTCGATCGTCGGTATCCAATACCTAGTTCAATCTCGTTACCGACAAGTCTCTTTACTCGTTCCGTAATACATCATCTCACAACTACCATATTAGTTGTAATGCTTGCAAGGCTTATGTGATGTGCATTACCGAGAGGGCCCAGAGATACCTCTCCGACAATCGGAGTGACAAAACCTGATCTCGAAATACGCCAACCCAACATGTACCATTGGAGACACATGTAGTACTCCTTTATAATCACCCAGTTACATTGTGACGTTTGGTAGTACCCAAAGTGTTCCTCCGGTAAACGGGAGTTGCATAATCTCATAGTTATAGGAACATGTATAAGTCATGAAGAAAGCAATAGAAACATACTAAACGATTGGGTGCTAAGCTAATGGAATGGGTCATGTCAATCAGATCATTCAACTAATGATGTGACCTCGTTAATCAAATAACAACTCATTGTTCATGGTTAGGAAACATAACCATCTTTGATTAACGAGCTAGTCAAGTAGAGGCATACTAGTGACACTTTGTTTGTCTATTTATTCACACATGTATTATGTTTCCGGTTAATACAATTCTAGCATGAATAATAAACATTTATCATGATTATAAGGAAATAAATAATAACTTTATTATTGCCTCTAGGGCATATTTCCTTCAGAATTCTCATACAACAATAGTTTTCAAGCAAGTTCGGGCAAGGCCCCTTTTGAAATTCTATATGGCAGGAAGTGCCGTACCCCTCTCAACTGGTCTGAAACCGGTGAACGTCAGCTTTTGGGTAATGACTTAATCACAGAAGCAGAAGAAATGTGCAAAGTCATTCGTGATAACCTCAAAGCAGCCCAATCCCGCCAGAAGAGCCACTATGATAGTAAGCACCGTGATTTGGCTTTCGAGATCGGAGATCATGTTTACCTCCGTGTCTCTCCTATGAAAGGTACTCGTTGCTTCGGTATCAAAGGGAAGCTCTCCCCTAGATACGTGGGACCTTTCAAGATTGTCAGCAAGAGAGGCGACCTCGCCTATCAACTCGAGCTTCCTTCAAACTTTGCAAATGTTCATGATGTGTTCCATGTCTCTCAGCTTCGAAAGTGCTTCAAGACTCCTGACCGCACAGTCAACTTCGAGGACATTGAGCTCCAAGAAGACCTCTCTTATCGTGAGCACCCAGTTGCTATTCTTGAAGAGACTGAACACAAGATTCGCAACAAGTCAATCAAATTTCTCAAAGTCAAGTGGTCACACCATTCTGAACGTGAAGCTACCTGGAGACTCCTGACACCATTCAGTCCTAGATCTCGGGACGAGATCCTTTCGTAGTGGTGGAGTGTTGTAACACCCCGGATGTAACTTTCCCTATTTGTACTCCAACTCTTGCCGTTTCCGGCGTTAAGTTATTTTATTTCCTCAGGTTCCGGTTTTGTCTTCATGTGTTGTTGTCTTTGTCATGCATCTCATATCATGTCATCATGTGCATTGCATTTGCATACATGTTCGTCTTATGCATTCGAGCATTTTCCCCGTTGTCCGTTTTGCATTCCGGCGCTTCGTTCTCCTCCGATGGTCATTTTTAGCTTTGTTTCGTGTGTGGGGATTAAACATTTCCGGATTGGACCGAGACTTGCCAAGCGGCCTTGGTTTACTACCGGTAGACCGCTTGTCAAGTTTCGTGTCATTTGGACTTCGTTTGGTACTCCAACGGTTAACCGAGGGACCGAAAAGGCCTCGTGTGTGTTGCAGCCCAACACCCCTCCAATTTGGCCCAAAACCCACCAAACTATGCTCCATGTCCTAGAGCGTTCGATCACGATCGCGTGGCCGAAAACCGCACCTTATTTGGACTCTCCTAGCTTCCCCTATGCCTATATATACACCCTCATTCCAATTCGCGGATCCTCTCCCCCCTAACCCTAAAAAATCACAGATCCGCCGCTGCGGACGTGTCCGGGCGGAGCCGGACAACGTCCGCCGCCCCCGCGCCCAGCCAGGACGCGCCATGTGGCACCCGGCGCCCGCCGCCGCCGCGCCCCGCAGGGACCCGAAGCCGGCCCTCCCCGGCCCGCAACGCCGCGCCGCCCGCGCCCTCCTCCTCCCGGCGCCGCGCCCGCGTCCACTGCCTCCCCGCCGGCGCGCCGCCACCCTGCCGTTGCCGTAGCTCGCCGCGCCACCCGCCGTTGCCGCCCGCCGCCTGGTCGCCGCCATCGCCGCCACCGGCCGTGCCGGCCTCTCCGTCGCCCGGATCCGCCCCGGCCGCGGCCTCCCTCCGGCGTCGCCCGTCTTCCTCCGGCCAAGGAGCCATTTCTGGTGAGGAGCTACAGTGCAGATCCGGTCGCACCTCGGGTTGCGTGCCCGGAACCCTAGATCTGATCCGGGTTAGTTTTTTTTTACTAAGTCCCAGAATTCTTGTTCCATATGCTCATGTTCGAGGTCCTGTAACTTTGCATCCGTAGCTCCGATTTGGGCATATAGTATATCAAAATGTTCGACTCGACGAGTACATCATTTCATTACATTGTATCATTTTCATTTGAGTTCATCTTGATGCCCGAAATGCTGTTAGAAGAGGGCTTCGTGAGTTAATTGTCAGATCTGCTAGTTCATCTTAGACTTTTGTCATTTTTGCCATGATTGTTGTGTGCATGATATGCCCGTGAGTCCTTCATATGTTTTGTTAAGGATTTTGTCTTCTTTCCAGCGGTGCAACCCATGCATTTTTGTGATGTGTGTGGTGACTTGTGCAAGCTTGCAAAGTGAGGCACCCGGTAAATCTGTTTTCAGGGACTTGGTAGTTTTCACTAAGTCCGGGATTATTTAGTTCATGATGCCATATGTTCAGCTTGTTTCCTAGTGATCCATGCCTCTTCTGAGGATGATCAGTAAAGGAGTTTTGTTAATCATGTTATGCTCTATCCATCCATATCTTTGTTTGGAATTATGGAGCACCCTAGCTTGAGTCAATCGAGCTCTACTTTTGCTTCGTTGTGAATCTAGGCAGATCGTCAACTTGTTTGCGATTTTGCCGATGCTATTGTAGTTTATCCGTGCATGCTATGCCATCGTTCTTGCCATGTCTAGCTAGCATTTTGTGCCTTATTAATGGATGTATGCTTGCCTTGCCATGACTTGCACCGTAGTGAGTGCATCGAGCTTGTAAACATGCCTTCGTGAGTTATATTTCAGCATGTCTCAGTTTTCACTAAGTCTGAAAACTGATTGTGTTTTAGCTATGTTCGTGTGCCCGTTAGTATATTTTGTGAACCCTTTTGGCCCCAGGTCACTAAGGGACTTTTGTTAAGCTTGTTGAGTAGCTCCATGCCATGTCTTTCTTTGTCATGTTCAGGTCCTGTAGCATGTTGTTTTGATGCTCCGAAGAGGGCTTCACGATCTGAAATTTCAGAAAAGTGTTAATTTCACTAAGTCTGGAATCTGTTTTGCATTTGCATTTTTGCCATGCTTGTTTGAACCTCATAATGGATGAATTGGCCGTGGCTCAGTGCTAGTCTTTTGTTAAGCATCTTGTGGGCATCCCTGCCATGTATTTTGTTGTCATGTTTGGTGGTTGTAGCATGTTCATTTTGTTGCATTTAGATGCCTACTTGCTGTAAATCGCAGACCGGTGTCATTTTTGAAACGCTTGCCATTTCCAAACCGTAACTCCGATTCCGGCGTTCTTTATATCGTTTTCAAGAGATTTCATCTCATCTTTCTAGTGGCACCCTTGGAATTCCAAGTTGAGGCCAGGTTCATGCATTTCCTGTCATATCTTGCATTTTGCATCCCTCGTCGCATCCCGCATAGCATATCATCATTGCATCATATCGCTTGATCCTTGCACGTGGTTGATTGTATCCTTGTTGCTTGTTTGTCTTGTTTGGGTAGAGCTGGGAGACGAGTTCGCTACTGAGGAGCCCGTTGATTTTGCTTGTGAGGATCCAGTCAACTCTGACAACTGTGCAGGCAAGATGATCATACCCTCGAAATCACTACTATCTTTGCTATGCTAGTTTGCTCGCTCTTTGCTATGCCAATGCTATGATGCCTACCATTTGCTTGTCAGCCTCCCAAATTGCCATGTAAAACCTCTAACCCACCATGTCCTAGCAAACCGTTGATTGGCTATGTTACCGCTTTGCTCATCCC
This sequence comes from Triticum aestivum, assembly GCF_018294505.1. Lineage (NCBI taxonomy): Eukaryota > Viridiplantae > Streptophyta > Magnoliopsida > Poales > Poaceae > Triticum > Triticum aestivum. The sequence goes on from NC_057797.1 coordinate 304,556,903, forward strand.
CTCTTATAGCGTTGCTAGTTGCAGGTGAAGATTGGAGGCCGTTCCTTGTTGGAACATTTATTTACTTGTTGGGATATCACTAAATTGCTATGTTATCTTAATGCATCTATATACTTGGTGAAGGGTGGAAGGCTCGGCCTCTCTCCTAGTGTTTCGTTCCACTCTTGCCACCCTAGTTTCCGTCATATCGGTGTTATGTTCCCGGATTTTACGTTCCTTACGCGGTTGGGTTATAATGGGAACCCCTTAATAGTTCGCCTTGATCAAAGCTTTTCCAGCAATGCCCAACATTGGTCTTACCATTTGCCACCTAGCCTTTTCTTTCCCTTGGGTTCTGCAGACTCAAGGGTCATCTTATTTTAACCCCCCCGGGCCAGTGCTCCTCTGAGTGTTGGTCCAAACTAGAGCCCCTTGCAGCGCCACCTCGGGGGAACTCGAGGGCTGGTTTTAGTTGTATGGGTTGCTTATCTGAGTGTGCCCTGAGAAAGAGATATGTGCAGCTCCTATCAGGATTTGTCGGCACATTCGGGCGGTGTTGCTGGTCTTGTTTTAACCTGTCGAATTGTCTTGTTGTACCGCGTTACCGAGTCTGATCGGTGTGTCTCGGGTGGAGGTCTATTCCTTCGTTGACCGTGAGAGCTTGTCCTGGGCTAAGTTGGGACTCCCCTGCAGGGATTGAACTTTCGAAAGTCGTGCCCGCGGTTATGGGCAGATGGGAATTTGTTAATGTCCGGTTGTAGATAACTTGAACTAAACTTAACTAAAATGTATCAACCGCATGTGTTACCGTGATGGCCTCTTCTCGGCGGAGTCCGGGAAGTGGACACGGTGTTGGGGTAATGTTTGCACATGTTGTTCTCTAGTTTCTCGCTCGTGCTTTGCCTCCTCTTCTCGCTCTCCTTTGCGAATAGGTTAGCCACCATACTTGCTAGTCGCTTGTCACAGCTCCACTCATATTTTACCTTGCCTTACCCATAAGCTTGAATAGTCTTGATCGCGAGGGTGCGAGATTGCTGAGTCCCTCTGGCTCACAGATTACTATTACACCAGATGCAGGGCCTGATGATTCCGCTCCAGGAGACGCGTATGAGCTCAAGTGGGAGTTCGACGAAGACTCTCAACGATACTATGTTTCCTTTCCCGATGATCAGTAGTGGTGCCCAGTTGGGGGTGATTGGGACCGTGTCGCATGTTGGGTTCTCTTTTATTTTGGCGCCGTAGTCGGGCCATGAGTGTATGGATGTTGTAATGTTAAATTATGTTCTTGATTGACGTGGCGAGTGTAAGCCAACTATGTTCTCCCCTTTATTATTCATATTACATGGGATGTTGTGAAGATTGCCTAACTTGCGACATATGCCTTCAATGCGATTATGTCTCTAAGTCGTGCCTCGACACGTGGGAGCTATAGTCGCATCGAGGGTGTTATACCCTATTCTTAACAATAAAATCATGTGCCACCATACTTTTATAATCTAAATAAACACAAGGCAGCACTTTTTCTTCCTTCTCATAATGCCTAACAGGTATGTTAAAATGTGCAGCTAGGCATGAAGCATAGATGCCTCCAAAGATGGGGCCCTTTGTACGGTTCAGACTTAACCGTTTAGCAATAATGCCGCCCAGACTAACAGAGTTATCACCATATAGACCGTGGAGCAAAATAATAATATCAGGGATACTATGGTTTCCACAGTTTCCGCGACCAATTAAACAACGACTAGCAAATAATGCAAAGTAACGTAAAACCAGAAAATGTATGGTAGTGATTCGTGCATCGGAAACCTACCTTGTTTCCCCTATAGTGATAGTATCAATGAACCCCTCCACATCATCGCGATGTGGTTCTTCTGTCTTGCCCTCAAAAGGGACTAAACAAACCCGACAAAAATCATAAAGTGACATCTCCTTATGCTCATCATATAAATGGAACTCCACCGTAGGTGGTGAGCTCCTAGAATGGAAATGAAAGTTTTGCTCAAAGTTATTTGTGAGTAAGAGATACTGATCGCATTGTTCATGGAGGAAAGCGGTGAGGCCTGCATTTTTAGCCAATTCTTGAAAATCTTCATAAATCCCGGCAGCTCTCAAGAAATCATCGGAAGGCCATTCACACGCCCGAATCTCCGTGGTGCGAGGCAGATTATACTTAGGCTTTAGTGCCTTTTCCTTCGAGCTTTGGCTCGATGAGCCCCTCAAAAGTCTCCTCATCATTTTCTGAAAAATTGTGAAAATTTTAGTAACTTCAAAATAAAAGTAAACCAAACTCAATAATATTGATAGCAACTACTCCTACAAGTGCCTAGGGCCTATATCATACATCAAAACTACTTTTGACCGTATAAATTTGTCATGCAAGCTCAAGAACAGGATCACCTAAGCAGCAAAAAAATGCAAAGAATAAAGCACTAGAGCGAAAACTAATTGGACCAATGGATGAGTCACATACCAAGGAACAATCTCCCCAAGCAGTTTTGTGAGAGGTGCTTTGAGCAAGGAGATGGAAAATGGCAGCAAAGTGAGCTAGAACTCGTGCTTGAGCTGGATATTCATGTTTGGGGGAGGAAGAAGGAGTGTATGGGTGAAAGGATAAGTGGAGGAGGGCCACCGTGGGCCCATGAGGCAGGGGGGCGCGCCCTCCACCCTCGTGGGCAGGTGGTTGACCCCCCTGCTGTGTTCTTTGTGCCAAATATTCTCAAATATTCTGGAAAAAATCATATTTAAATTTCAGGGCATTTGGAGAACTTTTATTTTCGAGGTATTTTTATATTGCACGGATAATTAGATAACAGACAGAAAAATATATATTTTTATTTTATTTAATATAAATAACAGAAAGTAAAAGTGGGGTACAGAAGGTTGTGCCTTCTAGTTTCATCCATCTCATGATCATAAAAAGGAATCCACTAACAAGGTTGATCAAGTCTTGTTAACGAACTCATTCCGAATAACATGGAATCGGAGAAATTTCGAATAACACTATGTTACCTCAACAGGGATATGCACATCCCCAATAATAAGAATATCATATTTCTTCTGACACTAGGAAGAGGAAATCCAAAACCTCCAAATATAATCGATGGAATTTTTCCAATAGAGTTGATACTATGAACTTGAGGTTGTTTCCTCGGAAAGTGTATCGTATGCTCATTACCATTAACATGAAAAGTGGCATTGCCTTTAGTGCAATAAATAACAGCCCCTGTAGTATTCAAAAAGGGTCTTCCAAGAATAATAGACATACTATCATCCTCGGGAATATCGAGAATAACAAAGTCCGTTAAAATATTAACATTTGCAACTACAACAGACACATCTTCACAAATACCGACAGGTATAGCAGTTGATTTATCAGCCATTTGCAAAGATATTTCAGTAGGTGTCAACTTATTCAAATCAAGTCTACGATATAAAGAGAGAGGCATAACACTAACACCGGCTCCAAGATCACATAAAGCAGTTTTAACATAATTTCTTTTAATGGAGCATGGTATAGTTGGTACACCGGGATCTCCAAGTTTCTTTGGTATTCCACCCTTAAAAGTATAATTAGCAAGCATGGTGGAAATTTCAGCTTCCGGTATCTTTCTTTTATTTGTAATAATATCTTTCATGTACTTAGCATAATGATTGGTTTTGAGCATATCAGTTAATCGCATACGCAAAAAGATAGGTCTAATCATTTCAGCAAAGCGCTCAAAATCCTCATCATCCTTTTTCTTGGATGGTTTGGGAGGAAAAGGCATGGGTTTCTGAACCCATGGTTCTCTTTCTTTACCATGTTTCCTAGCAACAAAGTTTTTCTTATCATAACGCTGATTCTTTGATTGTGGGTTATCAAGATCAATGTTCAATTTCTATATCATTATCATTGCTAGGTTGAGCATCATCATTAATATTATCATTAACATTATTACTAGTTTCAGGTTCATTACCAGATTGTGTTTCAGCGTCAGAAATAGAAATATCATTTGGATTCTCATGTGTTTCAGTAATAGGATCACTAGAAGCATGCAAAGTCCTATCATTTTTCTTTTTCTTCTTTTTAGAAGAACTAGGTACATCTATATTATTTTTGTGAGAATCTTGCTCAATTCTCTTAGGGTGGACTTCAGGATACAAAGGTTCCTGAGTCATTCTACCAGTTCTAGTAGCCACTCTAACAACATTATCATTATTCTTACTATTCAATTCATTGAGCAAATCATTTTGAGCTTTAAGTACTTGTTCTACTTGAGTGGTTACCATAGAAGCATGTTTACTAATAAGTTTAAGTTCACCTTTAACATTAGCAATATAATCACCCAAGTGTTCAAGCATATTTGAATTGTATTTCAATTGTCTACCAAAATAAGCATTAAAGTCTTCTTGCTTAACCATAAATTTATCAAACTCATCTAAGCATGGGCTAGCAAACTTAGTAAATGGAATTTCAGCTTTATCATATATATAGAGAGAATTTACCTTTACTAACTGTGTCGGGTTATCAAGACCATGAGTTTCTTCAATAGCTAATGGATTAAGATTATATGTTTCTTCAACAGGCGGTAAATTAAGACCATGTATTTCTTTGATAGGAGGTAAATTCTTAACATCTTCAGCTTTAATACCTTTGTATTTCATAGATTTCTTTGCCTCTTGCATATCTTCAGGACTGAGAAATAGAATACCCCTCTTCTTCGGAGTTGGTTTAGGAATAGGCTCAGGAATTGGCTCCGGAGGTGTCCAATTATTTTCATTTGTCAACATATTATTCAATAGAATTTCAGCTTCATCTGGTGTTCTTTCCCTGAAAACAGAACTAGCACAACTATCCAGGTAATCTGTGGAAGCATCAGTTAGTCCATTATAAAAGATATCAAGTATTTCATTTTTCTTAAGAGGATGATCAGGCAAAGCATTAAGTAATTGGAGAAGCCTCCCCCAAGCTAGTGGGAGACTCTCTTCTTTAATTTGCACAAAATTATATATATACCTTAAAGTAGCTTATTTCTTATGAGCAGGGAAATATTTAGCAGAGAAGTAATAAATCATATCCTGGGGACTACACACACAACCAGGATCAAGAGAATTAAATCATATCTTAGCATCACCCTTTAATGAGAACGGAAATATTTTAAGGATGTAAAAGTAACGAGTTCTCTCATCTTTAGTGAACAGGGTGGCTATATCATTCAATTTAGTAAGATGTGCCACAACAGTTTCAGATTAATAACCATGAAAAGGATCAGATTCAACCAAAGTAATTATATCAGCATCAACAGAGAATTCATAATCCTTATCAGTAACAAAGATAGGTGAAGTAGCAAAAGCAGGGTCAGGTTTCATTCTAGCATTTAGAGATCGCTTACTCCATTTAGCTAATAACCTTTTGAGTTCATTTCTATTTTTGCAAGCTAAAATAGCTAAAGAAGCTTCTTGATCAAAAACATAACACTTAGGAATAACAAGTGATTCTTCATCATCACTTTCATCAGTATCATCAGATTCAATATTTTCAATTTCTCTAGCCCTAGCAAGTTGTTCATCAAGAAAATCACTAAGTGGCATAGTAGTATCAGACATAGAGGTAGTTTCATCATAAGTATCATGCATAGCAGAAGTGGCATCATCAATAACATGTGACATATTAGAACAAATAGCAGAAGCAGGTGTAGGTGTCGCAAGCCTACTCAAAATAGAAGGTGAATCAAGTGCAGAGCTAGATGGCAGTTCCTTACCTCCCCTCGTAGTTGAGGGATAAATCTTAGTTCTTGGATCTTTCAAGTTCTTATAATGATAAGCAGATATATATCCCAAGTGACTCAAAGAATAGAGCTATGCTCCCCGACAACGGCGCCATAAAATAGTCTTGATAACCCGCAAGTATAGGGATCGCAACAGTTTTCGAGGGTAAATTATTCAACCCAAATTTATTGATTCGACACAAGGGGAGCCAAATAATACTCTCAAGTATTAGCAGCTGAGTTGTCAATTCAACCACACCTGGAAACTTAATATCTGCAGCAAGGTATTTAGTAGCAAAATAATATGATAATAGTGGTAACGGTAATAAAAGGTAACAATAGTAAAAGCAATGTTTTTGGTATTTTGTAGTGATGATAGCAATAGCAACGGGAAAGCAAATAAGCTAAGAACAATAGGCAATGGATCGGTGATGGAGAATTATGCCGGATGCGGTTCATCATGTAACAGTCATAACCTAGGGTGACACAGAACTAGCTCCAGTTCATCAATATAATGTAGGCATGTATTCCGAATATAGTCATACGTGCTTATGGAAACAAACTTGCATGACATCTTTTGTCCTACCCTCCCGTGGCAGCGGGGTCCTTACGGAAACTAAGGGATATTAAGGCCTCCTTTTAATAGAGAACCGGAACAAAGCATTAACATATAGTGAATACATGAACTCCTCAAACTACGATCATCACCGGTAAGTATCCCGGTTATTGTCACTTCGGGGTTAACGAATCATAACACATAATAGGTGACTATAGACTTGCAAGATAGGATCAAGAACACTCATATATTGATAAAAACATAATAGGTTTAGATCTGAAATCATGGCACTCGGGCCCTAGTGACAAGCATTAAGCATAGCAAAGTCATAGCAACATCAATCTCAGAACATAGTGGACACTAGGGATCAAACACTAACAAAACTAACTCGATTACATGATAGATCCCATCCAAGCCATCACCGTCCAGCAAGCCTACGATGGAATTACTCACGCATGGTGGTGAGCATCATGAAATTGGTGATGGAGGTTCGTTGATGATGACGATGGCGACCGATTCCCCTCTCCGGAGCCCCGAACAGACTCCAGATCAGCCCTCCCGAGAGGTTTTAGGGCTTGGGGGCAGCTCCGTATCGTAAAACGTGATGAATTCTTCTCTCTGATTTTTTTCTCCCTGAAACTCAATATATGGAGTTGGAGTTGGAGTCGGAGAGGCAACAGGGGGCCCACGAGGTAAGGGGGGCGCGCCCCCCACCCTCATGGGAAGGTGGTGGTCCCCCTGGCCTTCATCTTTTGCAGGTATTTTTCATATTTTCTGAAAAGTGGCTTCGTAAAGTTTCAGGTCATTCCGAGAACGTTTGCTCCTGCACATAAATAACACCATGGTAATTCTGCTAAAAACAGCATCAGTCCAGGTTAGTTCCATTCAAATCATGCAAGTTAGAGTCCAAAACAAGGGCAGAAGTGTTTGGAAAAGTAGATGCGTTGGAGACGTATCAGGTCTTCGGCATTCTCCGAAGTATTATTGTCTTTGGTGCCAGTATTGCTGTCTTTGTCGCGACGTGATTTTGAGCGGCGCCGCTGACGTCGATGCTTCAGAGGGGCTTCGGCAGGCTTGTCCTCAACCGGATTATCCTTGCCGGCGTCGCCATCCTCTTTGGGTGTGTCCACCATGTACACGTCGTATGTGGAGGTGGCCGTCCATCGTCCGGTAAACGGAGGGTTTTGGCCTTGTTCGTCATCAGCATCGTCGTCCTTACCATTGATGTCTTCGGAGGCGTAATCCAACATGTTGGTTAAATCTTCGACAGTGGCTATCAAGTGGGTGGTGGGTGGCAAAATTCCCTGCTCTCAGCCCCTAGTTTGGGTTGGGCTTATTTCAGAAGCGATCCTTCCGTAATGGCGAGTGATCGCATTAATCCCAGGGCCTCGTTTAAAGGTGAGGGTTGGACAAAGAAATGAGAGTCTGTGGGGCTGTCCGGAGTCGTAGTCTCCTGGCGGCGCCCGCTTGACACAAACCTCGAGAGTTCAGACCTATAGTCTGGCGGAGTGTCTGGTGCTTCTCCAGCAGAAAGTTCCATAAATGCAGAGAGTCTGGCGGGCTCTAAACTCCCGTCTTTGGACCTATCGGCCTGCTCTGGATCTAAGTCCAGAGTGGTAATTGGGGCCACGAACCCTTTGAAGATCAAATCTCCTCGGATATCAGCAACATAGTTTAAGTTCCCAAAACTGATCAGATGACCAGGGGCGTAGCCGTTGAACTGCTCGAGGTGGCCAATTGAGTTGGCACGCAACACGAAGCCATCGAATATGAAAATTTGGCAGGGGGATCTCCCCAGAAATAGCATCATTATTGATCGAATCCTTTATGGACAACATAGAGGAACTCTCAATGAAAGCACTAATGTCGGTGTCAAAACCGGCGGATCTCGGGTAGGGGTTCCTGAACTGTGTGTCTAAGGATCGGAGGTAATAGGAGGCAGGGGACACGATGTTTACCCAGGTTTGGGCCCTCTTGATGGAGGTAAAACCCTACGTCCTGCTTGATTGACTTTGGTGAGTATAGGGATTACAAGAGTTGATCTATCATGAGATCATAATTGCTAAACCCTAAGCGTCTAGCCTATCTGATTATGACTACCTTTACGGAGTGACCCCTCTAGTTTATATAGACACCGGAGGGGGCTAGGGTTTGTACAGAGTCGGTTTACAGAGAAAGGAATCTTCATATCTGAACGCCAAGCTTGCCTTCCACGCCAAGGAGAGTCCCATCCAGACACGGGGGAAGCCTTCTATCTTATATCTTCATGGTCCACCAGTCTGACCCATGTCACATAGTCCGGACACCCAGGGACCCCCTAATCCAGGACTCCCTTAGTCACTAAGATTCAAACTGTTGTGGAGAAGCTTCAAGAGGATGCTAAGGACATGGATGACAGATGCATGACAGACACATTCCAGAGAGTGCCAAGGTCACAAAGATCATCAGTTGTGCCAGTTGCTAGAGACTCCAGGACTACCACTTCAGCACCTGCAACCACTTCCATAATTATACCTCCAGTGTCAACTCCTCCAGCTCCACAAACTTCTTCAGAGGCATTTGTAGATGCCCTCCTCTCCACGCCGTCTACGCACACCAGAGCAACAAGCCAGAAGACCCCTTCAGGAGCTCCCGGAGATCGTGCCTAGAGTGTCATATAGTACTATACATTTTCAAACTTTTTCGTAACTTCTTGCCAAAGGGAGACAAAGGGTATAGATCATAGGCTGAGAGAGAGAGTGCCTCTTTCTTTTTGTTGGTTTCATTTGCTACTCTTGCTACTTTGATCGTTTGGTTGTTTGATTCCTATGCTACAATTTGTGCTATGCTCGCGAGATACTTATGTGATCATGTTTTTGATCATATTATGCTTAATATGTGCTTGCATGCTTATATCCATGAATATTTGTGTATGATCAATCACGTGTATCCTTCGTGATGAGTGCATGTTATTTAACTCTTATCATTTTAGGCGCTCCACCAGGATGTATGTGACATGGAAGAGTGACCCATGATCCTAATCGATTGTGCATTTGCGTTCAAAAGCAAATTTGAAATAATGTAGAAATTTAGAGGGAGCTCTTACTTATCACATACTACTCAAAGGGACAATGTATTTCATTCATATTATCATTTGTTAAAGCTTTGATATATACATTGTCATCAATTACCAAAAGGGGGGAGATTGAAAGTGCAACTAATACCTTAGTGGTTTTGGTAATTCATAACAACGTATAGCTCATTGAACTAATATCCATTCAAGTTAAATATTTCATAAAGTTCAATGATTGGCATTGTATGAACTAGAGATGTGGACCCCTCAAAATGCTAAGGATACATATTGGCAAAACCTCAAGACTCTTCATTTATATTAGTGATCCAAGATCACATTGGGTCCATAGGAAAGCCAATACTATTAATAGGGGATGCGGTGTTGCTTAATGGTCTACTTGCTCAAAGTGCTTAGTGATATTGCTCCAAAGCCCTCAACCACTTTCTCATTTCCAAATATGTCCAAAACTCAAAGCCAAACTCGGCCCCACCGAAATGTTCTATCCGGCGCCACTGAGTTCATTTGACCTAGACACTGCCAGAAACCCTAACACTTCAGTTGCACCGATACGGATCTCGGTCTCACCGAGATGACCTTGAAACTCTCTATTGCCTATTGTAATTACTTCGGTCCACCGAAATGTGCAATCGGTCCCATTGAGTTTGCTTGACCAACTCTCTGTTTTCTCTTTGTTGAAATCGGTCTCACTGAGTTCAAGAAATCGACTTCACCGAGATGAGGTTTTGTCCTAACCCTTGCACATCGATTCCACCGAGTTGTTCCAACCGGTCCCACCAAGATTTCCTAACGTTCACATTTTGAACTGAATCGGTCTCACTGAGTTCTTCTATTCGGTCTGACCGAGTTGGGTCAAATGTGTGTAACGGTTGGATTTTGTGTGGAGGCTATATATACCCCTCCCCCCTTCTCCATTTGTGAGAGAGCCATCAGAACATGCCTACGCTTCCATACTACATTTTCTAAGAGAGAACCACCTACTCATGTGTTGAGATCAAGATATTCCGATCCAACCACAAGAATCTTGATTTCTAGCCTTCCCCAAGTTGCCTTCCACTCAAATCATCTTTCCAGCATATCCAAATCTGCGAGAGAGATTTTAGTGTTGGGGAGACTATCATTTCAAGCACAAGAGCAAGGAGTTCATCATAAACACAACGTCTATTACCTTTTGGAGAGTGTTGTCTCCTAGATTGGTTAGGTTTCACTTGGGAGCCTCCGACAAGATTGCGGAGTTGAACCAAGATGTTTGTAAGGGCAAGGAGATCGCCTACTTCATGAAGATCTACCCGAGTGAGGAAAGTCCTTCATGGGCGATGGTGTACCGCCCAATATGCGACTATACTCCATACGTGTCGAGGCATGACTTGGGGCATAAGTGCATATTGGTATGGTCGCAAGAGTGGTTGTATCTTTGCTCATCTCATGTACTAAATAGATAGAATACGAGCTTTGGCTTACAATCGCCACAATGTCACACAATAACATCAAGTTATACAATCACTCAAGATGAATACAAAGTCCGACTACAGACAAAATCAAACGAATCAAATACAACCACCCAAGCTAAGTCCCGATCATCCCTACTGGGCACCACTACTAATCATCCAGAAAGGAAACATAGTAACGGACAAGGTCTTCGTCGAACTCCCACTTGAGCTCGGTGGCATCACCTGCATCAGTGTCATCGACACCTCCAACTGTGTTTGTAGTATACTGTGAGCCACGAGGGCTCAGCAATTCTATTACCCAAGGTGTTAAGACTATCAAAGCTTAAAGGTAAGGTATGGATATAAGGTGGAGTTGTAGCAAGCACTAAGCATTATATGGTGGCTAGCTTACATATACAAGAATAAGATGAGAAACTATGCAACGATCGTAATCTCGTAATGATCCTGAACTACTTATGTTCAAACATAACCCCACCGTGTTCTCTTCCCGAACCTCATCGAAAAGAGACCATCACGGTTACGCACGCGGCTGGTATATTTTAAAGAGTTTGGTTTCAAGTTCACTACAACTGGATATTAAAAACTCCCATCTGCCACATAGCCGCGGGCACGGCTCTCGAAAGTTTAAACCCTGCAGGGGTGTCCCAACTTAGCCCATGACAAGCTCACGATCCACGGAGACAATACACCATCTCGGGGCCCTCCGATCAGACTCAGAATCCCGGTGCACAAGACATTTCGACAATGGTAAAACAAAACCAGAAGACCTCCCGACGTGCCAACACCCTAATAGTAGCCGCGCGTATCTCGTCTCAGGCCACAATCGGATTGTCCAAACTTTTCGTAGGCCAATCCAGAGTTGCCCCTAGCGGCCACCGGCGGTTGACAGGTCGGACCAACACTCATGAGGAGCACTGGCCCGAGTTGTTGATTAAAAATCCTCGGGTTAATTACTCCCTATGTAAATTTTAGTTGTTATTAGGCAAATGGTAAAATCAAGGTTGGCCTTGCTGCAAGAGTTTTGTTCAAAGCGAAGTATCAAGAGAGGCCCATAAACCCTCAACATGTTAGGGACGCAAAATCAAGGAACATAACACCGGTATGATGGGAACTAAGGCGGCAAGAGTGGAACAAAACATCGAGAAAAAGGCCAAGCCTTCCACCCTTTACCAAGTATATAGATGCATTAATTAAATATGAGATATTGTTATATCCCAACATATCCATGTTCCAACATGGAACAACCTGCACTGCACCTGCAACTAGCAACGGTATAAGAGGGCTGAGCAAAAAGCGGTAACATAGCAAAACAACGGTTTTCTAGGATGGTGGGTTAGAGGCTTAATATGGCAATATGGGAGGCTTGATAAACAAGTGGTAGGTAGCGGGACATAGCGATAGAACGAACAACTAGCAAGCAAAGATAGAAGTGATATCGGGGGTAATGATCATCTTGCCTGCAATGTTTTCAGAGGTATCGAATCCTTGCTCCTCGTGAACGTACTCGACAGGGTCCTCGAATGCGAACTCATCTCCCGGCTCTACCCAAAGCAAGAACACAAGCAATGGAACAACAATCAATCACGGTGCAATGCGCAAGCAACATGAGGCAAGACATGGCATGGAATGCAAGATATGATGTGCAATGCATATGGGTACTCCGGGAGGGGAAAGATGATCATGGCATTAACTTGGCAAACCAAGCACGACACTGGATAGATTGAGAGATTTCGGTTGAAAACGATATGAAGATCACCGGAAACGGATGCATGGTTTCCAACAGACAAGCAAAACAAGATACAATGCAATCTGCTTAACACAACAACATGGCCACTTAGATGCAAGGTTTAAATATGCTACAACACCCAAGCATGAAAACAAAAGACATGCCAATGAAGTACAAGTGAATCTCTACAAATCATGCACACTGAGCTACTGCTAGAACTCACTAGAACATGTTTAAAACAACATGGCAAAAATGCAAATGACAACAGTTTACAGTCTTAGCAGTTTTTCACTGATCTTGACAGAAACAGCATCAGGTTGCAATGTTTATGCCTAGTAAACTATATGCTACAGGAACATATCATGGAAAACTTGAGCATGGAATGCTAGTACTAAAAGCAATTAACAAAACTCCCTTACTGAAGTTGTTCCAAAGATCCACAGAAAAAGATGATAGCATCAATGCAAACATGGCAAATGATATTAATAGATTTTGGCTTAGTAGAATTAATGCGTCAATGCAAATCATCATTTCATGGCATATGAATGCTACAACAGTAGGAAGAAGTAATTATGTCACTACTCATGGCAAGACATGGTCATAGGATGCATAGATCACTAGTTATACACATGGCAAAACTGAACTTACTGTTAACAGACTGGAGGCAATATTATTTGCAATGGATGAATAATGAAAGCTACAGTACCCCATAATTGAAAACTAGGCATGAATGAATATAGAAGAACAATATCTACAAAACATCCTTATGAGAATCACAAAATATTCATGGATTCACTTGTAGCATCAATTCACATGCAACATAATGTAGCAGTATAAGACTAAGCAGAAAACACTAAGTCACTCAAATCAGCAACAACAAGTATCCTACTTTGCATGCTTGTGCTAGTCACCACAGGGCATATAAAAATACGTGGATCGCACCACTGTAAAGATGGCATGAATATGCTCCTAAAACATGTTGACATGATGCTCAAAAGATAAACACACAAAATGCTATGAAAATGACAAATCAACAAGTTATGATAGTCTCCAGCAGACAACATTATTTAGCACTTCTGCAATGATGATTAAGGCAACAAGTTAAATAGTAACATGCATGAAAACAATACCATCATCTAGAGCACTCAGAGATGACTAATTTGACATATTATACACACAAAACGGAGCAACACACACAAAGATATCATCTCTCATACATGCACACATGACATGGATTTTCTGGGGACTTGGTGAAAAAAAAACCTCGTGGAAAATTGGATCTCGGGGTTCCGAGACGGTGACGTGTGGGCTCTTGTTTTGATCGGGGTTCAGGGCAGCGTCGGGATGGAGGCGTGCAGATCAGGGAGGAGGAGCTAGCCGGAGTTGGTCGCCGGAGGTTGGGGAAGGCCGGGCGGCGTGAGATCCGGCCGGATCTCGCCGGATCTGGCGCCGACGGAGGCGCAAGGCGGCACTTCTACAAAGCGGTGCGAGGATGCAGAGGCTCGGTGCTGAGGGGCGACTCGGCGGCGGTGGCGCGGTGCGGAGGTGGCGGGTGACGGCGGGCGACGGAGAGGGGCGCCGGTGAGGGCGCTGCAGCGGCGGGAGGCGGCTCGGGCGGCCACGCGGGCCTAGGCGGGCCGCGCCAGCGGGGAAGGTGCGGTGGATACGTGGCGGACACTGGTTGGCTCGGGCAGCGGTGGCGAGACGCGTCTGGCGGCGCGAGAAGGAGGGTGCTAGGGGTTTCCTGACATTTTTGGAGTGGGAGGTGTTTATATAGGTAGAGTGGGCTAGGAGAGGGCTATTGAGGTGTGGTTTTTTCCCACACGATCGCGATCCAAAGGCGAAGAGCATGAGGGTGGTTTAGATGGGCTAGTGGGCTGTTGTGGAGGGGTGCTGGGCTGCGAAGAGAGACAGGTTTCGGCGGTTACACAGTTAACCATTGGGGCATCAAACAACCTCTAAATGGGACAAAATTTGACAGGCGGCCTACCAATGATGTACCAAGGCCACTCGAAAAACCTTATCCCATTCTGGGAATGTTTTTCTGCCGCTCACGAAACGAGATCTGAGAGGTGCAACGGGTGCATGTGTGAGTGTAGGATTCCAAAACAGACAACGGGGAAAATGACCGGATGCAAGTGACGAACACGAATGCAAGTGAGATGCACATGATGACATGATATGAAATGCATGACATGAACAAAATGCAAAATGAGGACAAAACCCAAACCACGGAGGATATAACACATAACATTACCGGTAATGGCAAGAGTTGGAAGTACAAATATGGAATGTTACATCCGGGACGTTACAACTCTCCACCACTACAAGTGGATCTCGTCTCGAGATCTAGGACGGAAAGAACTCCGGATATTCAGAATGGAGGTGATCCTCGCGCTCCCAAGTAGCTTCTTGGCCGGACTGGTGAGTCCACTTAACTTTGAGGAATTTGATTGAGTTGTTGCGAGTTTTGTGCTCGGTTTCTTCCAGAATGGCAACGGGATGCTCATGATAAGACAAGTCTTCTTGGAGGTCAATCTATTTGAAGTTGATAGTGCGCTCGAGCGTCTTGAAGCACTTGCAAAGTTGTGACACATGAAACACGTCACACACATTTGAGAAGTTGGATGGGAGCTCAAGTTGATAAGAAAGGTCGCCTCTTTTTCCAATGATCTTGAAAGGACCCACATATCTAGGGGCAAGCTTCCCTTTGATGCCGAAGTGTTGAGTGCCTTTCATTGGAGAGACACTGAGATAGACATGGTATCCAATCTCAAAAGTCATGTCATGGTGCTTGCTATCATAGTAACTCTTTTGGCGCAATTCCGTGGCTTTGAGATTTTCACGGATGACTTTACACATTTCTTCAGCTTCTATAATCAAGTCGTTGCTAAGAAGTTGGGGTTCACCAGTCTCGGACGAATTGAGAGGAGTACGACACTTTCTGCCATATAGGATTTCGAATGGGGCCTTGCCCGAACTTGCTTGGAAGCTGTTGTTGTAGGAGAACTCGGCATATGGGAGGCAATCTTCCCACTTCATATTGAAAGATATGACACCAGCTCTGAGCATGTCTTCGTGGATTTGATTGACTCTCTCGACTTGGCCACTTGTTTGAGGATGAAAAGCCGTGCTGAAATGAATGTTTGTGCCCATGGCCTTCTAGAAGGAGTCCCAGAACTTGGAAGTGAAGATGCTTCGACGATCTGAAGAGATCGATTGAGGAATCCCATGCAACGAGACTATTCTAGCGGTGTATAGCTCTGCCAACTTTGTTGCATTGTTAGATTCTTTGACCGGAAGGAAATGAGACACTTTTGTAAGCTTCAATGACAACGAAGATAGCATCATTCCCTTGCTTGGACTTGGGAAAGCCAGTGACAAAGTCCATTTCAATATGATCAAAGTTCCAGTCTGTAATAGCAAGAGGTTGGAGGAGACCAAATGGACGTTGATGTTCTGCTTTCACCCTTCGACGGACATCACATTCATTCATGAATTGAGCAATCTCTCGCTTCATGCGAGTCCACCAATACGACTACTTGAGGTCATGCTACTACATCTTCGAGTTGCCTAGGTGGATGGAAAGAAGAGAATTGTGCACTTTGTTCATCGTGACCTTCCTTAGATCACCTTTTGGAACCACAATCAGGTCCTCGAAAGATAAGGCGTACTTGTCATCAATGCGATGGCACTTGTATTTGGGAAGGCCCTTGGCAACACCATGTTTCACCTTCTTCACCATGGTATCAAGGAGTTGTGCTTCATGAATTTGATCTTCCAAAGTTGGAGCGACTTGAAGGTTGGCATGAAAACGTTGAGGAACAAATTGGAGGTTGATCTTTCGGAATGCTTCACAAAGATCAGGTTGGAATGGCTTGAGAATTAAGCTGCTGCAATATGCCTTTCTGCTCAACGCATCTGCAATCACATTAGCCTTGCCTGGAGTGTATTCAATGCTTGGATTGTACTCTCGAATCATTTCGACCTAACAAGTTTGCCGGAGGTTGAGGTTGGGTTGAATGAATATATATTTGAGGCTCTTGTGATCGGTGAAAATTTCCACTTGCCTACCCAACAAAAGATGTTTCCCAGTGATTAATGCATGGATAACTGCCGCCAACTCAAGATCGTGAGTGGGATAGTTCCTCTCATTTGGCTTCAACTGACGTGAAGTGTAAGCCACAACTTTCTTCTCTTGCATTAAGACTGCACCGGGAGCTTGCAATTAGGCATCATAGAAAACTTGGTAGGGCTTGGACTCATCTGGGGGAGTAAGGATAGGAGCTGTGACGAGTTTCTCTTTGAGAGTAATGAAGGCAATGTCACACTTAGGAGTCCAGGAGTACTTGACATGCTTCTGGAGGAGATTGGAAAGATGATTAGAAATTTTCGAGAAGTTTTCCACAAACCTTCTACAATAGCTTGCAAGCCCAAGGAAACTGTGGAGCTGCTTGACATTCTGAGGAGGCTTCCAGTTGACAATTGTAGAAACCTTCTCCAGATTAATAGAAATGCCATTGGTGGAGATGATGTGACCAAGGTAAAGAACTTCATCAAGCCAAAACTGACATTTGGAGAGATTTGTGTAGAATTGATACTCTCTGATCTTGTCGAGCACCAATCACAAATGCTTGGCATGATGCTTTTTATTCTTGGAGAAAACCAGGATATCGTCGAGATACACTCGGACGAATTCATTTGTGTAGGGGTTGAAGATGAAGTTCATCATACGAGAGAATGTTGGAGGGGCATTTGCAAGCCCGAAAGACATGACAATGTATTCATAAGAACCAAAGCTCGTTCTGAATGTTGTCTTTGGGATAGCTTTTTCACGAATGCGAATCTGGTGATACCCGATACGGAGGTCAAGCTTGGAAAACACCTTTGCACCTTTGAGTTGCATGAATAACTCGTTGATATTGGGAAGTGGGTATTTGTTCTTGATTATCTTCTTGTTCAATGGGCAGTAATCGACGCAAAGTCATTTCGTGCCATCCTTCTTTTGGACAAAGAGAACAGCACATCCCCGAGGAGATGAACTTGGTCTGATCAGACCCAAACATTCCTGTTCATCGAGTTGTTTCTTCAATTCTTTCAGCTCTTTTGGCCCAAGCTTGTATGGGTGCTTGCAAATGGGTTCTATACCAGGCTCAAGATCAATAACGAACTCGACTGGTCGGTGAGGAGGCATACCCGGAAGCTCTTCAAGAAAGACATCCTGATACTCACAAGCAACTGGAATCTGGGAAATAGCGTCGATCTTGCCTTTCTCATTGAAAGAGAACAACCGAATGGTTTCATCACGAGGCAAAGATGATCACATCTTTAGAAGGATGCGTCAATTTAATCTCCTTGGCAGCACAATCAAGAAAGGCGTTGTGCTTAGAAAGCCAATCGGTGCCAAGAATGAGATCAATATCGGAAGCGCCGAGTACATTTGGGGAAGCCAGAAATTTATAATTTCCCATCTTGATACCGACATTCGGAATAAAGCTGCTTGAGTTCATCACTTTATCCGGAGAAACAACAGACAATGGCCTAGCCAAATCTTGAAAAACGAATTCATGCTTTCATGCAAAAGGTCTTGAAATGAAAGAAAGCGGTGCACCAGAATCAAGCAACACTTTGGGAAGAATAGTGTTAACTGAGAGGTTACCCACGATCACATCTGAAGAATACTCTGCTTGAGCTGCATTTAACATGTTCACCTTTGCAAACTTTGGATTTTCCTTGACAACTGCATTGCTTGAAGACCTCAAAGAAGGAGGAGCCAGAAGGCGCCTTTGAGTGCACTTGTTGGAATGGTGACCTTTGATACCACACTTGTGACAAGTGACCTCTGAAAGCGTACGGAAAGGTGGAGGAGGAGGACCACCTGTCCTCGGAGCCTAAGACTGAGACTTGTTCTGATTGCTTGGGCTGGGTGGGTGGGAAGATCCACGACCACCCGTGTGCTTCTGCTGGTAGGGCTGGCAAAATGGAGGAGGTGGAGGAAGACAGAACTTTTGTTGCTTAGCTGCCACTTGAGAGGAAGAGGAAGACTGGACTGCATCCTTGAGTCTCTTCTTAGAAGCCTAACACTTGAGTTGGGCAGCTTCTTGCTTGAGCGCCATGTTATAGAACTGATCGAACTGAGTAGGCTCAACAAGAACGAGAGCTAACTGCACATCCTCTCTGAGGCCACTCGTGAAGTGATAGATCATGCTATTTTCATCAGGAACGTCTTGCCTTGCAAAGCGAGCAAGATTCTGAAACTTGACATTGTATTGATAAACGGACATGCTTGATTGCTTAAGATTGCGGAATTCCTCATGCTTGCTCTCGCCAATACTTGTTGGAATGTGATGAGCTCAAAAGTTCTGGCAGAAGTCTGTCCAGGTAATCACTAGACCCCCTCTAGAGTCTTTGTACTGCTGATACCAATTTGCTACTTGGTCCTTGAGTTGAAAAGAAGCGAATTTGACGTAGTCCTCAGGCCTGACGTTGCTGCATTCAAAATGCTTGTTGATGTCCACAAGCCAATCATCAGTGTCCATGGCCTCAACACAAGCGTTGAAAGACTTTGGCTGATTTGCAAGAAACTGGTTGAGGGTAGCAAACTGAGGCTGATTGTTGTTGCCTTGGCCTTGGTTGCCTTGTCCTTGATTCCGCTCTTGCATGAGTTGAATTGACATCTGAGTGTTGGCGTTGGTGGCCGTAATCAAATCTTTCCATGCCTCCAGAGTCAGAGGAGGTGGCGGAGAGTTGGACTACTCTCGATCTGTACGTTCCGGATGCAGACGTGTCGGGGAAGCCATCCTAAAGAAGGTGGCTTCCGTTAGAACCATGATAGACAAGATGAATCAACAGATAGACATGTGCAAAGAAGACTTCATAATAAACATCTGAACGTAGATTGAACGAATGCATTTGAAAGTTAACATTACATGACCATTAGGGTGAGAAGCCACTTAGGCAAAGGTTTGTGAATGAAACAACAAGGTATGACTGGAACAAACAAATGGTAAGGATATCCCAATCCCATACCGATTATATGTCAGAAGAATAACTAAGAGCTACTTGAATTCCCACCTATTAACTCTTGCAACTTTCTGGTTATGCAATCTCGTGTTGGGGATACAGGGAGGCACAATATATCTCAAACAACTAACAAGCCCTACGCTCCATTGTATCCATCCGTCAACACATAACCAAGAAAACTCCGGAAATCGTGTACCTTGACCTTCGAAAAGCATCCGCTATACTAGATGCGACAATACTCCCGAACTCCCTCCCCAGTACTGGGTGACGTCGATGTTATCTCACCACTAACTGCATAGAAGATATTTTCAAGGTCGGCGAGCTCAGGCTTACCGGAACTTGCAACGATAAAATTGTGATGACAACACCCCAGAGCTCAACTTCCCGGGACACTGCCACAACCCCTAAATGTAAGGAGGCGCCAAGAACGATGTTCTCGTCACAATAATATTGGAACAATCCCAAGATACCCGCGTGATCCTAATTTTTTTAGTGAAAATGAGGAGAGGGAAGTCAAAACATCTATGCCAGGAATCCTTACGAGAGAGACAAAGGGCATGAGGAGTAAAAAGAATCCTACTCTCCGATATATATAATCCTAAGACTCAAAATAGTTTTGTTCTGGACTCAACAACGTCAGCAATTTGATCAAGCAGGGGCTCCTAAGTCGGGCTGTCTTTGATACCAACTTGTAATGCCCAATATGCGACTATACTCCATATGTGTCGAGGCACGACTTGGGGCATAAACGCATATTGGTATGGTCGAAAGAGTGATTGTATCTTTGCTCATCTCATGTACTGAATAGATAGAATATGAGATTTGGCTTACACTCGCCACAATGTCACACAATAAGATCAAGTTATACAATCACTCAAGATGAACACAAAGCCCGACTACAGACGAAATCAAACGAATAAAAGACAACCACCCAAGATAAGTCCCGGTCGTCCCTACTAGGCACCACTACTAATCATCCAGAAAGGAAACATAGTAACATGCAAGGTCTTCGTCGAACTCCCACTTGAGCTCGGTGGCATCACCCGCATCAGTCTCATTGGCACCTGCAACTATGTTTGTACTACACTGTGAGCCATGGGGACTCAACAATTCTATTACCCACGATGTCAAGACTATCGAAGCTTAAAGGTAAGGTATGGATATAAGGTGGAGTTGCAGCAAGCACTAAGTATTGTATGGTGGCTAGGTTACGTATACATGAATAAGATGAGAAACTACGCAACGGTCGTAATCTAGTAATGATCAAGAAGTGATCCTGAACTACTAACGTTCAAACATATCCCCACCGTGTTCTCTTCCCGAACCTCATCGAAAAGAGACCATCACGGTTATGCACGCGGTTGGTGTATTTTAAATAGTTTGGTTTCAAGTTCACTACAACCGGATATTAAAAACTCCCATCTGCCACATAACCGCGGGCATGGCTCTCGAAAGTTTAAACCCTGCAGGGGTGTCCCAACTTAGCCCATGACAAGCGCACGATCCGTGGAGACAATCCTCCATCTCGGGACCCTCCGACCAGACTCAGAATCCTGGTGCACAAGACATTTCTACAATGGTAAAACAAAACCAGAAGACTTCCCGATGTGCCAACACCGTAATAGTAGCCACGCGTATCTTGTCTCAGGACACAATCGGATTGTTCAAACTTCCAGTTGGCCAATCCAGAGTTGCCCCTGGCGGCCACCGGTGGTTGATAGGTTGGACCAACACTCACGAGGAGCACGAGCAACAGTTTTGTTCAAATCGAACTGTCAATAGAGGCCCATAAACCCTCAACATGTTAGGGACGCAAAATCAAGGAATATAACACCGGTATGACGGGAACTAAGGCGGAAAGAGTGGAACAAAACATCAAGAAAAAGGACAATCCTTCCACCCTTTACCAAGTGTATAGATGCATTAATTAAATAAGAGATATTGTGATATCCCAACATATCCATGTTCCAACGTGGAACAACCTGCGTTGCACCTGCAACTAGCAACAATATAAGAGGGGCTGAGCAAAAAGCGGTAAGATAGCAAAACAATGGTTTGCTAGGAAGGTGGGTTAGACGCTTGACATGGCAGTATGGGAGGCTTGATAAACAAGTGGTAGGTAGCACGACATAGCGATTGAACAAACAACTAGCAAGCAAAGATAGAAGTGATATCGGGGGTAATGATCATGTTGCCTGTAATGTTTTCAGAGGTATCGAATCCTTGCTCCCCATGAACGTACTCGACAGGGTCCTCGAAAGTGAACTCGTCTCCCGGCTCTACCCAAAGCAAGAACACAAGCAACGAAACAACAATCTATCACGGTGCAATGCACAAGCAACATGAGGCAAGACATGGCATGGAATGCAAGATATGATGTGCAATGCATATGGGTACTCCGGGAGGGGAAAGATGATCATGGCATTAACTTGGCAAACCAAGCACGACACTGGATAGATTGAGAGATTTCGGTTGAAAACGATATGAAGATCACCGGAAACGGATGCATGGTTTCCAACAGACGAGCAAAACAAGATACAATGCAATCTGCTTAACACAACAACATGGCCACTTAGATGCAAGGTTTAAATATGCTACAACACCCAAGCATGAAAACAAAAGACATATCAGTGAAGTACAAGTGAAGCTCTACAAATCATGCACACTGAGCTACTGCTAGAACTCACTAGAACATGTTTAAAACAGCATGGCAAAAATGCAAATGACAGCAGTTTACAGACTTAGCAGTTTTTCACTAACCTTGACAGAAACAACATCAAGTTGCAATGTTTATTCCTAGTAAACTATATGCTACAGGAACATATCATGATAAACTTGTGCATGGCATGCTAGCACTAAAAGCAATTAACAAAACCCCCTTACTGAACTTGTTCCAAAGATCCCCATAAAAGATGATAGCATCAATGCAAACATGGCAAGTGATATCAACAGATTTCAGACTTTGTAGAATTACATGGCATGGTAGAAACAAATTCATGTAGGCATGTTTGCGAGCTTGTGCAACTCACCACAAAGAATTTCATGGCATATGGATGCAACCAACAACAAGAAGACATAATTATGGAGCTACTCATGGCAAGAACATTCTCATAGGATACATAGATCACCAGCTATTCACATGGCAAAAATGAACTTACAGTTAACAGACTGACAGCAACATAAGTTAGCAAATGGAGAGCATGCTGATGACAAGCTACATTATCCAATAATTGCAACAAGGGCATGGATGGATAGAGCATACCAATATCTACAAAACATCCTTACTAAGCATGACCAAAAAATGCATGGAGTCACTTGTAGCATCAAGTTAACATGGCAAGATAATGTAGCAGGTTCAGACTTAGCAGAAAACACTAACTCACTCAAATCAGCAACAACAAGTATCCTACTTTGCATGCTTGTGCTAGTCACCACAGGGCATATAAAAATACGTGGATCGCACCACTGTAAAGATGGCATGAATATGCTCCTAAAACATGCTGACATGATGCTCAAAAGATAAACACACAAAATGCTATGAAAATGACAAATCAACAAGTTATGATAGTTTCCAGCAGACAACATTATTTAGCACTTCTGCAACGATGATTAAGGCAACAAGTTAAATAGTAACATGCATGCAAAGTATACCATCATCTAGAGCACTCAGAGATGAACAATTTGACGTAATATACACACAAAATGGAGCAACATGCACAAAGATATCATCAATCAAACATGCACACATGTCAAGGATTTTCTGGGGACTTAGTGAAAAAAACAACCTCGCGGAAAACTGGATCTCGGGGTTCCGGGACGGTGACGTGCGGGCTCCTGTTTGGATCGGGGTTTGAGGCAGCGTCGGGATGGAGGCGTGTAGATCGGAGAGGAGGAGGTGGCTGTAGTTGGTCACCGGAGGTCGGGGAAGGCTGGGCGGCGCAAGATCCAGACAGATCTCGCCGGATCCGGCGCTGGCGGCGGCGCGAGGAGGCGCTCCGGTGAAGCGACGCAGGGACGGCGAGGCGCAGCGTTGAGGGGTGACTTGGCGGCGGCGTCGTGGCGCCGAGGTGGCGGGCGACGGTGGGCGGCGGAGAGGGGCGCTGGCGAGGGCGCTGCGGCGGCTGGCGATGGAGAGCCGGAGTGGCGCGGGAGGCGGCTCGGTCGGCTGTGTGGGCCTGTGCGTGTCGCGCCTGGGCCTGGCAGGCCGCGGTGGCGGGGAAGGCGTGGTGGACAGGTGGCGGACGGTGGTCGGCTCGGGCGGCGGTGGCTGGACGCGTCCGGCGGCGCGGTGGACGTGTTCGGCGGTGCGAGGAGGATGGTGCTAGGGTTTTCCCGAGAATTTTGGAGGAGGAGGTGTTTATATGGGTAGAAGGAGCTAGGAGAGGGCTATTGATACGTCTCCATCGTATCTACTTTTCCAAACATTTTTGACCTTGTTTTGGACTCTAACTTGCATGATTTGAATGGAACTAACCCGGACTAACGCTGTTTTCCGCAAAATTACCATGGTGTTATTTCTTGTAGCGACCAGACCTCAAACAGTCTGATCTCTATGCTCCGGTGTCATCCCTGGATCAGTAATGCTGACACCACACAGTACTCGGAGGATTTATAGCAGAGTAGCAATCACACACTTATTACATCGAGTGTCTCAAAAGAGAACTTATTACAATAAATATGGCTTAAGGCCATCTAATAACGATAACAACGGAAGGCTTGGAAGATAAGTGAGTCCATCAACTCCAACGGCATCACTGAGTATAGAACCACGACCTAAAACTCCTTAATCGTCGTCTAAAAAGTCTGCAACATTAACATTGCAGCCCGAAACGGGTCAGCACATGGAATATGCTGGCAATGTAACACATAGAGAGTAATGGAATGAAATAGCTATACTATATGCATATTTGGCTGGTGGAAAGCTCTATGGTTACAGTTTTGCGTAAAGCCAATTTTTCCCTACTTCAAAGGAATAAAATTTATTTAACAATCATGGTAGTTGTTAAACATTGAGAATGGTTGACAACATTCTCAATCCCAATTAAGCATCATCATTAAACATAAACCAACAAAATTAATTTAGAGTAACATGTTGAGATTCACATGATAATTCAGGTACTAGATACTCAAGATGTCCATAACCAGGGACACGGCTAACCATGATTAGTTTATTACACTCTGCAGAGGTTTGCGCACTTTTCCCCACAAGACTCAATCGCCTCCGTTGGGTTTCTCGCACTACAGGGTGTTTGAGAAGACAGATGACCGAGACATAGTCTTTCTGAAGCGCTAGCACCTTACGATTGGGTAGACCATACCACCTACATCCCCTACATCTGCTAGTCTACCACTATAAGAGTTCGCACGACTTAGTCAACTATGCTAGAGCCCATAATAGCTTGTGGCTGCACACGGAAGTTTCTAGTATGAATAGTCTCATGATCCCTTTGAGCCTGGGTGGCGGTCCAAAAGAAAACAGGCAAGTCCTGGAATACCCAAGTGCCTCAATCCACCTAGATGTGTGTTTAAGTTGCCACCTTAGATAACCATTAATTAACAAAACTCACATCTGTCATGGATATCACTCACCCAATCCACGTCTACTAGCATAGCATGGCATAATAAGCAAACGTAGAAGTAACTCCCAAGGTTTGATAATAAACAGGTAATAGGTACTACCTCATCTACTTCCCATCCCACAATTTAATTAGATCCTAACCATGCAATGTGTGAGGGTTGATCTAATGCAATAAAACTGGGTAGTAGAAAAGGTATGATCAAAGTGTTACTTGCCTTGCTGATGATCCAGGAAACCTAGCGATTCAAAGTAACAAGCAGCGCACTACGGGTATTCTATTGCAGACAAACAAACAAGCACACAATAAGTACTCACCTAATGCACAGGTAAAACTCAAATAAGAGATCTAAACAGAAGGTTCAACTCAAGAACTCCGGTTGGCAAAAGAATCAAATCAAACGAAGCAACGAAAGTCAAACGGCGAAAGAAAACAACTTCGTTCTACTAATATGGATCTAGGGTAAATTTTTACAGTAGCAAAATCTTGTTTAAGTTGGTTAAATGGATAGAGGGTTTCGAGACGAAACTCTAGGCGCTTGAATCACCTGATTCCGATAAACGAGCGAAAAGTTATACTAAAAAGAAAATCGGATCAGGAATCGCGATCAGAAAAATCGCGGATTTAATCCGAGAAAAGAAAAACGACGAACGCTCGCTAAATTAAATAAACTAGAAAAACCGATCTATTAAAAAAACGATTATAAAAAAGAACCGACGGAAAAACCGAATGGTTTTTCGAAAAAAAAACCCGGCGCGGATTTCGAGGTGGCGGTGGACCTCGGGCGGTGGACCTCCCCCCCGGCTTAAATAGCCTAACGGGCCGGGAGTCCTAGTCAGACACGGCCCTAGGTCGGTTCGATTTTTTTTAAAATAATTACGCGCAGAAGAAAAATGAAAAGTAATACTAAGCTGACTCCAAAAATTCCGAAATAAATTTTCGCGGGCTTCTAAAATCAAGCCGCACAAGGTGAACATTTATTTGGGACCTAAATGCAATTTTGAAAAACACACATTTTTCCTAAATTCAAATAAAACACCGAAAAACTTCGAAATAAAATCCTATTTGATTTTATTATTAAATCCTCAATATTTCTTTATTTTGGGAAAGTCATTTTATTCCCTCTCTCATATTTTTGTAATAGAAATAATTGATGATAAAATAAATAAAATCAAATGATCCTATTCTCAAAATTTGAGAAAACTCAAATATGAAAATAACGAAATCCCCAACTCTCTCCGTGGGTCATTGAGTTGCGTAGAATTGTCGTGACTTCTCACGACTATCTCATAGTCCAAGTCACCACATTCTTGTTATCACATTAATTTACTTAATTATTTCAGGTTTATCCTCCATTTCGACCAAGACCTTATAGTGTGACCTACTACAAACTGTGTTGCTATCGATTGACTTTATAAACACTCTGCAGAGGTAGCTCACTGTACACACACCACGGAACCCATGGCCTCGCACTCCCATTTGGGTGGACCAACGGTGTTCCGACGAAACCGACCTACTGCCATGACACTCTCTCGGCCACTCCGACTCACTCCCCACTGGGCTAGTGTAACACCCTCGATGTGACTATATCTCCCACGTGTCGAGGCACGACTTAGAGGCATAATCGCATTGAAGGCATTTGTCGCAAGTTAGGCAATCTTCACAACATCCCATGTAATATAGATAATAAAAGGGGAGATAACATAGTTGGCTTACACTTGCCACGTCAATCAAGTACATAAGTAACATTACATCATCCAAACACTCATGGCCCGACTACGGCGCCAAAATAAAAGAGAACCCAACATGCGACACGGTCCCGATCACCCCCAACTGGGCACCACTACTGATCATCAGGAAAAGAAACATAGTATCATTGAGAGTCCTCGTCGAACTCCCACTTGAGCTCAAACGCGTCACCTGGAGCGGAATCATCAGGCCCTGCATCTGGTGTAATAGTAATATGTGAGCCATAGGGACTCAGCAATCTCGCACCCTCGCGATCAAGACTATTTAAGCTTATAGGTAAGGCAAGGTAAAATATGTGGAGCTGCAGCAAGCGACTAGCAAATATGGTGGCTAACTTATTCGCACAAGAGAGCGAGAAGAGGAGGCAAAGGGCGAGCGAGAAACTAGAGTGCAACATGTGCAAACATTACTCCAACACCGTGTCCACTTCCCGAACTTCGCCGAGAAGAGGCCATCACGGTAACACACTCAGTTGATTCATTTTAATTAAGTTAAGGTTCAAGTTATCTACAACCGGACATTAACAAATTCCCATCTGCCCATAACTGCAGGCACGGCTTTCGAAAGTTCAAATCCCTGCAGGGGAGTCCCAACTTAGCCCATGACAAGCTCTCACGGTCAATGAAGGAATAGACCTCCTCCCAAGACGTTCCGATCAGACTCGGTATCTCGGTTCTTCAAGACACTTCGACAGGTTAAAACAAGACCAGCAACACCGCCCGAATGTGCCGACAAATCCCGATAGGAGCTGCACATATCTCTTTCTTAGGGCACACTCAGATTGTCTTAGGTACAGGTAGGCCAGCCCAGAGTTGCCCCTGGTGGCCACCGGCAGCTGACAGGTGGACCAACACTCAGAGGAGCACTGGCCCGGGGGGGGGGGTTAAAATAAGATGACCCTCGGGCTCCGGAAACCTAAGGGAAAAAGAGGCTAGGTGGCAAATGGTAAAACCAAGGTTGGGCATTGCTGGAAAAGCTTTAATCAAGGCGAAACATCAAGGGGTTCCCATTATCACCCAAACGCGTAAGGAACGCACAAATCCGGGAACATAACACCGATATGACGGAAACTAGGGCGGCAAGAGTGGAACAAAACACTAGGCGAGAGGCCGAGCCTTCCACCCTTTACCAAGTATATAGATGCATTAAGATAATATAGCAATATAATGATATCCCAACAAGTAAATAAATGTTCCAACAAGGAATGGCCTTCAATCTTCACCTGCAACTAGCAACGCTATAAGAGGGGCTGAGCAAAGTGGTAACATAGCCAATCAACGGTTTGCTAGGACAAGGTGGGTTAGAGGTTTGACATGGCAATTTGGGATGCTTGAAACAAAGTGGTAGGCATCGTAGCATTGGCATAGCAAAAGAGCGAGCAATCTAGCATAGCAAAGATAGTAGTGATTTCGAGGGTATGATCATCTTGCCTGCAAAGTTGTCAGAGTTGATTGGATCCTCGAAAGCAAACTCAACGGGCTCCTCGTTAGAGAACTCGTCTCCCGGCTCTACCCAAACAAGACAAACAAACAACAAGGGCAAAATCAACCACGTGCAAGGATCAAACAATATGATCCAATGATGATATGCTATGCGGGATGCGATGCGGGATGCAAAATGCAAGATATGACAGGAAATGCAAGAACCTGGCCTCAACTTGGAAATCCAAGTGTTCCACTAGAAAGAAGAGATGAAATCGCTTGAAAACAATATAAAGAACACCGGATTCGGAGTTACGGTTTGGAAATGGCAAGCGATTCAAATACGACACCGGTCTGCGATTTACAGCAAGTAGCCATCTAAAAGCAATGAGATGAACATGCTACAACACCCAAACATGACAACAAAATATATGGCAGGGATGCATTCAAGATACTTAACAAAAGTCTAGCACTGAGCTACGACCAATTCATCCATTAACAGGTTCAAACAAGCATGTCAAAAATGCATATGGTAAACAGATCTCAGACTTATTGAAATTAACACTTGTTTGGAATTTCAGATCAGGTAGCACTCTTCGGAGCAACAAAACTACATGCTACAGGACCTGAACATGGCAAAGTAAAGCATGGCATGGAGCTACTCAAAGAGCTTAACAAAAGTCCCTTAGTGACCTTGAGCCAAAAGGGATCAGAAAATACAATTGCAAGCATGTGAACATAGCAAAAACATAATCAGTTTTCAGACTTAGCGAAAGCTGGCACATGCTGAAACATAACTCAAGTAGGCATGTTTACGAACTCGATGCACTCACTACGGTGCAAGTCATGACAATCTAAGCATACATCCATCAAGATCACACAAAATTCAAGCTAGACATGGAAAGAACAACAACATAGCATGCACGGATCAACTACAACATCATCAACAAAATTGCAAACAAGTTGACAATCTGCCCAGATTCACAAAGTAGCAAAAGTAGAGCTCGATTGACTCAAGCTAGGATGCTCCATAAATTCAAACAAAGACATGGATGGATAGAGCACTACAAGATTAATAAAACTCCCTTACTGATCATCCTCAAAAGAGGCATGGATCACCAGGAAACAACATGAACATATGGCATCATGAGATAAACAGATCAAGGACTTAGTGGAAATGCTAAGTCCCTGAAAACAGAATTACCAAGTGCACCACTTTGCAAGCTTGCACTAGTCACCACACACATCACAAAACTACATGGGTTGCACCTATGGAAAGATGACAAAACCTTTAACAAAACATATGTAGAACATCAGGGCATATCATGCACACAATAATCATGGCAAAAATGACAAAAACCTAAATGGAGTAGCAGATCTGACAATTATATCAAGTAGCCCTCTTCTAACAGCATTTCGGGCATCAAGATGAACTCAAATGAAAATGATGCAATGGAATGAAATGATGTACTCTCTGAGATGAACATTTTGATACGCTATATGCATGAATCGGAGCTACGGATGCAAAGTTACGAGGATATGAACATGGGCACTTGAAACTGGAATTTCGGGACTTAGAAGAATAAAAACACCTCCGGATCTAGGGTTTGACCCAGCACGCGAACCGAGGCGGAATCCGGTGAGGTACTATTCACCGGAGAGCTCGTGGCGGCCGGAGCTTGTCAGGGCTTGCCGGAGACGAGGGAGAGGAGGAGGACAGCGTGGACGGCGGCGGCGTGGCAAGGGCGGCGCGGCCGCGGGCGATGGCGGCGGCCGGTCGGCGACCGAGGTGGAGGCGGCGACGTGCGGCGATGGCGGGCGGCGGCGCGGTGCCGGCGCGGTGGCGGCGGGGATCCTGCGAGCGGCACGGGAGGAAGGAGAAGGACCCGGGCGGCGGCGGCGGCTACGGGCCACAGGGGTCGGCGCTGGGCCTGGCGGGCCCGCGCGGGTGGCGGCGCGGCGAAGTGGGGCGCTGCCACATGGCGGCTCCCGGTTGGGGCGGCGGCGACGTTCGGCCCGGACGGACGTGTCCGGCCGGCGCGGGGACGATCTCTAGGGTTTTGGACGAGGGGGATCCGAGATTTTCGAGGAGGACCTATTTATAGGCATAGAGGGAGCTAGGAGAGTCCAAATGAGGTGCGGTTTTCGGCCACGCGATCGTGATCGAACGCTCTAGATGATGGAGCAGAGTTAGGTGGGTTTTGGGCCAAATTGGAGGGGTGTTGGGCTGCAACACACACGAGGCCTTTTCGGTCCCTCGGTTAACCGTTGGAGTATCAATCGAAGTCCAAATGATACGAAACTTGACAGGCGGTCTACCGGTAGTAAACCAAGGCCGCTTGGCAAGTCTTGGTCCAATCCAGAAATGTTTAATCCCCACACACGAAAGAAAGCTAGAAATGACCACCGGAGGAGAACGAAGCGCCAGAATGCAAAACGGACAACGGGGAAAATGCTCGAATGCATGAGACGAACATGTATGCAAATGCAATGCACATGATGACATGATATGAGATGCATGACAACGACAACAACACACGGAGACAAAGACCCAAACCCGAGAAAATAAAATAACTTAACGCCAGAAACGGCAAGAGTTGGAGTACAAATTGGGAAAGTTACATCCGGGGTGTTACAGGTAGTCCTGGGTGGCCCCGTGTCTACCAAAGACACCAACGGCCACCATCGTGGCCAAACATAAACGTCCCACATGGGGACCTGAGCTCAAAACCAAACCAGGGCACACAAGGCTTATGTCCGCCTACCTGATCAGGGTAGCGCGCGCCCATTACCTTCCCTCTTTGGAGGCACCGGCGAGAGGCACGACAATAGATCGCATTAAGGCCTTCCCATAAAGGCAAAATGTGGCTGCACTGAAGAAGTTCGGTTTGGTAGCACTATGACCCGATCCCATCAATGACGGAGGAGGTTTGTTATTATTAAGTCATTTTATCACCTTCTCCACCATCATGAACATGGATGCAAAAATCAACATGCATCATATGAATGCTTTACTAAAATACCGAACTTCTCAGGTGAACAACTATAAGAACAT
This sequence comes from Triticum aestivum, assembly GCF_018294505.1. Classification (NCBI taxonomy): domain Eukaryota; kingdom Viridiplantae; phylum Streptophyta; class Magnoliopsida; order Poales; family Poaceae; genus Triticum; species Triticum aestivum. The sequence continues at coordinate 304,588,256 of NC_057797.1, forward strand.
GACAATACCAAGTACTAGCATATCAACGGTGCAATACAATTATCATAGCAATCATAATAGCCACTAAGAATCTAAAGGCACTTGTCACCTACATAATCATCCAAATATAAGCCCTAGAACTCCAAGAAATATCGATAATAACATTCTAATTAGCATGGCAAAAGATATCATGAAAACATAAGCATGCATGATAATCATAACAGAATAACTACAAACGAAAACAGTAAGGAGAAATTTTAACTACACACACACACACGAGGTGCAAGCAAAGTCAACATGCAAGTTCAGGGCTCATCATAAGAGGTTGGCTTGCCTGGGGTTCATAAATACTCCGAGAAGAAGTGTGAAACGATCGCGGAAAGATTTGCCAGAGAACGGTTCCCTCTAAAAGGGGCTGAATTAGAGCAAGGGCAAAATGAGCATTTTTAGAATGTGCAAACATCAAGAAAATAGTCCCATTAAAAAGAGCTCGATGAACAGAGAACGTGAGCGCTGGAATCACCTCATTTGGAGTTACGGGTAAAATGATACGGACGTTTAAAACTCAGGGACTAGTCTGCAAAAATACTTCTACAAACAGGTCCCTGGTAGTTTAAACAGAATGTGTCTTTTCTGAGAATACGTTTTCTAGAGAGGAAAACGTATTTCCGGCCGAAGAAGAGAAAGAATAAGCTTTCGGTGATTGAAAGCGCATTTTCCAGGAATACGCTTTTGCCTGGGGAAAGCGGCTTCGCGGCTGGGGCGCCGCCACTTATCTGACATGGCACTGGGCCAGGCCCTTCGGTCGCCGACCGGTGGGGTCACGCAGGAAGGGCCCGCCTGGCCTGGCTTCTTCCTCCTCCTGCTCGGGATCGAGCGAGGCAGAGGGAGGGATCCGCCCTGACGGCGATCACCGGCGATTCCGGCCACCGCACACGACAGGCGACCTACCCAGATGCTCAGGGAGGAGAGACACATCTCGGGGTGGTAGCCGCTGCCGCCGACGAGCATTGTAATAGAAGCAGCGAGGCACACAGTGGAGAGGGGCTTTGGGCTCGGGTGGACACGGTGCTCCGGTGAGGGAAATGGAGGGCGGCGGTTCGGGAAGGGTCGCCGGAGAGTGGCACGTCCCATGGAGGGCTTGGACGGGGCAGGGGACGGCCGGAAATGGCCGAGGGGACGGCGGCGATGGCTCGGCCATTGGAGGGGATGTGGAGCTCCGAGGCAAGGGGGAGAGCTGCGAGTGGTTGGGGAGGGTTGTGGACTGTGAGGGGGCTCGTGAGGGTTACTTATAGCCGCGGGGAGAGCTCGGGAAGGAGGGGGAGGAGGTGGCACATGGCGGGCGACGTGTCCGCGCGTCGGTGACGACGCAGTGTCGGCAAGTGCGGCCAAGGCGCACAGGAAGCGGCAGGAAGGCGGCGAGGAGGGAGACGATGCACAGGAGAACATTGTTTCCGTCGTTGGCACGGCTCGCCGGAGAAGAAAACAGAGGGGGAGAGCGGTCCAGGGGGGAGGTAATGGCGAGGGGGGGGGGGGGGTTGTAGGACATTAATGGCGAGGCCAGAGCCGGTCAGAGCAGCGCTGCCGACGAGAACAGTGGCTAGACCACCGTTTTGGGCTGGTTACACTCGTGGTCACCACGGACAAGGCGCGCTCCGGGTTTTTTACTGATGCCAGCTCATGTCTACTGCATTGTACATCCAAAGTAGAGAACTACTGCGGTAAAGATACTAGGAATGACACAGGGAGGAGTAAACCAAGCTCCACAAGTTTACTGATGCAAACTTGGCCACACTTTGGAGAGTAAATTTATTGTCTAATAGGCTTAGGGTAGGAAGGACTACGGTCCTGGGAATTATGAAGTCATTTGGTCAACTATTTAGCATAGTTGCTGTACAAATGCCAAATCTGGTCTAGAAACTAAATGAGCTAGAAGCACTCACTAGGAGTGATGGATTGGGTGAAAACTTGTCAAAGCCTGATGATTTGATCATAGGTAGATGCTGCAAAAACATCATACCAAATGGACTTTCCAAAATGGTACTGGTTTCACAAACATCTCCTCTGTCCTAAAACTTGAGAAAAATCCTCAGGGCAAATGGCTAACTGAAATGATCCAAAGTTTTTTGGAGATGGATCATATGTATAGGAGAAGGTCTGGAAAAAGTTTTAGCCATAATGGAGCAAGATAAAATATACTTGCTTCACAAACTAAAAAATTGGACAGAAACCAAGAATTGCTCCTGTGCTCACATAGTTCAATGAAATGAACTGAATTTAGGTGAAGGCTAATGATTTGAGATACTTGAGAGGATGGAAACGTTTCATCCCATTTGGAAACTCTGTGAAGGTACTTCCTTCACAAAGTTGTGTTCTAGTCAAAAACTTTGAAAAAATTGCACACGGAGCTAGGATGAATGGATTGAGCTCATATTTGTCATCCATGGGTTATTTAACCATGTTAATCACCCTGCCAAATTGCAGCTCCATTGGAATTAGGAACAAAGCACTTCCTTTGCAAAATTTCAAAGAAGGCAGAAATTTGCATTGGATCATGTGCCCAATTTTGAACTGTAAAATCCTAAGATTAGGATGGAACTAGTTAATATATAGCAAGGACAAGCTCCACAATTTATGTAGAAATTTTCTCTGCTATAAAAATAGTAGTTCCTTTGGAAAATGGCAGAAATGCAATATTGGCATTAAATAGGAAAAGGAAATTTTCCTTGTTTAATTATGGCCAATATATTTGCCAGAGCTTGGATTAGGAATAAGTATCAAGTCCACCAATTCTCATGAATTTCGGAGATGGCTAACTATGCCTTTGGATATTCCTCAGAAAGACAAGAAAAGGAATAAACCACAATTCAAAAATATTGCATGAGACTTAGCAATATTTTTGCACATCCAAGGTTCAGAAAGATAGGAAGATCTCTAGAAACAATTGGGAGGATCAACACATCAAGGAAAATGATGGCTCCTTTGTAAGCACAAAGGACATATCCAAATTCCAAAAAATTGGAATTAGGGTTTGAGAGAGTTTGAGATGATGCAAATGAGGTCTTGCCCACTGACAAAGACATGAGCAAGGTATTGAAAGGTTGAAAATCACAAGAACTGTCAGAGTCATCCAGCAAACTCAGGGGAATTTTTTTTGAAGAATGAGTGCCAGGAAGGAATAACGACACAAAAATTGATAACCCAATTTTGGGGTTGTTACAATGAATTCAACGGGGACGCAATTTATGGAATGGAGGCTATGTAATCATATGAGGTAACACTTTTAAGTAGCGGACTACAATATCCATTTCTTTTGTGGGACTACAATATCCATTTATTTTTGTGCGCCTCTACACTAACACGTCAATGCATTATGTTTAAAAAATAATCAATGGCACTAAATTATCTGTTTACACGAGAAATACATAGGCTGAGCATTTGATCCAATTTTTTGTGAACGCTCCTCTACACCCGTATGATTGGTCGCGCCCTCGTGAACATCCAAGTTATCTGCGCATCATCCCAAGTTATTGTCTTTTTTTCTAGGTGGAGTTCACACCAGTTATTAACTGCTGACGCGTGCCCCGTCTACACAGTCTTGCATGAGCTTCCCGCTAGCACGGTCCAAAATTAGTTGAAACTGGATACGAACGATCCCGCGGGCAGCAAAATCTCCCATCTCCTTCTAAAATTTCCGCCACCTAGTCTTTAGCATGTGAAATTCCCCTTTTGTCCTTGGTGCACGGAGAACAACAGTAACAATACCACCCTCATCTACATAATACGTCGGGGCTGCTTTGGTAACTTCCGGTTCCCCCCACCACACGACACCCCCATTTCCTCTCCCCCTCCCGCAAAAATGACTAACTCCATAGCACCAGAGCATCTTACATCACGTCGTCCGTACTTCCTAGGCCTTTCTTCCCCTCCCCTCTTGAAACCCTAGACTGCCCATCCGCCAGTGTACCAGAGCCCATTCATTGCCAGCGGCGTCCACCTCGCTGGATCTGCTTCTGCGGCCACATCTACACCTCACGCCTCAACTAGAAACAAGTAGACTGTTCATCCACCACTATACCACAACCCATTCAGTGTCGGCCTTGTCCACGGCGCCGGATCTGCTTCGCCGGTACTCTCGTCAACTGTAGCGCATCTGCAGCGGCTCATTCGTACTCTCCACTGGAGACGCTTCGTCCACACCCCCCGCAGCTGCCCCACCGACGCCCCCGTCGACGGCCTCTGATCCTCTTCGCCGACACCTTCCTCAACCCTACCGACGCCGCTTCGCCGACACCATCGTCAACCCTACCGGAGTAGCTTCGCCTATACCATTCTAGATCCTACTGGGGCCGCTTTGCCAACTCACAAGTCCACGGCCACAGATCCTCTTTGTCGCACCCTCATCCAACCTACCGGAGAAACTTCTAACGCCCCATCCACGGCCACAGATCCGCATCGTCGACACCATCCTTAACCAAACCACCAGAGCAGCTTCACCGACGCCCTCATCCACGACCACAGATCCGCTTCGCCCACACCGTAGTCTACCCTAGCAGAGCCACTCTAGAAACACCCTACTCGATGGTTCTAGATCTCCTTACTGGACCCTGACAGCCAGCACAATGTCATCACCCTTGACGTTTCTAACATGATTCCCACCGTCTGGCAAGATGCCAAGCACCCGCCACGGCCTAGGTACTTCACCTTTAAACCCGTCCAGCATCACCTACCCGATGTACTTCAAATATACTAACATGTCGCTATTACCTGTTATGCAGTTGGCAAAAACTACAAGGATGATGTTTCTTCTGGATCTAACAGCTTGGCCAACCAAGATCCTGGACTGAGGCATTGCTATGATCTTGTAAGTGCGTCTCTCTCTCTCTTGTATTGTTGTGTGCTTGCCAGCGTGCTTTGCTAGGATTTTCGACCAGTAATCCCTTTGTGCAGACAATGATTTCTACTACTGCCTGCTAAATTAGATATGTAGAGGTCATACATGATACTACCTCGTACCTCCGTTCCTAAATATAAGACATTCTAGAATTCCACTATAGGCTACATACGGAGCAAAATGAGTGAATCTACACTCGAAAATGCATCTATATACATCTGTATGTGGTCCATACTAGAATCTCTACAAAGACGTATATTTAGGAATCGAGGTAGTACATTACACAAAATCGTAGGTGGCATGTAGGAATTCCAGTGCACTACATTAGGCTCCCTTAGAGTGCCTACTAGTCCAGCACACATAGTCATGGCTAGTTTATGCTACGCACACAATTGTTAATTGGTTGTTTAAATATGCGCAAGGGATATGCAATGTATTATCATGTAGAGATGTCTGAAATTAGCCGTGTCAACTTGCAGATAGTGTTACACAATGAAAAAGTACAAGATTTATGTGGCAATTTCATGGAATATCGGAAAAAAAGGAGAGGCAGCGGCGAGCCTATACAGTGTGATATGGTAGGTCACTCCTCCATTGCAATCATCGTGACATGTTATTTGTATGTCAGTTCTATTGGCCATGTTTCCTAGGGACAATTATTACGAGTTATCCTAAGAAAATAAGCACATGTGAATATAAGCTCCAGGTAATAAGCCAACCATTTCTTTTCATTGCCTTCCTTTTCATCTTATCTTTGGTAAGATCAGCGAAAAGTCTAGACTGCATTATATTTTGTCATTTTTCTTGTCGGTGTACAAAAGTAGGGGCTCTCCTTTTTGACCCCTTTACTTGTGCACAGGCAGTCAGAGCCACGCGCCGCAGCCACACTAAGCGGGGCAGAGGAGGGAAGCCAGATAGAAGCCGAAGCACAAGACAACCAAGGTGACGCCAAGACCAGAAGCGCAGGAGGGCAAGAGGGCAAGGTGGGCTCCCTCGGCAAGGTCCTTGCCGAGGCGGCCCCCACAGCCCTAGCAAGAGCCTTGCCGGGGCAACTTGCCCGATGCCAGCAGAGCAAGCCACCCTTGAGCCCAAAGGTTCCGAAGGTCGTCAACAACTACATTGAGACCAGGGCTCGGGAGGCGCCTCTGTGGTGCCATGCAAATCTTAGTCAAGATCATAAACACATGATCGGATGAGGATTAGAAGACGACGAACCTTGGCGGGATCCTAGCCGAGGAAATCCACAAGACCCCCGGCAAGAACCTTGCCGGGGATGACAGGAGCGCCGCGACAAGACCCTTGCCGAGGGCATCAGCAGGGCCACTACCAGACCCGCACCAGCCAAGACTCCGCCGCCGTTCGCATGCAGCTGCCAGCCCAACCTGCTGGGAAGGCACCTATGTGGCAGCATGCAACTTCCAGGCCAAATCAGCAAGCACCTGTGTGGCGGCATGCAGATCTTCATGAAGGCCCTACCACCACGCTAGCTCAGCTGCCTACCTGCCTACATGGCGCTCCATGCATCGCTGGTTTGGGCGCATGTCGAAGCGAGGGGAAGTGGTGACGGACGGGACGGGCCTCGTTCCCGTCCCCGATAAAGCTAATGGACACCTACGTAGTGCATTTAATGCACTTTGTCCTGTAATGCCATGCGATAAGCTCGCGCACTGTAGGCCTTTCCACCTGTTGTGTGCCACTGTGGCAGCCCCTTTTCCTATAAAAGGAGGCCCGAGCCGACCAGGATAGGGATTCGACTTTTTGGGATGGCACAACCACCGCAGCTAGTTCAAAAAGCTCAAGAACACTCAATACATCCACGAAAGTAGGACTAGAGTTTTACGCATCCTCGCGGCCCGAACCTGGGTAAACAACCCGTGTTCTAGCTCCTAAACCTGCTCTTCTCACGACCCCGCGCCCGCCGACCGTAGAATGGATCCCAGTGATCCCATAGGTGTCGTTCTCACCGACATCTTGGCGCACCAGGTAGGGGCGTGGCAGTTGTGAGAATCTGTTCTAGCAGTTAGCCTAGCAGTTCTTCGTCGCCATGGCTCCCAAGAAGAAGGCGGCCACGGTGGTTAGTTCGTCGGGATCCGGACAACCCGTACCAGTGCGGGTGAGCAGCGGGCCGGTCGCAGACAGAACCCAAGGCGCGACCAGCGAGCACCAACATCGCTCTAGCAGTCAGAGCCTAGAGAGCGGCGTCGTTCGTGCGTAAGGCAATGGGACACACGCCGCAAAATCTAGAGACGGAGCTGGCCCCCCCGCAGACGACACAAGACCCTCCGGGGGCGTCGCCGTACCACTCACGGGCGGCGTGGCGACCTCCAAGACGCCCACTCCGGCGCCCACAACACGCTCTTCCCAGGTTGTGTGCGACGAGCAGCGTCACCTCACCGGTCACCCCTAGACGCCGCCGTGGGAAGAGTCCTGTGCGTCATCCGCTGGACGAAGGAGGCTAGCATGCCCACCGAAGTGCTGGCGAGGACGGCGCACAACCGCTGGGCCGTGACAGAGCTCCTTCTAACGTGGTTAGAAGTCGAAGCGCGCCAGAGTCCATGCAGCTTTCGCCGCCACCCACGCCAGCAGAAGCCTTGGCGCGCGCGCAGCTGCTCCTCGACTTCCCTCCTGCCGCGGAGAAGCTCGACGAGTGAAGAGCAACTATCTGAAGCCTCGTCGGCATCACCAACAAAGACGATCCACGGCCAGCGGGGCCCTCATGCCGGCGCTCCATCGAGCCACTGCATGCTAGCGGTGGAGGGGCCGGAGGCGTTGCAGCCACGGTGCACTCTCCTCCTCCAAGCCAACCACTACGGATGTCGGTCCATCGTGATGATGCTTGTTATGACATTTTCATAGTGTCGTCCGACCCACAGACCCGCCGAGACCAACGCCAGGTTCTTCGAGAGCGAGCCCATGAAGACGCTCGAACCACCATCGAGCGTCGGCGCGATACATGCCACCAGTCAGACAGGCGGGAAGGGCCCGCTATGGACCACCCATCACCGGGAGGCTCCGGCAGCCTACCTGACGAGGTGGGTTTCCCAGCCTTTACCCGCGGGCTGCGGCAGTTCCAGTTTGCCGTCCCACCACACGTTCAAGCCTGACATCGGTGAGATGTACGACAGGAAGACCCACCCATCAGAGTTCCTCATCATCCACACCATCGCAATGCAAGCCGGTGGAGCTCGTGACAACAAGGTGCTTGCCAATTACTTCCCGTTGGCCCTAAAACCCAATGTCATGTCTTGGTTGATGCACTTACTGAAGGATTCCATTTCTTATTGGTCAGATCTGTGCCACGAGTTCATTGGTGCCTTCACTGGAGGCCACCAAGCTCATGGCCAGGCGAGTGATTTGCATATCATTCCCTAGAAGGAAGGTGAAAACCTGTGCAAGTACATACAGAGGTTCAGCCGAGTGCAATACAACATCCTAGATGTTCATCCTGCCGCCGTGATCAGCGCATTCCATCAGAATGTGCGTAACCGCAAGATCTGTGAAGAGCTGGCAATGAACAAGGTCAAGGACGTGGCCGAACATTACGTTCTGGCCGATAGATGCGCCCGGGCTGAAGAGGGAAGGAAGTACCCCGGCGAAGACGCTGGTGCGAAAACCGACTCTACTGACAAAGACACCACCGCCCCGATGAAGAAGGGCCGGCGTCGCAACAGGAAACACAAGGACAAGACTATGCTTGCCATCGAGGGATCCGGTGACACCAGCGTCGCCAAGAACGCCAATGCAGACGACCCCGACAAGGAGATTGCCGGGTGCGCCGCTTGTCGGGCCTTGGCGGCTGCTCACAAGCCAGGTGGCTCCGACAAGCAGTACTGCAAGATCCACTGCACCAAGGGCCACGACCTCCCGAACTGCCGACAAGTTGAGCTTCTTGCTGAAAAGAAAAAAGCCAAATATGAGAGGCGGGACAAGGAGAAGGGTTGGGATGGTGCCGAAGGATCTGGCAAGAAGCATGGCGGCCAGGGATGTCGCCGCGGCAAGGATAACCAGCAAGAGAGGCCCGCTCGGGGCCGCAACAAGAAGCAGGGAGACGATGATCATGACGAGGATGATGAGTCCGGTGAGCACGAGTTCCAAAAGGCTATGGAGGCCATGTGCGTCAATGGTGGCGCCTCGCTGCACACTTCTCACCGCCAGCTCAAGCAGTGTGCGTGAGAGATTACAGTAGCAGAGCCATCGTTCGACGCTCAGAAGCCAGTGAAGTGGTCTAGCACGCCCCTCATCTTTCACGCCGAGGACCACCCTGACTACACAACTGCGGTCAGGTGTTTGCCGTTGTTGGTGTCACCAACGATACGCAACCTCAAGGTGACCAAGATGCTGGTTGACGGCAGGGCCGGCCTAAACTTGATCTCGCCTGTCATGGTCAAAAGGCTGCAAATTCTTGATGGAGACCTTGAGGAAATGGGTACGTTTCAAGGGTCAGTCTGGGAAGGAGCCAGTCGAAGGGGAAGGTCACATTGCCCGTGACATTTGGAGGTGAGTTGAACTACAGGACGGAGAGGATCGTCTTCGATCTGGTTGAGATCCCCTTGCCCTACAACGGGATCCTCGGTCTCCCAGCACTAGCCAAGTTCATGGCGGCGTCGCACTACGCCTACAATACACTGAAGATGCCTGGGCCGATGACCATCATCACCGTCCCCTCCGACAAGAAGGATGAGCTGATCTACACTGGCCAACTCTATCGAGAAGCAGTTGTAGCAGATGCTGCCAAGGCACTTGCTCCTGCCGTTGAGGCCCCGGGAGGGAAGAAGAAGACCGGAAAGACCTCTTGCACCCACTCCGGTAAGCGCACCTCTTCGGAGGGTTGTGCTACCATCGAGGACGTGCCCGAGAGCTCTACCGGCAAGAGCAAGAAATCCAGAGCTGCACCACCAGAGACCAGGAGGGTGTCCGTCAAGGAGGATGGCACGGGAGGGGCTTTCACCATATGTTCCACCCTCGACAACAAATAGGAAAGCACGCTCGTCGCTTTCCTATGGGAGAATGTCGATGTGTTTGCGTGTCAAGCATCTGACATCCCTGGCGATCCTAGGGAAGTGATTGAGAACCACCTTGCTGTCTGTCCCCATGCGCAACCCGTCAAGAAGAAGGTCAAGAAGCAAGCTTTGGAATGATAGGAGTTGATCACAGAGGAGATTAGGAAATTGGAAGCGGCAGGTTTGGTGAGAGGAGTGCTCCATCCTATGTGGTTGGCCAATCCCGTGGTGGTGCACATGGCAAATGGGAAGTGGAGGCTGTGTATTGACTACACAAATGTCAATAAGGCTTGTCCTAAGGACCCCTCCCAGATTGTTGACTCCACGGCCAGGTGTGATCTGTTGTCATTCCTCTTTGCCTACTCGGGCTACCACCAGATCTTCATGGCAAGAGAAGATGAAGAGAAGACAACCATTATCACCCCATGTGGTACATATTGCTTTTTACGGATGCCTTTCGGGTTGAAGAGTGTTGGCTCGATGTTTGCAAGGGCGGTCCAGATTGGTTTTCAGCCCCAGCTACATAGAAATATGGAAGCTTATAAGGATGACATAGTGGTCAAAACCAAGGACAAGGCAACCCTTGTACAAGACCTAGAAGAGACGTTTGCCAACCTATGCAAGATCAACCTCAAGCTAAACCCTAAGAAGTGTGTCTTTGGCGTCTCGTCAGGAAAACTTCTCGGGTTGTTTGTGTCGCAGCATGGGATTGAGGCAAACCCAGACAAGATCAAGGCTATTGAGCCGATTGAGACACCCAAGAGGATCAAGGATGTGTGTTGGCTCACTGGCTGCGTTGCCGTCAAGAGCAGGTTCATCTCCAAGTCCGTTGAGCGTGCCCTTCCCTTTTTCAAAATCTTGAAGAAGGTAGGCCCAATGGAGTGGACCCCAGCTGAGGCGGCATTGCAGGGTCTGAAGAAATACCTTTCCTCTACGCCAATACTGGTTGCGCCTAAACCACAAGAGCTGTTGCTGCTGTATCTGGCGGCAATGAATCAAGAGGTCAGCGCTGCACTAATGGCGTAGAGGGAGGTCGACGAAGAGGCAGTGGCCGCAGCAGGACCGGCGAATGGCAAGTCAAAGATTCCTCCGGCAGGGCCTGGTGGCGGTAAGGCAGGCCCCCCGGCAGACTCTGACGCCATCAGGGCAGGGCCCGCGCGGCCAAGTGAAGTGGTGCAGAAGAAGAAGATGATGCAGCACCCGGTTTACTTTGTCAGCTCCCTCTTGCAGGGGGCCAGGTCAAGGTACTCCGGTGTGCAGAAATTTCTCTTCGGTCTCCTTATGGCCTCGAGGAAGCTACATCATTACTTCCAAGCCCATGAGATCACTGTCGTCACCTGCCTCCCGTTGCAATGGATACTACACAACCCAGATGCAACCAGAAGGATTATGGAGTGGGCCTTGGAGTTGTCAAGCTTTGGGTTGAAGTTTGAAAGCACTTCGACAATCCAGAGAAGAGTCTTGGCGGACTTCATTGCAAAATGGACCTCAACGCCCGATGAGGAAATCCAGGAGACCGCTCTCCCCGACAAGGAAGAAAGTCGCCACTGGATCATGTACTTTGACGAGGTTTCTCGCTGCAAGGTGCCGGTGCCGCTGTGCTGCTTGTCGCACCCACCGGAGAGCACCTCAAGTATGTGATCCAAATGCACTTTCCTAGGGAGATGTCCACAAACAACACTGCTGAGTACGAGGGGCTGCTTGCCGGTCTTAGGATCATGGCAGACCTCGGGGTGAAGAAGCTCATCGTCAGGAGTGATTCGCAGCTTGTTGTCAGACAGGTCAACAAAGATTACTTGAGTCCGTTGATGGAGGCCTCCGTAGATGAGGTGAGGAAGCTGGAGCAGCAGTTCGACGGTATTGAAGCGGAGCATGTTCCCCGAGCGGAGAACACCATCGCTTACTACCCGTCAAAGCGCTCTGCATTTAAGCTACCTGTGGAACCAAGTACCTTTTTGCTTCGGTTAACTCAACCATCCTTCAAACCGTCAATGGAGCAGAACAAGCAGAGGAAATCGGGCACCGGCAAGTACCTTCCCGCCGAGCCCCAGGGGCCGCTGGCAAGGGTGTTGCCGTGGATTCCGAGCCTGCCAATGGGTAGCTCGCTCCTGCGGGGCGCCAAGTCCTGGCTGTAGAGACGGCTGCCCCCATGGTGGAAGAGATGCCTTTGGTTCTTGCCATAGAGACTAGGCTCCGGCATGGGCACAACATACCGTCCGTTTCCTCCAGGCAGGGGAACTCCCCGAGGATCAGGAAGAAGCGGAAAATGTAGCCCGTCGATCTGCCCTGTACCAGTTCATCGATGACGTCCTGTACAAAAAAAGACCGAACAGTGTGAATGTGAAGTGCATCCCCCAGGTGGAAGGACTGGAGCTATTGGCAGAGATACATGGGGGCATATGTGGCTCCCACATAGGGTCGAGGGCCCGTGCCAGTAGGGCATTCCGGCAAGGCTTCTTCTGGCCCACCCCCTCCAGGATGCGACAGCACTAGTAACTAGGTGTGAAGCATGCTAGTTCCATTCAAAGAAGCTTCATCAGCTATCTCAAGCCCTTCAAACAATCCCTCTCTCCTGGCCGTTTTTGGTCTGAGGGCTTTACATAGTGGGCCCTTTCCCCCGCGCTGTCGGGGGCTTTGAGTACTCGTACGTTGCAATCGACAAGTTCACAAAGTGGCCGGAGGTGGAAGTAGTGAGGAAGGTGACTGCACAGTCAGCCGTCAAGTTCTTCAAGGGACTAGTCTGCCGTTTTGGTGTGCCAAACAGAGTCATCACCGACAACGGCTGAGGGAGTCCTGGATTAGGGGGTCTCTAGACAGCCAGACTATATCCTTTGGCCGGACTGTTGGACTATGAAGATACAAGATTGAAGACTTCGTCTCGTGTCCGTATGGGACTCTCCTTGGCGTGGAAGGCAAGCTTGGCAATAAGGATATGTAGATCTTCTCCCTTGTAACAAACTTTGTGTAACCCTAGCCCCTTCCGGTGTCTATATAAACCGGAGGGTTTAGTCCGTAGGACAACAGGCAATCATACCATAGGCTAGCTTCTAGGGTTTAGCCTCTACGATCTCGTGGTAGACCAACTCTTGTAATACTCATATTATCAAGAACAATCAAGCAGGACGTAGGGTATTACCTCCATCAAGAGGGCCCAAACCTGGGTAAACATCGTGTCCCCTACCTCCTGTTACCATCTGCCTTAGACGCACAGTTCGTGACCCCCTACCCGAGATCCGCCGGTTTTGACACCGAGATTGGTGCTTTCATTGAGAGTTCCACTGTGCCGTCACCGTAAGGCTTGATGGCTCCTTCGATCATCGGTAATGATGCGGTCCAAGGCGAGGTTTTCCTCACCGGACAGATCTTCATATTCTGCGGCTTCGCTCTGCGGGCCAACTCGCTTCGTCATCTAGAGCAGATCGAGAGCTACGCCCCTGGCCATCAGGTCAGGTTTGGTAACTTAAACTACGTTGCCGACATCCACTGAGACTTGATCTTCGACGGATTCGAGCCCATGTCAGGTGCGCCGCACAATCACGACGAGTATGACGTAACTCTACCGTCGGACATTGTTTGGGAGATCGCATCTGCAACTACTCCGGCCTTCAATCCGGAGCAAATTGCGCCATCCGAGGGCGGAGGGATAGACCCCGCCATGGAGGCCACACTCTCAGTGGCGATGGAGCCAGATACTGACTTCACCCCTTACAAGAGCCGTGTTGCCGAACCACTAGGTTCGTCTCCGGCCACGGACTCTGAGCCGCCTGCATCCATGCCTATCGAATCCGATTGGGCGCCGATCATGGAGTTCACCTCCGCAGATATCTTTTAGCACTCGCCTTTCGGCGATGTGCTAAATTCATTAAGGTCTCTCTCCTTGCGAGGAGAACCCTGGTTGAACTATGTCCGGCTAGAATGGGATGCAGACGATGAAGAAATTCACTGCCCACACACCACCCACTTAGTAGCCCCTGTCTATGATTTAACAGACATGCTCGATTTCGACTCTGAAGACATCAACGACATGGACGAAGATGCAGGAGACGAACAGGAACCAGTGCCCACAGGGCGCCGGACAGCCACTTCATCACATGACATATACATGGTGGACACACCCAAAGAAGGCTATGGCGAAGAGATAGCGGAGGATGGCCCCTCCAAGAAGCAACCCAAGTGCCGACGTCAGCGACGCCGCTCTAAGTCCCGCCATAGCAAAAACAACGATAACCGCGCAAGAGAAAATAACACTCCAGTCGACTCCAGAGGAAACGACGACCACATTGCCCCAGCGGCAGAGCACGATGAAGCTGCAAATGACAAACATAGTACGGATCTGACGTCCGAACACGACGACGCCAAGGATAAACCTCATCAAACCCCCTCTGGGGAGGAAAACAGTCCGGACGAAGATGCACACATCATCCCAGAAACGCACTTGGAGCAAGAGAACCTCCGCAGAAGGCTTATTGCCACAGCGAGGAGTCTGAAGAAGCAGAAGCAAAGGCTTAAGGCCGCACAAAATACGCTCAACAGCAGGTGGAACAAAGTGCTTGACAACCAAGAAAAGTATGGTGGAAGTTACCACACAAAGAGCTATCCAAAGCGCAAGCTATTACCTGAATTCGACGATGAGGCCTTAGACCCCACACAACCGAAAAATGTAACGGCCAACCGGCCGGATCAACCACCTTGTGACCGCGTTAGAGCGGCTAACAAGGTCGCACATAAGTCTAACACACGATCTACGTAAGGACTTGCGCCAAAAATCCGGTACGACCAGATCCATCTATGGATCTAGGAAGCGCGCTCCGGCACAAAATCCAAACCGAATACTACAACCGTCCGGACGCCATGGTACATCCAAATACAGGGGTGCCGCACACCCCCTATGTTTCACCGATGAGGTGCTGGACCACGAATTCCCAGAAGGATTCAAACCAGTGAACATAGAGGCGTACGACGGGACCACAGACCCTAGGGTCTGGATTGAGGACTTTATCCTCCATATCCATATGGCTCGCGGAGACGATCTCCATGCCATCAAATACTTGCCCCTCAAGCTTAAAGGACCAGCTCGGCACTGGCTGAAAAGCCTCCCCGAAAACTCAATTGGAAGTTGGGAGGAGCTCGAGGACGCCTTTCGGGCTAATTTTCAAGGGACCTATGTCCGACCTCCGGATGGAGACAATTTAAGTCATATAATTCAATAGCCCGGAGAGTCAGCTCGAAAGCTTTGGAACAGGTTTCTCACTAAGAAGAACCAAATCATCGACTGTCCGGACGCCAAAGCCTTAGCAGCTTTCAAACACAGCGTCCGAGACGAATGGCTCGCCAGACACCTCGGCCAAGAAAAACCGAGAACAATGGCAGCCCTGACAAGCCTCATGACCCGCTTTTGCGCGGGCGAAGATAGCTGGTTAGCCCGCAGGAGCACCAGCGACCCAAGCACATCCGAAGTCAGGGATGGCAATGGAAAACCACGACGCAATAAAAACAAGCGTCGAAATAAAGAAGATAGCCCAGATAATACGGCGGTAAACGCCAGATTCAGGGCTCTCGACCAGGTCAGCGGAAAAAGCCTTTCAAAGGCAGAAGAGATGGACCGTCTGGCCTAAACAGGATTCTTGACAAACTATGTCAGATTCATGGCACCCCCGATAAACCTGCAAATCACACCCACAGAGAATGCTGGGTCTTCAAGCAGGCCGGTAAGCTAAACGCCGAACACAAGGGGGGAGACACCAAGCGAAGACGAGGATGAACCTCGCCAGCAAAGCACTGGAGGACAGAAAAAATTCCCACCAGAGGTAAAAAAAGTAAACATGATCCATGTGACGAAGAGGAGAAGCAAACATGCACTCCGAGACACACGCGCCATAGAGCCCATCACCCCTAGGTCCAACCCCTGGTTGGCCTGCCCGATCACTTTTGATCACGGGGATCACACGACAAGCATCCGACACGAAGGATTGGCTGCCTTGGTGTTAGACCTAGTAATAAACGGATACCATCTCACACGAGTCCTCAAGGATGGCGGCAGTAGTCTCAATATGATATATCAGGACATAGTCCGCAAAATGGGGATAGACCCGACAAAAATAAGCCAAAGTAATACTACCTTCAAGGGAGTAATACCAGACCTAGAGGCCCGATGTATGGGCTCTCTATTACTAGAGGTTGTATTCGGTTCTCCCGACAACTTCCGAAGCAAAAACTTAACTTTCTACATCGCTCCATTCTGAAGTGGCTATCAAGCACTACACGGAAGAGCGGCTTTCGCTCGTTTTAATGCAATACCACATTATGCTTCTCTCAAGCTTAAGATGCCTGGTCCACGTGGCACAATCACAGTTAGTGGAAATACTGAGTGTTCTCTACGCGCGGAAGAATGTGCGGCGGCTTGAACAGCCGAGCACTAGATGGCCTCACCAACTAGAAAAAATGACAGGTTGTCAAGACCACGGACACGGTTAGATGAGTCCAGTGCACCACTACATATACATGAGATTGGTTTGATGGTCAAACCCTCATAGACATTACCAGGGGCTTCCCGCGTATAATCAGGGCTAGTCCGGCTTACACTTGACTTATCTTGAATTTTAATGGTTTATTGATAATAACCAATTTTCTGGCACGACAACTTTCACCTAAGTTCTTCTCTTTTATAGATGAAAATCGTGCTACACCCATCCAGGACACGGCACAACGGAGACACAGGCGCAGACATGCAGCAGGGACGCGCTCCAAGGTTTCTTTTCAGATTAAGACCCTGCGTAAACCTTTTTTACTGTCTCTTGTTGTTCACATCCTCCGGATACTCAATACAACCGAGAAGGATGCTGACGTTATTGGCATGTGGCCACGTCAGGATATTGCACGTACCTGGACACTCGGGGTTTATTATTAAGGGCATAAAGACCGAATACCTTAGGGAGTGTTCGGTGTCACGAGTTTGGCCTTATATGCATCAACTCTGAATCATGTCTTTGGTCAAATGTTGGGTTTGCCCGGCTCCCATGTTTTGGTACCTTACGTTCCGCTATATCGGCTAAGGTAGCACTGGGAGAACTACTGCGATTTTCCCCTGGTTCATCCGGATGAGCACCTTAGTAGAGAAAGCCGAAAACTGACTGTCATGGTAAAACACGAGACTGGTCAACCACTCGATGACTTAGCGGAATCTTCGGGATTCCTCCGCATTAACGAAGGACCGTTTCCCGGTCATGTATGTACGTGCCCCGTATTCGGACGAGCGCAGAAGTACCAAGGGCTATATAGTAGCCCCACCGTCAAACTCCTATGGCTAAGTGAAAGTGTTAAAGCAATATAGTCCGATTGCCTCGTTCGCCGCGCTACCACCTCCTTCATGGACTAGGACATTGGATCAAGTGTGAATACGCGTTTTTTGCGAACACCCCCGCATTATATGCGTGGGGGCGGAAGCCGACGACTGCAAATTTTCAGGTCATATACATATATACATAAACAGCCGCACAAGAGGCATCATAATACTTTCAGACAAAAGTATAAACACAACCTTTATAATTCAATAAAACATTGTTTTTAAAATGGGAGTACATGTCACTAGAACATAATATTATTCGAGCACTGAGCCTCTATCAAACGAGCACCTTCAAGGACTTCTTCAAAGTAGTGCTGGACAGCCACTCGACCCACGGATGAACCCTGTGTTGCAATAGCGGTGGCCTCCATCTCTGCCCAGTATGTCTTGACACAGGCAAGTGCCATCCGTGCACCCTTTATGCACGCCGGCCTCTTCATAGCATCGATGTGCGGCACATCACCAAGGAATTGTTGCACTAAACTAAAGTAACTATTCGGCCTTGGCCCTCCCAGCCACAGATGATCCACAACATACCTCATGGCAAGTCCGGACAACCTATGGAGCTCGGCCCACTCAGCCATTCACTCATTCAATAGCAGCGGACGTAGTGGAGCATGGAACTGTGACCAGAACAGCTTTTCCACTTCATGGTATTTTTGATCTTTGAAGTACTCGGCCGCATCAGCAACACTTGCTGCCAAATCCACGTAGGCGTCTGCAGAACTCCATAGTTGATCAAGAGGAGCATACTTCGGATCTCCGAACTTAGTCCGCAACAAGAATGGCTTCCCAGCCACGATATCCGTAGCTTGACGCAGCTCCTCCTTCGTCACTCTGATTTTGGAGTGAGCTTCCTTGGTTGCAACCATGGCCTTCTCCAGGTCCGTCACCTTCGCTCGGCTTTCTTTTTCAAGAAGCTGGTAACGGTCAGCGGCATCTTTCAACTCAACGGCCATCTGGCAATGCGCGGCCTATTCGGCCCTCAGCTCTTCGACCGCCTTTAGAGCGGCCGCATCGCTATTCCTTGCTTGTTCCTTGGTTCGGGCAAGCTCCGCCCGAAGGGCCTCCACGGTGGCACCTCCATCTGCAGTCACAACATATTAAAGATACCGACATCATGCTCCTCTTACTATGTGTTGATCACCGGAGAAATCACTTACCCTCTGCCTCGTCAAGCCGCTTGTTAACAAGCACGATGTCGGCATCTGCCACATCAAGTTGCCGCTTTAGCTCGGCAAACTCATTAGTCCGGCTAGCCATAGGACCTTCAGCCACCTGCACATAAAGGCGGTCTGGTTATTACCTGGGACAATGATCCTCTGTTTGCCGCCGTTTTTTACGGCAACCAGAGTCTCAGGGGCTACTATCTGCATAGGGCACACCTAACATGTGCGGTACTGACAAAAACATACACTATTTCACGTACCTCAAAGCCTTTCAACAGACTCATAAAAGCTTCATGCAACCCGCTTTCGGCGGATGAAATCCTTTCAATTACCGTACCCATTAGTATACGATGCGCTTCTGAGATGGCCGCTTGCTCCAGAAGATCCTTTAGTGCGTCCGACCACACACTGTACGGTTCTGGACTCTTTCTGTTGCTCTCTTTAGGAGCCAAATACTGAGGACTCTGGGTGGCCAAAGGATTACCCTCTGGCCTTGGCGGATCAGGAGAAACCCTCCGCGACGACACTTCAGGGTCGCCCGCCTCATGAGGCGGGGTGGCCGGGGAGGTGTTTCGCTCTCCATCATCTCTGGAAGAAGATCCCCCGAAGACGAACTCTGTCGAGAAGGTCTACGATCCGAACTACAAGATATAAGCTTCAGTTATTGTCTTCAGAAGTAAGGTAGGATATTTTCACTATTAAGTACTTTTTGATTACTTACAACTCGGTAGAGGGCTGATCCCCTTGCGAACATTGTGCGGCAAGAGTACCCTCTGAGGCAGGACCCTCTGGCGAAGATTTCTTCCCCGTTTGGAAACCTTTGTTTCCGGATCTTTAGAGGTGGTCCTCTTCCTTCCTCGGGGAGAGGGAATGTCAGATTCTTCTCCCTGGTTATCCTCCTTCGCGGAGGCGCTAATTACCCCGGTTTGGACGAGTAGTGAGTGAGGCATGCTTTCGACCTCTTTATTCCCCCCTTTATCTTCCTTTGAGGGCGCCTGATAAGGCACCGGCTCGAGCATTCTGTCTAGTACTGGATTGGCCAAGCATTCGGGAAGGGGGCCGAACACCTGATCATCTTCGCCTTTGTTATCTAATCCTGGACATAGAGCGACTTTTCAGAATGATGTCATGATAAATAAAAGGACAACATGTTCGGCCATGGGATTACTTACTTGGGTATTAGGGCGGTTACAGCTCAGACCCGCATCCTCGGTGGTGTCCGGACACTCTATTTGGGGTCCGAAGATCAATTTGTACATCTCTTCGAGCGTCATGCCGAGGAAGTGCTGAATAGTTCGCGGTCCTTCCAGGTTGAATTCCCACATACGGAGGGGTCGACATTTGTAAGGCTGGACTCGACAAACTAGCATGACTTGCATTACCATGACCAGGCTAACATCTCTCTCAAGGAGATCTTGGATGTGACTCTACAATATCGGCACATCATTTATTGGACCCCAATTCAGCCCCTTGCTGATCCATGACGTCAGTTGTGGTGGGGGGCCCGTGCGAAAGGCAGGGGCGGCTACCCACTTGGCACTTCGGGGAGCTGTGATATAAAACCACTCCCGCTGCCACAAACTGGACACCTCTGGGAAGGAACCCCCTTGCCATGGAGCATCAGCGCTTTTGCTTATTACGGCGCCTCCGCACTCTGTGTGCCGCCCCTCGATCATCTTCGGCTTCACATTGAAGGTCTTGAGACACATGCCAAAGTGTGGGGTAATGCGGAGGAAGGCCTCACATACGACGATGAACGACGAGATGTGAAGAAGGGAATCCGGGGCCAGATCATGGAAATCCAGCCAATAATAGAACATGAGCCCCCTAACAAAGGGATCCAGAGGGAGGCCTAGCCCTTAGAGGAAGTGAGAGATGAACACAACACTTTTGTTGGGTTCGGGAGTGGGGATGACCTGCCCTCGGGCGGGCAGCCTGCGAGATTTCGGCGGTCAGATACCCGGCCTCTCTCAGCTTCTTGATGTCCTCCTCTGTGACAAAGGAAGGCATCCACCGACCTTGGAGGTTGGATCCGGATATGGTTGAAGGTCCAAAGCGCCTGACCTGAGCCTTGGGTGTTGGAACTCGAGGCGGGGGAAGGATTCGATTGAGCACGAGAGGAAAAAAGGACAGGCCTTGGCCTCTTTATAAAGAGGGTGAATATCAGGAGTCCTCCTCGTGGCCGTTTTGGACTTGCCTAAAATCGAGGAGTCATACCAACGGGCACGAGTGGGTTACCCACGTCCGTATTGATGAGAATCCCATAATAAGGGGGACACGATCTCTGCTTCGACAAGACGTGTCAAGAAAACTGCCTCGCAATATGTTTAGTGCTGGTTGAGAAAAACGGTTCAGATAATGACCGGGCCATGACATGATGTAGTGCTGTCAAAACGTGTAAGCAGATTAGATTTCTGGAAATATTATTCTCTCTACGGTGGTATGTGGAAATTGTTTTGCAGAGCCGGACACTATCCTTGGGTTCAAAATCTTCTATGGAGTATTCGGAGGAGGAACCCGCCTTGCAATGCCGAAGACAAAACTGCGCGCCGGACTCATCGTCATTGAAGCCTGGTTCAGGGGCTACTGAGGGAGTCCTGGATTAGGGGGTCTCCGGACAGCCGGAATATATCCTTTGGCCGGGCAGTTGGACTATGAAGATACAAGATTGAAGACTTTGTCTCGTGTCCGGATGGGACTCTCCTTGGCATGGAAGGCAAGCTTGGCAATACGGATATGTAGATCTCCACCCTTGTAACCGACTTTGTGTAACCCTAGCCCCTTCCGGTGTCTATATAAACCGGAGGGTTTAGTCTGTATGACAACAGACAATCATACCATAGGCTAGCTTCTAGGGTTTAGCCTCTACAATCTCATGGTAGATCAACTCTTGTAATACTCATATCATCAAGAACAATGAAGCAGGACGTAGGGTATTACCTCCATCAAGAGGGCCCGAACCTGGGTAAACATTGTGTCCCCTGCCTCCTGTTACCATCCGCCTTAGACGCACAGTTCGGGACCCCCTACCCGAGATCCGCCGGTTTTGACACCGACAATGGCACGCAGTTCACAACCCAGGCCTTCATGCAATACATACGAGACCTCGGCAGTAAGGTCTGTTTTGCTTTCGTGGCACATCGACGGAGCAACGGCCAGGCGGAGCGGGCAAATGCTGAAGTACTACGAGCCCTGAGAACGAAGACTTTTGGCAAGCTGCACAAGAGCGGAAGGCGCTGGATTGATGAGTTGCCGGCGGTTCTTTGGTCAATCAGGACTACACCATATCGAGCCACCGGCCAGACACCCTTTGCCTTGGTATACGGGGCAGAAGCAGTTCTCCCCACGGAACTCATATATGGGTCACCTCGAGTGCTCGCTTATGATGAGCTTGAGCAAGAGAGATTGCGGCAAGATGACGCAACGCTCCTTGAGGAAGATCGTCTTCAGGCGGCTGTGAGAGCAACATGCTACCAACAAGCCTTGTGCCACTACCATAGCCGCAAGGTTCATGCCCGAAGCTTTGAGGAAGGCGACCTTGTTCTTCGCCGTGTTCAGTCGGCCAAGAATTCCAAGAAGTTGACGCCAAAGTGGTAAGGCCCTTATCGGGTAATACGAGTCACGAGGCCCGTCGTAGTCCTCCTGGAGACCGAATATGCTGTCCCAGTAAGCAATTCCTAGAACATCGAACATCTTCGCAAGTTTTACCAATAAGGCGCGGTTGCCGGGCCTCCCGGCGAACCACCTTTTGTACGAGCCTTGCCGGCAAGGCATGTAACCTCACAGCATGCTAGGTTATAGCATGCATGCTTGGTTAAGTCTTTCCCTCGCTTAGGGTTGATAGTGCTTAGCGGCGTCTAACGCCTAGCCTAGAGGTCGAGTGGGCGTCTTTCTGTTCTCTTTGGTTCACAGGGCATGCAGACACTTCTGTTGAGCCGCTTGAGAAAGAGAGAACGAACCGGCGCTCCGGCCCCGACAAGCCAAGACTGCCGGGGGCTGAAGATACAAAGGTCCAACCACGGCAAGCCAAGGTTGCCAGGGGCTACAGATTCAGATTAATCTTTCATCCCCGCTGTTATGCATTTCCGTATATAACTGGGACATGTGAAACCCCGTTCATGTTCCTAAAACCACCGTGCTACCCCCTTTCCTGTACCCAAGAGTTACCTCCTCGGTCGGAATTTGCTAGTAGTCGCGGTGGCGAGGAGATGAACAAGGGGCCTAACTCTACTTCGCCCTTGCCTCCGCCAAGAGCGCGAGAATGGTCGACCAAAGTGGGGAGACGGCCAGGCCTGTTGCCAAGCGACAATGTTTTTCTTAAAAATAACAAGGATTCATCCTTGGCATGGGCCTCGCTCACACACAAAGAACCCGGCAAGCACCCTTGTTTCATTAAAAACATCCCATATAGGTACAGTTCATACGGAATTAAAAACATGAGCAAGGGGATTACAAGTCTTAGAATTAACAAGTGCACGCAGGCTTATAAACTAAAAAAAGAAGATATAAGATGCATGTAATCCCTTTCTTGTCCATCTCCTCAGAAGGTGAAACAAGAGGGCAGGAGGGAGAAAAGAGAGCCTAGGCGAGGTGCAAAGAGCAGAAGGCACCAAAAGAACATCTTGGTGTCAGAAAAGAAGCTGGAAGATGAGGTGGTGGGCCGGCAATACGCGACGAAGGCGTCGGTGCCTGCGTACTCTGACTTGACGGCCGCCACCCGCCTTCTTTTACCTCTCCGGCCGTCCTATGCTAGCCGCCCAAGGAGACGACGGGGAGCACCCCGGTGGAGAGCTTGGTGAGGATGGCCCTCGGCAAGGCGCGTGGCCGAGGGAGGGGCGGCGCGGACAGTCAAAGTCGGAGTCGGCATCCTGCCGCTCGACTCCCTCGTCGTCGATGTCTCTACCCTCCTCGTCACTCCCGCTTGAGGAGGAATCTTCATTGTTGGAGGAGCTCTCCACGTAGCACTTCAAGCGAGTTCCGAGATCTCCGAAGACCTTGACGGAAAGCAGTCTGCCCTCCGTTAACTTGAAGTAGAGGACAAGCCCCGCCGTCAAGAAGTGGTTGCATGTAAACGTCTTCCATCCGCGGCGGAGGTACATGACATGAGGGGCAGGGAAGTCGATGTCGACCCACGTGCCGCCATTCCCGCAGCCTTTCATGTGCAACCAGAGGGTCCGGGTGGATCGAGCTCCATCTCCTGAGCAAAGGCAGTAGGGAGACGGAGGCGGCGACACGGTGGCCGGCGCAGCCTGATGAAGAACTCGCGTGGTTGGTCCCTGACGTGGTGCTCCATCCGGGGAGGCATCGCTGGCGGAGGCGAGGCCGATGCGCCGCGCCGACCTCCTCTCCCCCGAGCGCCACGACGACCTCGGCCTTGCCCCCTCCCCCTTCCTCTCGTGGCCGGTTCCGCCGCCACGAGCTCTTGGGGAGGAGGAACACACTAACGAGCAGCGACCCTCGCCGCCACCATCGAAGGGCCAGCGCTTCCTCTCGCCATGGCGGATGGAAGAAAGAAGCGGAGGTGGAAGGAGACGGATGATGGAAGAATGTGGAATGCCGCCCCCTCCCCTCCTTATAAAGGGGTGGATTCAGGGCTCGGCCGCCCCACTCGACCAATCCGGTCATCGGGGGCGCGGGGAATCAGGACCGGCCCGCTGCCTCAATCAGCGACGGCCCAGTTTCCCGCCTCCACCTCCTGCCACCTACATGAGGGACACATGGCAAGCGAACAGCTTTGAAGGGACAGGCGAAGCGGCCGCTCCACACCCCGTGATCGTGGGGCGCGGGCGCCTTGAAGACCATGACCCGAGTCCACCCGAGTAAATGGGCCGTGCCCCTACGCCTCCCTCCTTTTATGGGGAAGGCGCGAGCCGCCTCTTTACCACAATGTGACGCATGCGTGCGGGAACCGCCCCACGAATGACCCCCACGTCACACACGACCCTCCACGCCGCGCGTTCAACGTGGGTCGTGGGGAAGCGCAGTGGACGAGAAGTTAGTACGGTAAAATCCACCCCACCTTCCCGCGCAGCATTTTGGGCCTAGCACAACAGCGCGTCGCACTTATGTATGGCCCAGGCCCGGGGGCTCCTGTCGGTGTACAAAACTAGGGGCTCTCCTTTTGACCCCTTTACTTGTGCACGGGTAGTCAGAGCCACGCGTCGCGGCCACACTAAGCGGGGCAGAGGAGGGAAGCCGGAGAGAAGCCGAAGCACAAGACAACCAAGGCGACGCTAAGACCAGAAGCACGGGAGGGCAAGAGGGCGAGGTGGGCTCCCTTGGCAAGTTCCTTGCCGAGGTGGCCCGCCGCAGCCCTGGCAAGAATCTTGCTGGGGCAACTTGCCCAACGCTAGCAGAGCGAGCCAGCCTTGAGCCCAAAGGTTCCAAACATCGTTAACCACTACATTAGGACCAGGACTCAGGAGGCGCCTCTGTGGTGGCATGAAAATCTTCGTCAAGATCATAAACATAGGATCCTAGCCGAGGAAATCCACAAGATCCCCGGCAAGACCCTTGCCAGGGATGAAAGCAACGCCGTGGCAAGACCCTTGCCGAGCCCCCGACAAGACCCTTGCCGAGGGCATCAGCAGGGCCACTGCCAGACCCGCACCAGCCAAGACTCCGCCGCCGTTCGCATGCAGCTACCAACCCAACTAGCTGGGCAAGCACCTGCGTGGAAGCATGCAGCTTCCAGGCCAAATCAGCAAGCACCTGCCTGCCTACATGAAGATCTTCATGAAGGCCCGACCATCGTGCCACCTCAGCTGCCTGCCTGCCTACATGGCGCTGCATGCACCGCTGGTCTGGGCGCGTGTCAAAGCGAGGCGAAGCGGCGACGGACGGGACGGGCCTTGTTCCTGTCCCCGATAAAGCTAATGGACACGTACGTAGTGCATTCAATGTAGCCTGTAATGTCGTGTGATAAGCTCGTGCACTGTAGGCCTTTCCACCTCTTGTGTGCCACTGTGGCAGCCCCTTTTTCCTATAAAAGGAGGCAGCAGGCGACCAGGAGAGGGATTCGGCTTTTTGGGATGGCATAGCCACCGTAGCTAGTTCAAAAAGCTCAAGAACACTGAATACATCCGCCAAAGCAGGACTAGGGTTTTACGCATCCTCGCGGCCCGAACCTGGGTAAACGACCCGTGTGCTAGCTCCTAAACCTGCTCTTCTCACGACCCCGCACCCGCCGATCGTAGAAGGGATCCCAGTGATCCCATAGGTGTCATTCTCACCGACATTTCTGCCCATATGAAAATTAATTTGACTTGCAAACATCACAAATTGAATCCACTACAGTACCTAAAATGATAGGAAAACAGACCATAACTATTTGTGCAATATGCAAATACAAAGATACCATCTACTTGGCACAATCTACTTTGGTCAATGTCTTCCATAGAGATCCCATTACCTAATTTAAATGAAGAACGCATGACCCATATTTAAATGAAGAACAATTATTTATTGAAATTTGATGGTCCAAGTGGCTGGTTATTATCATATAGCAGCACCACTTGAAAGCATCATATAGCAGCAGCAGCTCATAGCAACTCATCATACAGCAGCAGCAACAGCAGTGTGCAATTCATCATATACCAGCAGCAGCTCATAGCAATTCATCATATAGCAGTAGCAGGAGCAACTTATAGCAATACATCATATAGCAGCAACAGAAGCAGCTCATAGCAATTCATCATATAGCAGCAGCATGAGCAGCTTATAGCAACTCATCATATAGCAACAGCTCATCGCAATTCATCATATAGCAGCAATAGCTCATAGCAATTCATCATTTAGCAGCAGGAGCAGCTCATAGAAATGCATCATATAGCAGCAGTAGAAGCAGCTCATAGCAATTCATCGTATAGTGGATCAGAATGAAAATTTGGCAAAATATCAGAGGAGATCCTCACCTTGTTGGATGAGCTCATCCTTAAACGGCACCTCAAGGCCACGTCCTGGGAGGAGGGGAGGGGAATAAGGTGCCTTCTGCCATAGTGTGGCATCAGCCGTAGTTGTGCGGCGCCGGCCGGAGTAGTGCGTTGGACGGGCCATAGTGGAGCAGCTGCTAGAGACCATGAGAATGAGCGGCGGTGCCAGAGGGAGGAGCAGCCGGGGAGATTTGGCCCTACCCACCGGCCATGTAGCCTAGTTGGATAGAGCATCATCAAGGACCAGGCCAGATGGGATCAGTGGTGACGGCTCGCTGGAGGAACCCTATCGCTGCAAGCAGTGGATCGAGGTAGAGGGAAAGGGGAGAGGAGATGCAAGCGGGTAGGGCAATTGCATTTTGAGTGTAATATAGGCAGACAATAGAGTCATTTCACTATCCCCCTTCCCTTCAAATTTTAGTGAGCTTCTACCCGAAACACCCCCCTCCAAAGCGAAATGAGTTAAGCCGAAGCCCATAACTCAAAAATGACTTCTTTACATCTTTTATGGCTTATTTTGACAATAAGCTCCGAAAAGGCAGAATAGGACTGGTCCTTAACCTGCAATTCAATTGTGCGTGCAATAATGAATCACTCATGCGTGCTATAGTGTACATTTAAGCATCATCATACATGGCATAACCTAATACAAGCGCATTCCATTGTAGAATCTGGAATATGCAATGTTTATGTTAGTTCATATGTTGCACATGATGTTTAAACGCCCCTTAAATCTAGTTAGCCAAGTGATGGTCTTTAAGCCTCCTTCTCTGCTTCCTTTCTTGATACATCTATTCAATTGCTTGTTTGCATCAGCCAACCATACTAGAACTGTTTGCTTTGATTACTTGCTATTATTGACCTAAGACTCCAACAAATCTTGTCAACTATTTAAACACTAAGGGCTACTGTAGTGGGGGCTTGTCTAACTCATAGGTGACATAAAGGTTTGGCTGTACACTAAAGTAGGCTCTCCAAGAGTACCCGGAGATCCAGTTCGAAGGTATGCCTAGTTTTTACATAGTGCACACATAGTCAATGCTCATTTCATTGTGTGCAAGTGCAAGAGATGTGGCATGTTTCATTTTGTGGTGTGGTTTTGTTATAATCTCGTCCTTTTGTGTTGTTCACAGACTGGAAAGTATGCATATTTATCTTCCAAGGAGATGAGTAACTAGTTTGTGTCACCTTGCAGAGGGGTGCAATGAAGATAAGATTGAGGATTTCCAAGTACAAGATGTTAGGAAGGAGCCTTGCAAGAGAAGTAGGAGCAGCGCTAAGCCTGTTCAACCAGTTAAGGTAAGTCACTGTATCCAACTCAACAGTTCAATTCCTTGTTTGTTTCAGATATAGTTAATTTGCTCTTTTCAATTGCTTTATTTGTCCTTAGTTAATGAGATGCCCAAACAATGATGCCTGATGTTGGGTACCTGTATAACTATTAGTTGACATAATTAAATGCCTTACCATTTAATTACTCTAGCAAAGTGTGCCTGAAGCTTTGAAGTCTATTAACCAACTATTACTGCATGAGGCTCACAATCTAGTTTATACAAGGCTAATGATTGCGTAGCTTTGCTTGCTGTAGTAGATTTGTATGAATCCCTTTGCTGTTCATTATGCTCCCTAAGACTTTAATTGAGCTACAGAATGGCCAATTGCTTGCTTACTTATATGCAACATCATGCTCCTCTTGTGAGCTGAGAGAGATTTCTGTGTGCAGGCTACACAGACTACCATTTTTATAATTTTTAAAATATCACCTGCTTATGCTTCATGACATGTAACATTATTGTTAGTCCTGTTTTTTCATGTACAAAATAGTCTGTCTTGCTCGCTTCACTTTTGTAACTATATTTTTGCCCTAGTCATGTGTAATAACAGAAACATTTCAGGATGAAGTGACATCAACACAAAGATCTACGAGCAGTGTGGCATGGTCGTTACCGAATGATTATGGATTCGAATTGGAATGTGCTGTGCTGATGTTCTCGAGCATCAACTAGAGGTGGCAACACAATGTGTACATGATTCTCTACGTACAATCAACAAGTTGAGACTGGACATGCAGGTATAGATGCAGGAGTCAAAAAATGAAACAAGACAATGAGGTAACCACGAAGCAATTGGATATTTTGCAGACTGAAATTTGTGCTATCTAAATCCGGCCAATCCTATTTTCTGAAGAGACTATAGTTCAAATGGTAAGTTGTGTTGATGCATGAGCTTTATTTGTCTAGTTTATGTAAAAAAATTGTGTACGCTTTATTATCACTGGTGCCAAACTATAATGCCCAGTGGGTATATTCGGCTATAATTTCTTTATTGTATAGTGTAGGATTATTATATGTTTCTATGCCTTAGTCTTTTTATTGTATAGTGTATGTTTTTTAGAGGTGATAGTATAGAGTAGGATAATTCTTGAATATGCTATATCGTTGAAACAGGGGCCCATACGCCCAAACATTTCCTGGACGCCATACAAACGAACAAACATGTGTAGTCAAAACGGGCCTTAATTGAGCTGGTCAAAATAATATTAAGTGGATCCCAAATGATGTGGCCCACCGTAACAATGGCTCTTAGCAAGCTGTTAAAAGGCCAAAAGCTCGATAGGGCCGTATAAATGGAAATTACCCGCGGGCCTCTAGCAGGCCGAAATAGATGTCAATTTTGTCTCGACCCTTTTACTTTACGGGCCAGTAAGAGGCCGAAAGTGTTATGGGGCAGAGGAGGCCCAATTTGCAAACTAGGCTTTTAACAGGCCGAAAGTCGCGCAGGGCTGGAATGATGCGCTGCAGGATGTGGGCCCCTAATGGACCCAAAGTCAAAGGCCCAACTGTTGTGCGGGCTGTTAACATGCTGAGAGACAAAATGGGCTAGGAGTTGGCCCATTTACCGAATGGGCCGATTACAGGACTAATGTCACGGCGGGCTAGAATTTGCCCAACTACAGAATGGGTCGAGAAAAGGCCGAAAGACATTCTGGGCCCTTAACGGGATGGAACTAACGATGGGCCGCTAACAGGCCAAATGAAGCTCGGGCCGCAATTGGGCCCAAAGAGCTAGTGGGCTGTTAATGGGCTAAAACTGACGATGGCCTGGAAATTGTCAAATGTTGAATGGGCCTTTGAAGGGATGATTCTGTGTAACTTGTATGGGTTGTGCTTGTAAATGGGCCTGACTCAAGTAGGCTGCTAATGGACCGGGCCGCTTATTTTGACAGGCCCGGCCTTTTAACTTGAATGGGCCACTGTTGGGCCAGTCCACGTGTCGACATATCATAGGCGCATCTCGCCCATTGGATGAGTGACACCTGTGCCAACACGGAGCTGACATGTGGTTCCGTCGGCCAATGATAATTTTACACGTGGAAAATCGTCATTGGTCGTGGCTGTTAGCGGGTTATCGGATCCAAAACCGGACCCGATAGCTTAACGGTGACCCGTTACAGTGGATGCTATGTGTCGGTCACCCTTGACTAAAGCACTTCCATGACGCGACATTTATCGTCATGGAAGTGAACACTTCTGTGATGATAATTTTGGTAACGTCATGGAACACTTCTATGACAGCATAGGTATGACTATCTTGATTCTGTCATAAAATCGTCATGGATGTACATGCATGACAGAAAATGTGACCTACTCTGACAAACATGTATCATCACGGAAGTGTATTTTTTTGTAGTGCACTTAGAGCAATAAAAATAGCACGTAAATGTTCCAAATGTTCCTCCAAAGACCTGCTATACATTAGTATATCGTCAAAATAGACTACCAAAAATGGTCCAATGAAAGCACGTAAAACTTCGTTCATTAATCTCTTGAAAGTACTAGGTGCATTAGTTAACCCAAAAGGCATGACTAACCACTCATATAATCCAAAATTAGTTTTAAATGTTGTTTTCCATTTATCTCCCAATTTCATAAAAATTTGATGGTATCCACTACGCAAATCAACTTCGGAGAATATTGTAGAGCCACTCAATTCATCAAGCATGTCATCTAACCTAGGAATAGGATGACGATAAAGAATAGTAATATTATTAGTGCCTCTACAATCAACACACATACGTGATGTACCATCCTTTTTTGGCACTAGTATGAGAGGAACAACACAAGGACTAAGAGATTCGCGTATATAACCTTTATCGAGTAGCTCTTGTTCTTGGCGAATAATCTCCTTTGTTTCCTCTGGATTGGTACAGTATGGTGCATGGTTTGGCAGCGAGGCACTGGGAATTAAGTCAATCTGATGGTCAATCCATCGAATAGGTGGTAATCCCAGTGGCATGTCTAGTGGAAAGACGTCAGTGAACTCCTGCAAAATGTTAGTGATAGCAGGAGGCAAAGAGGATGGTACATCCTCGAAAGAAAATAATGCCACTTTGCACTCAAAAGCATAGCAAACAGATTTGCTGAAATCTAGATCATCAATATCAGATTTGGTGGCAAGTAAACATGCAATTTTCAATTTAATTTCACAAGCAACACTAGATGGTTTATTGTTAGGCTTCATTTGTTGGTCAAATACTTTTGCCACAAATTTGATTTTCACTCTTATTTTTCTCCTCTTTTTCTTTATTAGTTCTATTAATATCATCTTTCGAAATGGAATCAGGAGTCTTAGGAAGCAAACTAATATTTTTATCCTTATGAACAAGAGTATATTGATTGTTTCTACCATGGTGTACATAATTTTTATCAAATTGCCATGGCCTACCAAGTAATAAGGAACATGCTTCCATAGGTACCACATCACAATCAACATAATCAGCATATGTAGACATACTAAAATGCACACGAACAGTATGTGTTAGCTTAACCTTGCCACTGTTGTTGAACCATTGGATGTAGTACGGATGTGGATGTGGTCTTGTGGTGAGAGATAGCTTCTCCACCATATCCATGCTAGCCAAGTTGTTGCAGCTCCCTCCATCTATGATGATGCGAATAGAATGTTCCTTGACAACCCCCTTTGTATGGAACAAATTATGCCTCTGATTTTGCTTAGCTTGTGCGACCTGCACACTCAAACACATTGAGCAACTAAAAATTCATACTTGTCAGCATCTTTAGGAGGCATGTATTTCATCTCATGATCAGAATCATCTCGACCGTGTTCTTCACTTGTAATAAGAGCCAAAGTCTCCTCATCATAGTCACTAGCGGACTCATACCCACCATCCTCAGTAGCAATCATCACACGCTTAGATGGGCATTCTCTTGCATAATGACCTCCACCCTTGCAACGATGACAAATAATATCATGTGTTTGCCCTGTTGATGCCATGGATGAAGAAGAGCTCTACAGGCCCAGAAGGTGTGCTCTTGGCAAATAGTGGTGGTTGTGCCTGCTTTCTTGTATCACGGTTGGAGGTGGCAGCTGACGGAGGTGTCGTGCAGCAGAACGTGTGGAAGTAGAGGATGCATGCGGTGTCCATGATGAAGGTTAACCTGCAGAAAAGTTAGTTCGCGCCAATGCTTGTCGATCATGCACTTCACATTCAGCTTTGCAAGCAAGATGGAATAAACGAGTGATATTATTATATTCCTTATACTCTAAAATGGTATGAATCTCTTTATTTAATCCAGCCATAAAATGTGCAAGCATAGCTTGATTATCCTCAACAATACCACATCTAATCATGCTAGTGTGTAATTCCTGGTAATATTATTCTACATAATTGTTTCCTTTTCTTAAACACTGTAATTTTTGAAGTAATTCAAGCTAATAATATGATGGAACCCAACGAGTATGCATAGAAGTTTTCAAAGCAGCCCAAGTAGCTGGAATATGATATAATCTACAATGTTCAGACCACCAAACACATGCAAAACTAGTGAAAGCACAAACAGCAGCACGAACACGTCTCTCCTCTGGATATTGTAAACATGTAAAACATTGTTCTGTTTCTATCTCCCTAGTAAGATATATATCAGGAACATATCTACCCTCAAATGGTGGAATACTTAATGTTAGTTTAGGAAGATGGTCATGATCTCGTACCTCAGGTGGTGGTGCAGCCCTACCGTTGCATTGATATGCATGCGGATGACCTGGTGGTGGTGGTGTTGGTGGTTGCACGTGGTTTTGATCTTGATCAACCTCATCCTCATAATGGTCGTCCACCTCTGCAGTAGTAGTAGGAGCTACAGAAGCATCAATAGTATGTACATCAGCACCAGAATTTTGACCAAGCTCAAGGGGAACGTGCAATGCTCGTCCCACTTGATTTGGAAGGTGATGTTGTTGTTGTTGTTGTTGTTCATGTAGAGGTGCGACAGGTGTAGCAGGCGGTGGTTGTGGAAGACACGTGAGTACTTCATCGAACTTCGCGTCTAACTTGGTGTCAATTGTCTTCTCAACGTCATCAATCATCTCTAGTGCCTTTTCGAAGAAGGCCATGACGTCTTCTACCTGTTGACTCAACATTTGCTGAAATATATCATGAAGCTCCTTCTTCGTCATGTTCTCCCAGTCAATCTCGTCGGCTCGTGGTCCTGCCATGGTTAGCAGCAATACAAACACACAAGAATATGATCCTATAGACTACTAGAAAGTGGCAATGTGTCACAAATCCATCAAGTAAATCTCAAATTATTACCAGTTCTTACCAAGCAGCAGGTGGTGATTGGCAACCGTTGTAGTCAAAACTCTCAAAGATAGAGCAATTACCAGGGAGACTCAAATGCACGACGTAGATGTATGTGGAGCTGGGAGGGCTTATAATATGGTAGCAAAAGGGTCAGCAATAATCAATTCAGAGATGCAAAGTTGAATAAACGCTCAACGAAGGTACTGTGCTGGTCCTAGGCTAGACCGTGCTAGAGACGCGAGCCTAGAACACTAACAAAATCACTGCGCTACATGTAAACAAGGGAGGAGAACACTCTGAATTTTTTCTCTCATTTCTCTTTTTTTGCACTTTTTTCCTCTTTATTTTTTTGCTCTGTAACAAATGTTTTTCGATAAAGTCTACAAATGGTCTAAAAACTACATAGCCAGAATTTTCCAGACTTAGTTTTTTTTTAAACTGGAACTTTTTTCTACTACAGATGGCACAGAAATTGGGGAGTCCTACTCTGTCACGACTCGGAGTATGGCGTAATCTGGAAATCGAAAACAATGACACAAATACTGGACTGACTAGGACTGGTGGCGGAGATGAAACTGGTGGAAACTCAGACTGGTGGCGGATATATGTAGGGTAGTGGAACACAGACTGGTGGTGAATCTGTGATGGAGGTGAATTCGGATTACCATATTGGCGGTGGATATGTGGTATATGGCACTGGTGATGACGATGGTGGTATATGGCAGCAGTGATGACGATGGTGGTATATGGTAGCGGTGACGATGATGGTGGTATATGGCAGTGGTGATGATGACGATGTGGCGACGGCGTGACAACTTGTGAACATACCTCGAAACTCTAAAGGACTAGACACTAAGACTAGCAAGTACACACGATGATGCAACCGCAAATTCAACAATGAAAAACCCTAAAAATATTATGCAAAGCCTCAGATTGGTTTGGATGTGATGAATTAACCATAATTTTTTTGGCTTTTTCGTGGACTGTAGGTATGAAGAACAGACTCGATCTAAACTACGAAAAGCTGTAAAATCTCACCGAGCAACCTAGAAATCTGATACCACTTGATAGAGGCGAAGATGTCCTGATGTTTCCTTCATATGGTGGCTATCATTTTCTGTGGGAGTCGACCTTGACGATTCGACTACGAACGTGCGATCGTCACGCCTTAGAAATCGCTAGACCAACTTCCGAGGGGTTATTGACCACGCCAGAGCATGATCAACCTGACCACGAGGGTCTGTTTCCTGCGAGCAAACAAAGAACAAGCAAGAAACTGAGATTGCAATCTGGATATTGCGAATATAAGAGGAAAGCTTTATTAATGAAGGTGGGGTTCT
Source organism: Triticum aestivum (assembly GCF_018294505.1). Lineage (NCBI taxonomy): Eukaryota > Viridiplantae > Streptophyta > Magnoliopsida > Poales > Poaceae > Triticum > Triticum aestivum. The sequence continues at coordinate 304,622,512 of NC_057797.1, forward strand.
GTGACGCCTTTGTGTGTCTTTGAACACAAACAAAGTACGCGAAGTTGCAGCTATGGCAAACTTTTAATTAAACAAAACCCAAAGTCTAAATGATGCCTTAAGGGCTATATATATGGAGGAAAGAGGGGGGAATTTCGTGGCCCTTGGAGGAGGGGTTCGAAACCAACCCTAACTCTTGTTTCCTCACACATACGGACTCTAAAAATAGCCTATAATCATGTATTATGAAATTACATGGACCTGGCCCAAAAATAAGGTGACGCAACACCTAGAATAGCCTCTGGACGAAATTTATGAAGTGTCATCTTGTATATTTCATCCATGGCTTGATGCACTTATTATGGTCGCTTCAAAGTCTTGGAATCATCACTTGTAACTCCGTTCTTGTTCCCCTTGCGCATGCCATCATCTCCATGCTTGAACTTGCTCCAAGGTTCATCTTTCTTGTCCAAGCTAGGCCCTTCATTTGTATGCAAAACAAATGTATCCAATTTAGGCATTATGATATTCTCATGAACATTAGAATCGTTACCAAGAAAGGAAAGTACTTGGTAATTCAATTGGTGTGCGCGAGCTATAGTAATTAGTCAAGTATTATAGAAGCAGGGGTTGTGGGTGTAACAATGGTATTGATGTCCTCATCAGAAGTGGCATATATAGACCATGGAATTGAGGTTTAGACTTAGCTTTGCGACATGTAGAGCATCGGTTGGTGAAGCGTGAGACGTCGCGTCCAAAGTGTCCCATTAGTCCTCCTCCATGAGATTCTTGTAAAAGTTACAAACGAAGAGAAGACTCGGGAATACATAGTTTGTTAGATCTCATAAGATAATCATCCTTGATATAATAGTGTTCCCAAGATGTATGCGTTAAACATATGGCATAGGGGATATCAAAAGTCAGATCATGTGCATACAAGTATTTTGTGTGCTCAAAGCCAATGGCATTCAATTCAAGTTTGGTAACAAGCATGCATTTGTGGGAAAGAGCATCTGCCACAACTTTTTCCTTGCCTTTGATGTATTTTATTACATAAGGAAATGACTTTATTAACTCACTCCACTTAGCATGATGCTTGCTCAATTTAGTTTGACCCTTAAGATATTTAAGTGTTTCATGGTTGGTATGAATGACCACTTCATGAGGGCGAAGATAATGTTCCCACGCACGCAAAACTCGCACTAAAGCTTATATCTCTTTGTCATAGAAGGGATAATTGAGTTGCACTTTGGAAAGTTTTTCACTAAAGTAAGCAATGGGGCGCTTCTCTTGCGTTAAAACACCTCCTATGCCATTACCGCTAGCATCACAATGAACTTCAAAGGTTTTATCAAAATTGGGTAATGCAAGCACGGGAGCATGAGTAAGCAAATTTTTGAGTTCGTTAAATGCGGTGTCTTGAGATGGTCCACAAATAAATGGTGCATTCTTCTTACTCAAGGCATGCAAAGGGGATGCAATGGTGCTAAAATCCTTAACAAATCTATGGTAGAAACTGGCTAAACCAAGGAAACTACGCACTTGTTGCAAGTTAGTTGGTTGTCACCAAGTTTTAATGGCATTGATCTTAGATTCCTCGACATGCACACCCTTAGAAGAGACTACAAAACCCAAGAAAGCAAGATTATCAACACCAAAAAGGCATTTGTCAATATTAGCATAAAGGTGCTATTTTCTAAGAGTTCTAAGATGGGTGACATGATCTTTGAGAGATTTCGTAAACACAAGAATATCGTCATAATAGACCACAACAAATACACCAATATAGGGTCAAAGAACAAAATGCATGCACTACGACGGAAAACATTATACACAGAGGTATAGCAGTAGCGCTAGTCAAAACACGTCGCTATTGCTACTTATTAGTAGCGCTTGTTACAAAAGCATGCTACAACCATTGTTGTAGTAGTAGCGCATCTGCACGAAAAAGCGCTACTACTATAATTCCCTCACTGGTGCCGGTAGGCTATGAATAGTAGTAGCGGTTCTTCCAGAAGCACGCTACTGCTAAAAACTTTGTAGCAGCGCGTTTATGCTGTAGAGCACTACTACTATGAAAAAGAAAATAAATAGAAAATTAAGTAGAAAAGTAAATAAAAATGAAAGAAATAGAAAAAGGAGAAATGAAAAAAACAAAATGTAAAGAAAACAAAAAAATGAAAAATAAAACAGAAAGGAATAGTTGTAGCGCGTTTCGCTGGAAAACGCCATAGCTGACTTAGCTATAGCGCGTTTCGACAAAAAGCGCTATTGCTAGTTTGACTTTACCCCCGGACGCGCAGGCTCAAAATTTTGCTAAGTCTTTCCCCCTCCACTCCCCCCTCTCCCCAACTACTCCATCGCCACCGTCGCCCTGCCGCCTTCGACCACACCGCCCCCGCCCGAGGCCGCCTTCGACCACACCGCCGCCACCCCAAGCCGCCCTCGACATCATAGCCGCCGCCCGAGGCCGTTGTCGACCTCACCGTCGCCTCCCTCGAGCTCACCACCGCTGCCCTCCACCTCACCGCCGCCGCCCGAGCCCGCCCAAGACCTCCGCCGCCCAAGCCAGAGCCTGCCCTCGCCGCCGACCGTAAGGCTCTGCCTCTCCTCTCCCCTACCCTCCTCTCTCTCTCTCTGCTAGGGTAATTAATATATATGTTGATGCTGTGTTGATGTTCATATGAACCCTAGGTGTTCATATGAACCCTAGATTTGTTTAGGGCAGTAGGCATTTTTTAGCATTTAGGAAAAATGATTAGCAATTTTTTTTAGGAAATTAGCTAGGGCAATTTTTTATTGAAATTCCTAAATAGTAATTCCATTTAGCTTTAAATTAATAGAGGGTATGTAAATAATAGTAGCATTTAGATTTAAATTAATAAAGGCTATAAACAAAAAACACTTAGCTATAAAAATATTTGGACTATGGACCTGAATCTGTTCCAAATTTCATTAAAATGAAATTTGAATTATTTGGACTATGGACCTGAATATTTTTGAAGAAATAGGAGTAGGTACTAAGGTCTTGCTATGGAAATTTTGGTGAGGTCAGATGGTTTATAGAAAATGGAGTTCCTAGACTTTTAGCTTTAGACAAAAAACAAAAGTATTTAGCTATAAATAAAAAATAGTAGCTATGGCATTTAGCTATAAACAAAAAACAGAATTGTTTTTCTTTTCAAAAACCTGGTTAAACTAATTGTTGCTATGTAAACAAAAATCAAGATTGTTGTTATATGATATATGTCATTGATTTTCATTTGCATATTCCATTATTGTTGATTATAACTTTTCATTGAAGTGTCGATGTTATATGAAAATTCCTCAATAGTGTTTGCTCATGTTATATCTTTTCATTGAAGTTGTTCGATTGTACCCAAGTGGCCTTATTGTTTCCAGGGAATGAAGTTGAGTGGCCTACATTATACCGGAATGTTGATTCATTTCCGTTCCGGCAAATTTCAGGTTCTCGATTTGTCCACTTTTTAGCAAAAGTAATGCCGAAATTTTCTAAGAATTTCGACATGACTTGTGCTACAAACTAGGACATTTCGAGTGCCCGGGATTTGCCACACCGGGAAGGAGTCAACGTTCCCGCAAAGCATAGGCATTTTTTATGTCATTATTCATTTTATTAGGTATAGAATTAATTGACTAGATTTAATCGTAGGAAATATGGCTAGCAACGATGAAGGACAGGGTTCTGGTGACTATGACATTGTCTACCTGGCGGCAGTAGAATTTTTGAGGGAAGCCGACGATCAACAGTCGTTGTTGCTGGGTCCACCTGTCACATCAGAGATTGAGACCTACATCGAGACCGGCACTGAGACTGAGACCGACATCGAGACAGGCGCCGAGACTAGCGAAGCCGGTATAGAACCGAAAGCAAAGAGGCAACGACTTCCTAACTAGCTCAGGACTACTAGACTGGTGGTCACAGAGGTGGACGACGGCAATTTTGAGCCAAACGTGCCCGAGGAAGCATGCACGTGCTACGGCAATCAAATAGGCGGCATCACACGGACAACCTCCACCATCAACGATGAGAAACTAAAGAGGATAGATAATATGAGGCCCTCCCTCCTAAAGAAGTTGCACCAAATATTCTTGTTCCCGGGCCGGAATGAAAAGGATTATAAAGATCCAGATAAGGACCCGACAATGAAGAAGATAAACAAACACACTGTGACCAAGTTTAGGACGCGTTGGCCGCCTGGAAATCAAGGGTGAAATATCGGATCTTCAACAAAAATGAACCCTACTCCAAGATTTTAAAGGATTATCTAACAATCACGGTAGAGCACTTTCAAATATTCAAGGCGGCTTGCGAGGCCGAAGCTACCAAAAAAAGTCGAAGTACATGAAGGGGCTTCAATAGAGGAACATTGGGTGCCACCACCTCGGAAGCCGTGGTTACGGCGGGAAGAGGTCCATATGGGCCAAGGAGGACGCGGAAGCCGCGAGTCTGGGCATCCCAGGCCCCTTGGCGGAGTTCACCGTCCTGCAGGAGCATGACGTCCTCATGGCCCGGCACCGTTGGGACCCACTGAAGAAGGTTTTCGAGATGAACGCGGTCACAACGGAGTTCATCAGACTGCTGGTAATTTTAGTTTCTGATCAATTCGACTGCACGTTAGTCATATTTGTAAATGATCCTTGTGCCTTTTGCAGAGAGAGTAGCACAGGATTGCAGCCAAAAGTGACTCGCCGTCTGAGGCGTTGGCGAGACCCAAGTGGGACACTCCATTCAACCAGGTGTTGAACATATTGAAAAGACTCCCAGTGGAGACTCAGCCGTCGTATGGACGCGTGCACGGTGTCGGGGACGGCGCCACATGGAAGAATTACTACCGTGATACCATGGAGGAGAGAAAGGAAAGACGGAGGTTAACTAAAGAAAACATCGACAAGAAGGTTGAGATTGCGGTTGAGAAGAAATAATCTAAGACAGTCGCAACAGCGGTAGCTGCCGCAAAACATGTGCTTGTAGATATGTCTACTACCTAGGTTCCGGCCATTTTCAATTGGAGCAGGCAAAATCCAGAAAAAATGCAGCGGACTTTCCCCTTGTTGTCTTCTTCGGGAGGAGCTCGACTACCGTTGCACTAGCACCTGCAGCTGCACCTGCTCCCGCACTGGCTCCCACACCAGACGTGCTCGGCGGTGCTTCATCTTTGGCTGAGCTCGACGCCCTCACGGTATCTGTCACACCAGCCCCCTTTAATAAATGTATAATCTCCCATTTTCGTTGCCTTTCGGATGTCTCACATCACAGACTTTTCTTTGCAGGCCGATGAAACCCCGTGCACCATATTGTACACCATCGGTGACCAGAAGGTGGACATGGGTAAGGCGACGATAATGGAGCCAAAGGAACCATTGTTCCACAGCCGACCGATCCCCCCGGACGTCTTCAAGGTTTCAGTGGCCAGTGTCAAACTGGGCCACGAGAATTTGGCTCCTCTGGTACTAGTGGGGGATGAAGACGAGGCCCGGGGCGGCCTGGTGATTGTTGCAATGGGTGGGTCCTGTTGTGGCCAAAGAGTCTGCTTCGTCTGGAGGCTGCCAGGAGCACACCCACGAGCACGCAGTTAGGTATGAACATCAACACCTCACCTACCCAATTAGCGTCGACTCTCGTGCTGGGTGATAGCGAAGGGGTGAGGAAGAGGCTCCATTAGTCGCTGGTGACGTCGCCATAGATGAGGATGAGGATGACAATGACACTGTCAATATTGTCGCCAAGTTAGGGTTTGAGCGTCATGAGTTGGTGCCTGAATTGCCGCCTCTGGAGTCTGAACGTATTATGGGCAACTTTCCAGTAGTAAAGAAGTCTAGGAAGAGACCGAGGAAAGGCAAAAAAGCTGCTTCTATGATCTAGAAGCCTCGGGTTCAAGACCGTATAGATATCCACGGTGCAGCAAAATGGCATATCCCGGGTCAACCAATCCTACCTAAAGCAGTGCTAGGGGCCAGATTCGACGATTTAAGGAGACTTCATGATGATGTGTTGCAGATAGAGAAAGGCCTCATCGCCTCAAAAAATCCAGGATACCCACTCTACGTGGTTAACATGTTGCGGCAATTGTCGTACGTCGACACATTCCCTGCGGAGAAGTTCTTCCTTCGATTCGATTACATCTTCGACATGTTTCAATTGAAGAAGCTAGATTTCATGTTTGTCCGCCTTTATGCCTTGCACATGAACTACCTCATCGGGGTTGAGCAGATACCTCATATCTATGTCGTTGACCCGTACTTCACGCACGAGGGCATCTTGGGAGTCTGCGCAGAGCACCGTGAATACGTGAGGGAATACATCACCAATTTCATGCTCGCCAATCAGGACAAGGAGGCGATTCTCGTGGCTTATCATCCCCTGTAAGTCATCCGCGCGGATATCCTTCCTTTGATTTCAATCATTCATTTGCACGGTGGAGGCTAATTAATTTGAGGTGTACTTATTTTGTGCAACGGCGGGCGCGCCGTCCTCATCATCATCTACCCCCGATAATCCCATGCTCTTTACTTGGACTCGTCGAAGAACATTAACAAAAAGGATAACACCCACATCAAGTCTGTTCTCGATAGTGCTATGTTTTACTATGGCGCACGGGGTGGAGAGGTCAAGGACAAGAAGAAAAGGGACGGCAGGCCCGCCTTCGGCCATAAGACCGACTTCTGCTGCATCCAGCAACCGAGTGATTCTCTTAATGATGGATTCTATGTCCTACACTACATGCTCGCGTACAGACGGGATCACCAGAACCTTCACATGTCACCTAGATTCGGCGATGCCCATATTATGCAATGGGAAAAGAACTTAGGAGATGTCGAGGATCACCGTCTTCGAGCTGAGTTCTATCACATCCAACGCGAACTTGCCCAAATCATCATGAAGGGGGTCGTCGGAAAAACAGAGATGTTCCACGAAGGACAAATGTCACGGGAAGACGTCCGAACACGTGTAGCTGCTCAGCGTCTCGACCTGAAGCCTTTCTCTAAGCTCGGGGACTATCTCCCTGACTTGGATGGATGGCACGACATGGAGTGATTGTCGATATATGACAATGTGTCCATTTAGTCCATACTATATATATGACGAAACTTTGAGTTATGCAGGACGAAACTTTATTTGTGATTTAATTAAACCATCGTCCTCGACTAGCGAAGATGACTCTAGTTAGGGCATTTTGGGTACGATGAACTTTGTTATTTATGCTTATGATATGTTGCTTCTATTTTTTCCAAGTCTATCTCATTCTGTTGCTCAACTATATATGTTGCATATCATCAACTCATGTGACAATGCAGGTGTATAGATCATCGATGGTGAAGAAGTGCTACGCTAGGAATATACAACGAGTGGCCGGAATGTCAGGCCCAGGTGTACCGGTTTCCGGTTTCCGAGCGACGGCCAGTAGTTAGTTTAGGTTCACGCTAATGCGAGAGAGGGATACGAAATCTTGTACTGCATAGTTCCGCTCTCACTCAAAGTGATAGCTCTTCTTGTGTATATCATTGTTTAGATGGATGACGATGTAGTTGCAAGTAATCAAGACTTGTATTGCTATTTTTGAGATGATGATGAGAGACCACTTTGTGTTGGATGATGATTATGATGATGAAATGATTTGATGAGACTATTTGTATGTATATGCTATGATTACATTCGTATGTGTATGATATGCTAAAGATTCTTGTATAAAGCCTATTCAAATACAAATCAAATATGCAGAAAAAAACAAAAACTAATAAAACTAGCAGTAGCGAGGGGAACAAAGTTAGCAGTAGCACTCGCTTACCAGTAGCACTTCCTGCTAAAAAGCACTGTAGATATTAGCAGCATCACTCTGCACTAAAGCGCGCTACTGCTAGCCATCTATAGCAGTAGCGTGGGATGACAGGAGCTACTGCTACACGTTAGCTGTAGCGCCTTATCAGTAGCGCTTCGTCCCACGCTACTGATAGGGAAAATACCTGCGGTACTGCTAGGGTTTTCCCTAGTAGTGATGACTCGCATGAAAGTACCGGGTGCTTCGGATAAGCCCATTGGCATGACCAGCCATTCATACAAGCCAAACTTTGTTTTAAAAGTGGTTTTCCATTCATCACCTTCTTGTATGCAGATTTGGTAATAGCCACCTTTAAGATCAATTTTAGAGAAAATTGTGGCTCCGCTTAGCTCATCTAGCATATCATCTAGGCGTGGAATTGGGTAACGATAACGCATGGTGATAGCATTGATAGGATGACAATCCGAACACATGCGATATGTACCATCTTTCTTGGGAACAAGGATTACCAGGACGACACAAGGGCTCAAGCTTTCTCGTACATGGCCGTTGTCAATGAGTTTCTGGACTTGCTGTTGGATCTTGTTTCTTTCCTCGGGATTAACGTGGTAGGGAGTATTGTTAGCAGGAGGTGCTCCGAGGATGAGGTTGACGCAGTGTTCGATGCCTCGAAGAGGAGGTAGACTCGGCGGTAGCTCGTCGGGCAATACATCTTCGAATTCCTGCAAAAGAGAAGATAACACTAAAGGTAGATTGTGAGAGGTGTTAGTTTTTGGCGCCTCATCCTTGCACAACAGGACATAGTGCATAACACTTGATGGGTTCTCGCACACTTTGTGGCAAATAGGATTAAGGTTTTTCTTGTCGCTCATCGTGGAGGCACTCGATTTGGGCTTGTGGCACTCACTCTCTTTGTGGTGGTCCACTCTCTCACTATTCTCTCCATGATGGGTGGCTTGCTTGTTGACGATCACTTGGCTTGGAGACATAGGTCGTAGCACTTACTCCATTCCTTTCATCTTGAACCTACAGTGATTTGTCCGCCCTTTGTGGATGACGCCTCGGTCAAATTGCCATGGTTGTCCAAGTAGGAGATGGCAAACGGACATAGGAAAAACATGACACTCCAAAGTGTCTTCGTATGCTCCGATTTTAAAGGAGACTTGGACCATGTGTTCCACTTGGATAGTGCCGGATTCTCTTAACCATTGGACCTTGTAGGGATGTGGATGCTTCATCTTGACCAAGTGGAGCTTGGAGCATAGTTCTTCACTCGCCAAGTTATGGCAACTCCCTCCGTCGATGATTACCTTCACAGAACTTCCATTGATGCCGGCCTTGGTGTGGAATATATGGCATCTTTGGTCTTTGTCTTGTTGATGTTGAAGTGTCAATACCTTGGAGACAACAAGAGCGGGGCTTGAATCTTCTTCACAAAAGACTTGATCATCTTCATCTTTGTTCACTTGCCGGTGCATGGCCACTTGCTCAAGGGCTTCCATTTACTCTTCACCCATGGAGTCATAGGTTACATCATTGTTGAGGATCATGGTGCGCTTGTGGGTACATTCGAAGGAATTGTGGCCTCGGCCGCCGCATGTGAAACACTTGATTGAACTTGGCTTGACGGTCTCATCGGTTGGAGTTGTAGATGATGAAGCTCTCGGCTTGAAGTTGTTTGTAGTAGGAGGGCGACTTGAGGTTGTCAAATTTTCTTGTAACTTGACTTGTCACCATTGCTTGTAGAAGGCTTGATTGAGCTTGAAGGTGTTGGAGTTGTTGAAGCTTGGTTGTAGGAGGAGCCGTATGTCTTGGAAGAGAACTTGGCACACTTGAAGTCATCTTGCACTTGACATTCCTCCTTGGTAGCTTGGTGCACGAGCTCGATGAGGTTGGAGTAAGGTTGGAAGTCGGCAATCTTCTTGATAGGATGATTGAGGACATTCAAGAAATGTGTCATAGTTTTCTCATCATCTTGCGCGACATTGGCTCTTATCACGGCAATCTCCATTTCCTTGTAGTAGTCTTTAAAGATCTTGGTTCCTTGCTTGAGGAGTTGGAGTTTCTTGAAGAGCTCACAGTTATAGTAGGTTGGCACAAAGCGTGCTCTCATGACATCCTTCATTTGACCCCATGTGGTGATTGGTGGTTCACCTCTTGCTTCTCGGCGCTCAATGACTTGCTCCCACCATATGAGGACATAGTCTTGGAACTCAAGGGATGCCATGGCGATCTTCTTCTCTTCCTCATAGTTGTGCAAACGAAAGATCTTGTCGACCTTCAATGCCCATGAAAGGCACTCTTCGGGATCATTGCTTCTGGTGAACTTGGGCATGGTGAACTTGAGCTTGTCGTAGCATTGCTCTTCATTGTGTTGGGGTCAGGGATGATGACGCCCTTGTCGTGGAGGATTGTCAACCTCATGTTGCTCTTGGCATGGAGGGTTTTCAACCTCATGTTGCTCTTGGAAAACTTGGGGTTCTTATCGAGGATCTTGTGGAATTTGTAGGTGTACTCTTGCTTGATAGTTCCTCACTTGAACTTCTATGCGAAGCGCTTCTTATTGCTCGCTCGTTTAACCGTTGCGGTCGATGATGGCGCGACTTGTGTCGTGGAGGGCACGTTGGGCCTCAAGTGCTTGGGCTTCATGCTATTGTTGTTGTTGTCGGAGCGCTTCGGCATCTTTCTCCTCTTGTTGTTGGCGCGCTCGCTCTTCCTCTTGTTGCCGTAGGCATTGTCTTTCTTGTGCTTGCGCAAGAGTAGCTTGGTTTTGGCGATGTCGATGTTCTTGCACTAGAAATTTCTCTTGACGACCGGTGGCACAAAGAGGATTGTCATTTTCTTGATGGTCTTGGCATGCGGCTCATCGAAGAGTGTTTGATGTCGGAATACTAGAGCCGGAGATGGTGTCGTCGGAGTGTCGACTCGAGTGTCTCCGTCTTGAATATGATGAAGTGGTAGACGAGCGGTTGATGAACAAGGCTCAAATCTTGTCCATTCTTGCATTGTTCTCTTGTTTTTGTTCGTCGAGCTTGTTGTCGAAGTAGTGTCTTGTACGTTGCTCGGAGGGTCACAAGTCGGTGGTGAGATTGTCGATGCGGTCGCTCAATGCTTGTTGTTCTTGATGCAAAGCTCGTTGTGCGCCAAATAGGTGGTTCTTGGTGACATAGTTTTTCGGTTCGTTGTCTTGCTTGAGGAAAAGTGGGTTGGTAGAAGAACTTGGCCTATCCATCATTACAAGCAAATATGTGAGTGGGAGAAAGAGAAGAATTTATACCAAATGTACCTTGACCGATGTTGAAGATAGATCAATGATCACTCAAATGTGTAACAAGGAAATAACACAATTGGTACCAATTCTTGTCGGTTCGCACACCTACACAAATAAAGCTTATATTGTAGCTCGGTTAGGATGGTGGCACAAAATTTATACAATTGTTACTGAAACTCTATGATGTTGAAAAAGATACGCAAATTTGCAAATGCAACAAGTAGACCAATAGAAAGATATGTGACACGGAAACACACACACGGATAGATAAATGGGGTCGTGCAACCAAAAATGAGCTCAAAATGTGGAATCCACGAAAATGCTCTTGTTTCCCAACTCTAGAGAGACGCTAGCATGATTGCACAATTGGTGGATACGAAACTTGTGCACAACCTATAAATCAAAAAATGCAACAACTTCTATCCCAAGTATGCTATATGTATGGTGTTCCGGTGATATGATCCAAGATGATCGAGTATGACAATCTTAATGTAGTATGATGCTATGGTTCTTGCTTAAAATCTCTTTGCTTATCTTTTTGCTTTTGCTTAAAAGCTTGGTTGGCTCTTTCTCATGAAAAACTTCACGAACCAAGATAGCAATTGTGTATGTGCGCTGACAACTTTGTGGCACAAGATATGATACCAATATGGTATGTATCCAAAGGGAAACTATGATCGCTAGTGTGCACAAGTAACGTTGCCGGCTATACTCAAAGGCTAGTCTCGATAGGTAAGGTACGCAAAATGGGCTATGGGTTTATCAAAACAATGGAAAGAATGTACAATGATGATATACCACGATACCAAGATGATATATAGGTTACCGTTCTTGCTTACGGTGAAGGTGTCAAAATGGTGAGGTGGTCGATGTCGATGAAGAATATGAGCGGTGGTGATGTCGATGTCGAACCGTCCCTAAGTAGACAAAACACATTAGGAAACGATTAACCACAACTAAAATTCTCAAAACCAAAGTCAAATGGTGGTTTCGAAGTTGGCAATACGAAAGTGGTGGTGGTGGTTTATGAAGAAGCAACCGTACCTATGTAGCCGAAATACCTTAGGAGACTCAAATCACAACTTAAACAACCACAAATGCTATGGGAATCAAAATGGCTGAAGGTGCGGAAGTTGGTGATGGTAATGTGGATGATATGGTGGAGGACCTAGGAAAAGATGCCAAAATGTCAAAATTTTGTAGGTGTCAAATTGTGGTGGAACCTACATATATGGATGGGAAATTTCAATATCTATGCAACAAGCTAAAGAACGTCAAAATCGGACTCCGGATGTGAAAGTTATGGATAAAACTGTCAATCAGCTGAGGCTGAAACTGGGAGGGGCGGTTTTACCGCTTGCGAGAGCGGTTGTACCGCTCGTGGAGCTCCTGGGGTTCCAGCTTTGGCTGGCAGAAATATCAGGTAATGGGGGAGTGGTTGTACCGCCTTGGGGGCCGGTTGTACCGATTTTGTCGAGAAAATTTTCTCAGATCCGAAATAGGATGGATTTTGGGCGGAAATGGATGATTTCGGGGGCAAAATTGCAAAGATTTCGTGGATGGAAGGTGGGGAATCTTGTGGGGAAGCTAGATCTACCTGCTACACATGAAATCCATGGATCAAATCCAACAAAACTTCCTCATGCCAACAAATCACAAAAAAAATTGGGGCTATTTTTGGTGGGGATTTTCGAAATTTTGACAAAAATCAAACAAAAGAAGGCTAGAAAACTGTAGGGGAGACTCCAAACTCATGATCAACCTGGCTCATGATACCAAGATGATGTTTGGTAGAAACCTAGATGCTTGATGTCTCACGAAATGGAGGGGATCCCGCGAGGAACACGAACAACACGAGGGGAAAACACGAGAGGAATCACTCAGACCAACAAGATTCGATTACACATGTGCTAGATCCTAGAAATACAAAGAGATACATGATCCAAAGTAAACAAAGGACGATACAAGAGGTAACTAGTTCATCTCCGTGGGGAGACCTTGAGGGGGTCTTCCCGTGAGGGGTCTTGAATCCGCTTGGGGGATCTTCTCTGAAGAGGTCATGGAGTCCAATGGCGAAGTAACTGATACGTCTCCAACGTATCTATAATTTTTTTTGTTCCACGCTATTATATTATCAATCTTGGATGTTTTATAATCAATTTATAGTGATTTTATATCATTTTTTGTACTAACCTATTGACATAGTGCCAAGTGCCAGTTGTTGTTTTTTCCATGTTTCTTACATCGCAGAAAATCAATACCAAATAGAGAGGAAACACAACGAAACTTTACGAAGAAATTTTTTGGTCCAGAAGGAACATAATGGGCCCTGGCTGCGCTTGGGGGGTGCTCCGAGGAGAGATCAACCCACCAGGGCACACTAGGATGCCCAGGCACGCCCTGGTGGGTTGTGCCCACCTCCTCTTTGCGCTATAAATACCCCAATATTCCAGAAAACCTAGGGGAGTCGACGAAATATTGATCCAGCCACCGCAGAGTCCAGAACCACCAGATCCAATCTAGACACCATCTAGGATGGGGTTCATCACCTCCATTGGTGCCTCTCCGATGATGCGTGAGTAGTTCTTTGTAGACCTTCGGGTCCATAGTTAGTAGTTAGATGGCTTCCTCGCTCTCTCTTGATTCTCAATACAATGGTCTCTTGGAGATGCACATGATGTAACTCTTTTGCGGTGTGTTTGTTGAGATCGATGAACTTTGAGTTTATGATCAGATCTATCTTTTCATATCCATGAAAGTACTTGAGTTTCTTTGATCTCTTTTATGCATGATTTCCTATAGCCTTGTATTTCTTCTCCGGTATTTGGGTTTTGTTTGGCCAACTTGATCTATTTATCTTGCAATGGGAAGAGGTGCTTTGTAGTGGGTTCGATCTTACGGTGCTTGATCCTAGTGACATAAGGGGAATGACACTTATGTATTGTTGCTACTAAGGATAAAACGATGGGGTCTATCTCTACATAGATAGATCTTGTCTACATCATGTCATCGTTCTTATAGCATTACTCCATTTCTCCATGAACTTAATACAATAGATGCATGCTGGATAGTGGTCGATGTGTGGAGTAATAGTAGTAGATGCAGGCAGGAGTCGGTCTACTAATCTTGGACGTGATGCTTATGTAATGATCATTTCTTGGATATTGTCATGATTATTTGAGGTTCTATCAATTGCCCAACAGTAATTTTTGCACCCACCATTTGCTACTTTTCTCGAGAGAAGCCACCAGTGAAACCTACGGCCCCCGGGTCTCTTTCTCATATATTTGCCTTTGTGATCTACTTTTCCTTTGCATTTATTTTAGGATCTATTAAACCAAAAATACTTTGCTGTAGTTTATTCTTATTTATTTTATTTGGTGTTCGATCTATCGATCCACTACAAATTTACCTCACGCTCGTTTGCCTATCTTGAGGCGCCGTACCCCGGAACGGATTGACAACCCCTTTAACACGTCGGGTTGTGAGAAGTTGTTATTTGTGTGCAGGTGTTGTTTATGTTGTGTTGCTTCGTTCTCCTACTGGTTCGATAACCTTGTTTTCACATCTGAGGGAAATACCTACCACCACTGTGTTGCATCATCCCTTCCTCCTTGGGAAAATACCGACGTAGCTTCAAGTGACATCAAAAGGAATTTCTGACGCCGTTGCCGGGGAGGATCTTCAACATATACCAGGTTTCTAATCACAAATATCATCTCCTTGCAATTTACATTATTTGCCATTTGCCTCTCATTTTCCTCTCCCCCACTTCACAAAAATTTGCCGTTTTATTGACTGCTCTTTTTCCTTTTACCGTTTTATTGTTGGATCTGTTTTTTAGTGCAATCTTGTTGTGCGGTCATCATGACTCAAGAGATTACCAAGTTACGTGATTTCTTAAATACCAACAACAATGATTTTATTGGCACTCCAATTGCTCCTCCCGCCACTAGTGCAGAGTCTTGTGATATTAATACTGCTTTGTTGAATTTTGTTATGAAAGATCAATTTTCTGGTACTCCTAATGAGGATGTCGCGTCCCATCTTAATACCTTCGCGGAGTTGTGCGATATGCAAAAGAAAAAAAGATGTGGACGATGATGTGGTGAAGATGAAATTATTTCTATTTTCTTTGCGTGATTCTGCAAAAAATTGGTTCTCTTCTTTGGTTCGCAATAGTATCGATTCTTGGAATAAGTGCGAAGATGCTTTTATCACTAAGTATTTTCCGCCCGCAAAAATTATTTCCCTTAGAACCCAGATCATGAATTTCAACAACTTGAACATGAGCATGTGCTACCTCTTGAGCACTGCGTTAGTTTTCCCCGAAGAGTATGGGATGATGCAGCAAAGTAGCGTAAGTATTTCCCTCAATTTTTGAGAACCAAGGTATCAATCCAATAGGAGGCTACACGCAAGTCCCTCGTACCTGCACAAAACAAATAAATACTCGCAACCAACGCGCATAGGGGTTGTCAATCCCTACATGGCCACTTACGAGAGTGAGATCGGATAGTATGATAAGATAATATTTTTGGTATTTTTGTGATAAAGATGCAAAGTAAAATAAAGGAAAAGTAAAAAGCAAAGGAAATAACTAAGTAGTAGGAGATTAATATGATAAATATAGACACGGGGGCATAGGTTTCACTAGTGGCTTCTCTGGAGAGCATAGGTATTCTACGGTGGGTGAACAAATTACTGTTGAGCAATTGACAGAATTGAGCATAGTTATGAGAATATCTAGGTATGATCATGTATATAGGCATCATGTCCGAGACAAGTAGACCGACTCCTGCCTGCATCTACTACTATTACTCCACTCATCGACCGCTATCCAGCATGCATCTAGAGTATCTATACCTACTATTAAAGGCAATAGATATTCTTGGTTTGGTTCCACTTTGTTTCGTCCCGTTTTGAGTTTTTTTGAAAGGTTATACACAACATTATTAGGTATACATGACACATATAGCCATGATCACGTACTAGAAAAAAAGTACTAGGCACGTCCCTACGTTCGGAATCTAAAACACCTATAGCCATGGTCACATATACATATACTAGGAAAAAAAGATGTACTAACCACATCCGGACTCTAAACGTAAAAAGGAAAGTACAAATATTTGTATACAAGGAATAGAAAACCGAAGAAAATTCTCCACTCGTCAAAAAAGGGTAATGCACATGATAACATTATCTGTGCTACAATGGACGTCCTCTCTTGAATTGGCTGTTCACAAAGCCAACTATTTCACAATAGACTTCCACTTTTTTTCCCGGATAGACTCCCACTTATGCACGGCTGTGTTGATATTTTTTTGCATGGTCACGTCTGTGTTATACTCCCTCCGTTTCTAAATATTTGTCTTTCTAGAGATTTCAACAAATGACTACATACGAAGCAAAATGAGTGAATCTACATTCTAAAATATGTCTACGTACATCCGTATGTTGTAACCATTTGAAATGTCTAGAAAGATAAATATTTGGGAACGGAGGGAGTAGCAAATTAGAGGTCATTGGTCACCATACACCCAAATAAATAAATATATTGTTTTGATCTATATACTTTCAGCATAAAAAATGGTCTATTGATCTTAATTTTATGCTCCCGCGAAAAAAGATCTTGATTTTTATGGTTGAGATTAAAAGATAGAATCCAAAAAAAGATTAAAAAATAGAAAGTTACGCATAACAATAGTTATGTACACATGAATTTAAGTTAGCACGTACAATCAAGACCTACTATTAAAGGGAATATATATATTTTTGGTTTGGTTCCGCTTTGTTTTGTCCCGTTTTGAGTATTTATTTTCTGCAACTACCATCAACTGCTGGCTTTTTATATTATGAGGCAGGGAGCAATATTTACAAGGCCGTACGCATGGTCTGAAGGAAGAAGTCCAGAGAAAAGAAAGAGGCCCTAGGGAACACAGTGGGTAGGGTGCTCTCTCACGTCAGAACCCCAAAGGGGTGTTGCATGCATCTTGCTCCTGCCAGTCTCCATGATTCCAAGGATCCCCAAACTGCCTGGAGGATGGCCGAGGGCGTGGTTATCTTCTTCTAGAACACTCTGCGGTTGCGTTCGAGCCAAAGCTCCCATGAGATGAGTATGGTGAGAGACTGGACACCTTTCTGATGCTCAACAGATGTGGCGTTGAGGACATGAGACCAGAATGTCTCCGAGCAGTTGCTATCCTGCCAAGTGTTCGGGTCAAGGGCGGCGCAGCCGTACCCGCCGACCACGGTGCTACAGATCCGCCGCGCCTCCGGGCAGTGCCATAGCAGGCCAACTGAGGTTTCTGGGTTGCGAACACATAGCGATGATGAAAATTGAAAATGTAGAGATGACACTTGGACATGATCCTCTCCTCTCTGTCCTCCTCCTCCTCTCTCTCTCTCTCTCTCTCTCTGTGCATGATGCGTAATGGCACATGCAGCAACAGTTCACACAGTTTTGAGTAGTATTACATGCACTATTTTTTAGTTTTGTTCATTCATGACAAACATACGTGCAAACAAAGAAAACCGGGACAATATGAACGAAACTAGGACGTACCTTTAAAGGAAACTTAATTGAAACAAAAGTGAAATGGTCGGCCACATGTCGTAACCTAACCCAAAAAATATACATGGGAGTCCGAACCAGCTACGAGCTGCAGGTGCCAGCTAGCTTGATTCTTTCCTGGCTAAACACATGAGTACATGTCAAGCAGGCTGGTGTGGATCGATCCGGCGGCAACTACATGGCTCGATTAATTGCTTCCTGAGAACTTGCACGTGATTCAACTAATAGGTGCACAACCCTAGCTTCAATGAGTCAAGTTAGTCTTTTTATTTGTAGCTGCTTGATTTTCTTTCTTTTCTGCTCTTCCTACCTGAATGTCCAGGCATCAGGTTTTTCATAGCTAAACTAACTACACAATAAGTAACTCTTTTATAAGGAGGAGAAAATGAGGTATTTTCATATTCCTACAATTCCCTTTTTTCACCGGCTCATGTATTTCTATGTGACATGATATGGATTTTGCATAACTCGAAACGTGCTAGAGAAATATTTTGCAAGGACTGGGATCCTCTCAGTGCAATGCAGATTAGCATGCATGTTACCTTTCTTTGTTCATCTTCAAGGAGAATTATTATTTTTTGTTCATCTTCAAGGGCAAAATCATATTATTATTTTCATTGTGCTTTCAGGAAAACTGACACTTACTTATGCTAATTTGCATATCTTGGTATATGCAAATTAGTAACTGAACAACTACCCGTGCAAGCTCACATTGATAAATCAAGGTTAGCTTTTCTATAGTATTGATTGTTGAATAGTCATGCAAAGTAGCCTTTTGCAAAGATGGTGAAAGCACCCAATTTTTATTCATCTAGGAATAATTGATGTGTATCATAAACAAATTATCGCTTATGTTTTAGGTCGTGTTTAGGCTTAAATCATCACTTGCTTACTGGGATAGGAGAGTAAGGTGATTTTTTCTCCCGTTGCAACGTACAAACATATTTAGGTGGCACTTTCGGATGTTATTATGCCATGATGACGGTAGTATCGATGGACAGTGGGCACAATAATTTCTCTCCCGTTGCAACGCACGGGCATATGTGCTAGTTAAGTTAAACAGAGTAACACCTTAAGTAAGATGACATGATGTAGAGGGATAAACTCATGCAATATGATGAAAACCCCATCTTGTTATCCTCGATGGCAACAATACAATACGTGCCTTGCTGCCCCTACTGTCACTGTGAAAGGACACCGCAAGATTGAACCCAAAGCTAAGCACTTCTCCCATTGCAAGAAAGATCAATCTAGTAGGCCAAACCAAACTGATAATTCGAAGAGACTTGCAAAGAT
Source organism: Triticum aestivum (assembly GCF_018294505.1). Classification (NCBI taxonomy): domain Eukaryota; kingdom Viridiplantae; phylum Streptophyta; class Magnoliopsida; order Poales; family Poaceae; genus Triticum; species Triticum aestivum. The sequence continues at coordinate 304,641,434 of NC_057797.1, forward strand.
AACCAATCATACATAAAAGAATTTAGAGAATATTCAAATAGTGTTCATAGATAGACTTGATCATAAACCCACAATTCATCGTTCTCAACAAACACACCGCAAAAATAAGATTACATCGAATAGATCTCCACAAGAGAGGGGGAGAACATTGTATTGAGATCCAAAAAGAGAGAATAAGCCATCTAGCTAATAACTATGGACCCGTAGGTCTGAGGTAAACTACTCACACTTCATTGGATGGGCTATGGTGTTGATGTAGAAGCCCTCCGTGATCGATTCCCCCTCTGGCGGAGCTCCGAAACAGGCCCCAAGATGGGATCTCGTGGATACAGAAAGTTGCGGCGGTGGAATTTGGTTTTTGTCTCCGTATCTGGTCGTTTGGGGGTACGTAGGTATATATAGGAGGAAGGAGTACGTCGGTGGAGCAACAGGGGGCTCACGAGGGTGGATGGGGCGCCTGGGGGGGGGGGGGGCAGGCGCGCCCCCCTACCTCGTGGCCTCCTCTTTTGTGTCTTGACGTAGGGTCCAAGTCTCCTGGGTCTTGATCATTGAGAAAATCACGTTCCCGAAGGTTTCATTCTGTTTGGACTCCGTTTGATATTCCTTTTTTTTGAAACCCTAAAATAGGCAAAAAGCAACAATTCTGGGATGGGCCTCCGGTTAATAGGTTAGTCCCAAAAATAATATAAAAGTGGATAATAAAGCCCAGTAATGTCTAAAACAGTAGATAATATAGCATGGAGCAATCAAAAATTATAGATACGTTGGATACGTATCAGCATGTTGCACAATCTTGGAAAATGATGAAAATGATGCTAAGGAATTGCCCAACTCATGGGTTAAATATTTGGATGATCATACAAGAAATTTAGGCGGGTTTGAATTTTGTTTCTCGTAATCTTTTATATTCCGCCGCGGGTGGTACTTTTATGGAAATTACTTTGGGTGAAGCCACCAAATTGCTTGATAATATTATGACAAATTATTCGCAGTGGCATACCAAAAGAGCTCTACTAGTAAAAAGGTTAATTCGGTTGAAGAAATTTCTTCTTTGAGTGAAAAAGTTGACGCTCTTGTGCAATTAGTTGCTAGTAGAAGTGCTCCTATTGATTTTAATGACATGCCTTTCTCTACTTTTATTGAGAAAACTAGTGATGCCATAGATGTGAACTTTATTTCTCGAAATAATTTCAACAACAATGTTTATAGAGGTAATTTTAATCCTAGGCCTTTTCATAGTAATTCCTCTAATAATGATGGTAATTCCTATGGAAATCAATCTTATAATAATAATAATAGGAACACCTCTGATCTTGAGAACAATATTAAAGAATTTATCAATACGCAAAAAGTTTTCAACACTTCCATAGAAGAAAAGTTGAGTAAGATTGATGATTTGTCTAGAAGTGTTGATAGAATTCCTCATGATGTAGAAAATCTCAAGATGAAATTTTTTGTGCCTAAAGTAGATGAATGAACTAAATCTCTTTATGTTTCTATGGATGAAAGTAAGAAAAGAACCGCTATGCTTAGAGCTAAAAGAGAATTTTTAGAAAAGGCGTTTTCTAGTGATTACTTTCACAAAAGTGATGAAGATCTTAAAATGATTGGTGTTTCTTCTATTGATTCCTTCTTTAGTAAAGTTAAGATTGATGAAAAAGGGACTAGAGAAGAGTCAACTTTAGGTAGAAGGCGTCCCGATATTTCGGAGGGTGAAAATCTTGTTGAGAAAATTGATAAAAGTGGGTTTGAAGAGGTCAAAACTTTAGCTAGTGATGTTCCCAATCTTTTGGATTACAAAGACTTCAATTATGATAATTCCTCTTTGATTGATTGTATTTCTTTGTTGCAATCCATAATAAATTCAGCCCATGCTTATGAACAAAATAAAGCTTTTACTAAACATATTGTTGATGCTATGATGAAAGCTTTTGAAGAAAAATTGGAATTAGAAGTTTCAATTCCTCGAAAATTACACGATGAATCGGAATGTACTATCAAAGTCAAGATTAAAAATTACGAATATTTTTCTTTGTGTGACTTGGGTGCTAGTGTTTCTACAATTCCTAAATCTTTATGTCTGATTTGTTTGGTCTTACCGATATTGAATCATGTTCTTTGAATTTGCACTTGGCGGATTCTACTATTAAAAAACCTATGGGAAGAATTAATGATGTTCTTATTGTTGCAAATAAGAATTTTGTTCCCATAGATTTGATTATTATTGATATTTATTGCAATTCGTCTTGTCCAATTATTCTTGGTAGACCGTTTCTACGCACTATCGGTGCCGTGATTGATATGAAAGAAGGCAATATCAAGTTCCAGTTTCCTTTGAGGAAGGGTATGGAACACTTCCCTAGAACAATAATTAGGCCACCATATGAATCAATCATGAGGGCATATTATAGATCTCGAACCAAAGATGACAAAACTTAGATCCTTGCTTTATGCCTAACTAAGGGCATATAACTATAGCGCTTGTTGGGAGGCAACCCAATGAATAAAATTTATTTTTGCCTTTTGCTTCTTGTCTTTGAGTGTTAGCACAATTATGCTACTGTTATGATTGTGTTTTTTTTTGTTTCAATTAGTGTGTGTGCCAAGTAAAGCTTTTAGGATCTTCTTGGGTGATAGTTGTTTGATCTTGCTAAAAAACTGAAACTTTTGCGCTCACGAAAATAATTATTATCTTTTACCAGAGAGCGATAAAATACCCATTCCCTTTTCAGTAGATCAGCATACAAATTTCTCAGGTCATCCTCATTTTTCAGAATTTTTGGAGTTACAAAAGTATTCGAGATAGTCATATTGCTACAGACTGTTCTGTTTTGACAGATTCTGTTTTCTTTGCGTTGTGTGTTTATTTTGATGGCTCTATGGTTTTCTTTGTTGAGTTTTTGCCATATAAAAGTTGGAATACATTATATATAATGCAAAAACAAAATATGAGTTGGTTTAATACAATACTTATAGTGGTGATTTATTTTCTTATACTAACGGATCTCACGAAGGTTTTGTTGAGTTTTGTGCGATTGAAGTTTTCAAGTTTTTGGTTATCTTACGATGGATGAAGGAATAAGGAGTAGAAGAGCCTACTCTTGGGGATGCCCCAGCATCCCAAGCTACTATCCAAAAAATGGGCAATCAGCTAAGCTTGGGGATGCCCCCTAGTGGCATCACCTCTTTCTTCTAGCGACCATCGGTATTTTACTCGAAGCTATATTTTTATTCGTCACATACTATGTGTTTTGCTTGGAGCGTCTTGTATTATATGAGTATTTGCTTGTTGTATTTTGTGTTTTAAGTCTTGATCCCTTACTTTACACACCTATTTGACAGAGCCGAAATTATGTCATGACTTGTTATAATTGCTCTCTTTGCTTCACTTAAATCTTTTATGAGCTATGGACTTGCTCTAGTGCTTCACTTACATCTTTTTGAGCACGGTGTGCTTTAGCATTTTTGAAGAAATACTCTCTTGCTTCACTTAGATTTATTTGAGAGTTAGTAAATTTTTCAAGAAATTCTCTCTTGCTTCACTTAAATTAATTTGAGAGATAGAATGAAATATTATGCTCATGATCTTCACTTATATTTGTTTGGCTTACGAAAAGCAACACATGAAAATTAGTCCCAAAGTGATAGATATCCAAGAAGGATATAATAAAAACTTTCATGAAGATCATTGGACAAAATAAACTTGATTCTTAGTAATAGTTTTGAGATATGATGATGTGATATGTGAGTCATCTTGATGAGTAATTATGCTTTAGTAAGAATATTGGTGTTAAGGTTTGTGATTCCCTATGCAAGCACGAAAGTCAATAGTCATGCAATGAAATTATATCCTACTTGTGGTGCATTATTCAGTGTTAATTATGCTTAATGTTGGCTTATGAGATTATCCGTTTCTTGGTTGGTCGCTTCTCAATGTTTTGCTAAGCCATCATTTTGCACTAAGGAAGATCTCTACTTGTGCGTCCAAAATCCTTGAAACCAGTTTTGCCACATGAGTCCACTATATCTACCTATATGCAGTATTCTTTTGCCTTTCTAAGAAACTTTGCATGTGCCATCTCTAATTTTCAAAATAAACTTCTCTTTTGTGTGTTTGTTTCGCTCGTGGAGCGGTGAGGGGTGGCTAATATTTTCCATGCTAGATGTGTTATTCTCACGATGAGTGTTTATTCACTTGTCATTGCATGAGAGTAAGGCAAAGGTATTAGGGACGCCCTGTCCCGAAATGAAAAAAAATGAATTTACTTTATGTTGTCAAATAATAAATTCCTTGGGAAGTGTTGGTATGCAAGGAACTCGTGGATACGGTTAGCCATGGAAAGTGAAACTATGGTGGAAAAAGGAATAAACTTTATTTTCTGTTTGGGAACCACCTATGATATATCTAGCATGGAAAGTGTTGGGAACTCTAAGTCGTTTTCGTTGGTGGGATGGGTACAACACCCAAAATGATTTTATCTCTAAGTGTCGGTGGGAAACGACACCTATGGGATCACAAGAATCCCTACTGCGGTTGCGGGGCGCGGGGTTGAGAGAAGAGCGGGTCTAACAGAGAGCATGCGGTTCATTTATCCAGGTTCGGGCCGCGAGGATGCGTAAAACCCTAGTCCTGCTTTGGTGGATGTATTCTGAGTTCTCGAACTAGCTACGGGGTGTAACGAGCTCCAAAAAGTCGAATCCCTCTCCTCGTCGCCTTGGGCCTCCTTTTATAGAAAAAGGGGTTGCCACAGTGGCACACAGGAGGTGGAAAGGCAACAGTGTTGCGAGGTTATCCTGGTATTACAGGACAAAGCGCATTAAATGCGAGGCCCGTCCCGTCCGTCGTCGCTCCTCCAAGCTTCGACACGCACCCTGGCCAGCGATGCATGCGGCGCCATGTAGGTAGGCAGGCAGCTGAGGTGGCGCGGTGGTGGAGTCTCCATGAAGGGATGCATGTCGCCACGCAGGTGCCTGCCCAGCTGGTTGGGTCGGTAGCTGCATGCGAACGGCGGCGGAGACTTGGCTGGTGTGGGCCTGATGGTGGCCCTGCTGGTGCCCTTGGCGAGGGTCTTGCCGGGTGGCCCGGCAAGGGTCTTGCGTGGCGTGCAGGCGTCTCCGACAAGGATCTTGCCGGGGTTCTTGTGGGTTTCTTCGGTGAGGATGGCTACCTTCCTATCCTCATTTGACCTTGACTATTCTTTGTCTTCACGAAGATCTGCATGCCACCACAGAGGTGCCTCCCGGGCCCTGTCCAATGCATTTGTCGAGTGTTGGTGGGCTCGAGGGTGGCTCGCTCGGCAGTCGTGGGCGAGCTGCCCCGGCAAGGGTCTTGCCGGGGAAACCCGCTTTGCCCATCTGATCTTTGTGGCCTTGGTCCTTGTCGTTGATTTGCTTCATCTTGGGATTCGATCTTACCTTGGCTTACCTCCCTTGCTCTGCTTGGTGTGATCACGGGCGTGGCTCTGACTGCCCGTGCACAGGTAAGGGGGTAAAAAAATGTGCCCCTAGTTTTGTACACCGACAGGAGCCCCCGGGCCTGGGACACACATAAGCGCGACACGTTGTTGGGTCAGGCCCAAAACGATGGGCGGGCAGGCAGGGCGGTTTTTACCGCGGTAAGGTTTTTCATGCGCCATACTTCCCACGCCCCGTACGCGCGGCGCGGGGTGGAGGGGCGTGTGTGACGTAGGCGGCATGTGTGGGGCGGTTTTCACACGCATGCGTCACATCGCAGTAAAGAGGCGGCTCGCGCCTTCCCTGTAAAGGGAGGGAGGTGTGGAGGCGCGGCTCATTTACTGGATGAGTCTTCAAGGCTTCCACTCCCTCGATCACAGGGTGGGGAGTGGTTGCCTCACCCATCCCCTCGGTTCTGCACGTCTGCCACGCGTCTTTCATGCGCTCGGGGTGGCAAACGGTGGAGGCGGGAAGCCGGGCCGTCGCTGGTTGGGGCAGCGGGTCGGTCTTGTTTCCCTGCGCCTCCCGTGTCTTGATTGGCCGAGCTGGGCGGCCGAGCCCCAACCTTGTTCCTTTATAAAGAGGGGGAAGGGGGGATGGCACCCCGCATTCTTCCATCTTCTACCTCCCTTCACTTATGTTCCTTCCTTTCATTCACCATGGAGAAAGGGAAACCCGGTCCTTCAACGGTGGCGGCGAGGGTCGCCGCTCGACAACGTGTCCCTCCTCCCCCTGAGCCCATGTTGGCAGAGCCGGCCGCAAGGGGAAGGGGGAGGGGGCGAGGCCGGGGGCGAGGCTAGGGCAGAGGGCATAGCGCTCGGGGAAGAGGAGGACGGGGAGGCAGATCAGCCTCTCCTCCTCCAGCAGTTCCTCCTCCGATGGTGGGCCATGCCGGGGACAACCCCTGCGAATTCTTCATCAGGCTGTGCCAGCCACCGCGCAGTCGCCTTCGCCTCCCAACTCCATTCGCGCGGGAGATGGAGCTGGATCCACCGCAGGCGTTGCGGTTGGATATGAGGGGCTGCGGGAACGGCGGCACATGGGCCGACGTCGAGTTCCCCACCCCTCACGTCATGTATCTCCACCGAGGGTGGAAGAGCTGCGCTCGCCTCCACAGCTTGACGGATGGGCTCACTCTCCATTTCAAACTAATGGAGGGTGGCCTCCTCTCCGTCAAGATCTTCGGGCACTTCGGGACTCGCGTAAGGTGCTGTGTGGAGAGCTCTTCTGACGACGAAGACTCCTCCTCGAGCGAGAGTGGCGAGGAGGACAACGGCAGCGATGACGAGGCTAGCGGGTGGCAGGATGATGGGTCCGATTAGGCGTCAGGCGCCGCTTCGAGCGGCACCGGCGACCCGATCATCCGCGTCGCCGGCTCCTTGAACTTCTTAGGGTCGTCTCCCTGGGTGGCTGGCGTTGGGAGGCTGCAGAAGAGAAAGAGGGCGGGCGACAAGGCCGTCAAGTCGGAGTATGCGGGCACCGACGCCTTCGTCGCGTACCGACGTCCTGCCGCTTCGTCTTCGAGCTCTGCATTCGGCGCCGCCATCACCATCCAGCTCTTGGATGGACACCAAGATGTCCTGTTGGTGTCTTCTACCACTTGTAGCTCGCTTAGGTGCTCCTTTTCCCTTCTGCTTTCTTGTTCCATTTCCTGAGGAGAGGGACAAGAAAGGGATTACGGGCATCTTATCTCTTTTTAGTCTTGTAAGCCTTCGGGCCATTGTTAACTTTAGAACTTGTAATCCCCTTGTTCATGTTTTTCATTTCGTATGAACTGTACCTGTATGGGATGTTTTTTAATGAAAAAGGGATGTTTGCCGGGTTTTTCGTTCGCAGGTAAAACCCACAACAAGGAGTAAATCCTTGTTACCTTTAAGATAAACGTTTTCTCGCACGGCAACAGGCCTTGCCGTCCCCCCACTCTGCTCTACCTTTCTCACGCCCTTGGCGGAGGTAGGGATGAGGTGGGCTTAGGCTCCTCATTTCATTTCCTTGCTGCCGCGACTACGACCAAACTCGGTCCCAGGAAATGAGTCCTAGGGCTCGAAATGAGGGGAGCACGGTAACCTAAGGATAAAACGAGGTTTCACATACCTCAGTCCATAACGAAAAGCATGATAAGGGATAGAGAACTTATTTGAATCTGCAGCCCCCGACAACCTTGGCTTGCCGCGGGTGGATCTTTGCTCTTGTAGCCCCCGGCAATACTGGCTTGTTGGGGTCTGGACGCCGGTCCATCCCCTTCCTTCCAAAGCAGCTCAACAAGGATACTCTGTGTCCTGCGAACCAAAGAAGACAGAGAAGAACAGAGAGACGCGCACTCGACCTCTAAGCTAGGGGTTAGCCTCCTCTAAGCACTATCAACCCTAACCAAGGATGAGACTCGACCTAGCATGCATGCTATAACTTAGGGCGCCAGCGCTTCATTTATTTATGCTCAGGGTCTGCGCCTGGCTTTGTACAGAGGGTCACATGCCTTGTCGGCAAAGCTCGTACAAAAGGTGGCTTGCCGAGAGGCCCGGCAAGCCGCGCCTTATGGGTAAAACTTGCGAAGATGCTCGATGTTCCTAGAGTTGCTCACTGGTATGGCATCCTCGGTCTCCAGGCGGACTGTGCCCCGCTTGGTGACTCGTATTACCCGATAAGGGTCTTCCCAGTTTAGTGTCAACTTGTTGGAATTCTTGGTCGACTGAACGCACCGAAGAACAAGGTCGCCTTCCTCAAGGCTTCGGGCATGAACCTTGCGGCTATGGTAGCAGCACAAGGCTTGCTCGTAGCGTGCCGCTCTTACAGCCGCCCGAAGACGAACTTCCTCAAGGAGCATCGCATCATCTTGGCGCAACGGATCTTGCTCAAGCTCATCATAAGCAAGCACTCGAGGTGACCCGTGTATGAGTTCCATGGGGAGAACGGCTGCTGCCCCGTATACCAGGGCAAAAGGTGTCTGGCCAGTGGCTCGATTTGGCGTCGTTCTGATCGACCAAAGAACCGCCGGCAACTCATCAATCCAGCGCCTTCCACTCTCGTGTATCCTGTCCAAGGTCTTGGTTCTCAAGCCTCGCAACACTTCAGCATTTGCCCTCTCCGCTTGGTCGTTGCTCAGTGGATGTGCCACGGAAGCAAAACAGACGTTGCTGCCGAGGTCTCAGATATATTGCATGAAGGTGTGGCTTGTGAACTATGTGCCGTTGTCGGTGATGACTCTGTTTGGCACACCAAAACGGCAGACCAGTCCTTTGAAGAATTTGATGGCTGACTGAGCAGTCACCTTCCTCACTGCTTCTACCTCTGGCCACTTTGTGAACTTGTCGATTGCAACGTACAAGTACTCAAAGCCCCCGACAACGCGGGGGAAAGGGCCCCGTATATCGAGGCCCCAGACCGAGAATGGCCAGGAGAGAGGGATTATTTGAAGGGCTTGAGCTGGTTAATGAAGCTTCTTTGAATGGAACTGGCATTCTTCACACTTGGTGACTAGTGCCGTCGCATCCTGGAGGGCGGTGGGCCAGAAGAAACCTTGCCGGAACGCCTTCCCGGCAAGGGCCCTTGACTCTATGTGGGAACCACATATGCCTCCATGTATCTCTGCCAACAGCTCTAGTCCTTCCTCCCGGGGGATGCACTTGAGTTTCACACCATTCGGCCTCCTCCGGTACAGGACGTCATCGACGAACTGGTACAGGGTGGACCGACGGGCTACTCTTTCCGCTTCTTCCTGCTCCCCAGGAAGCTCCCCTGTTTGGACGAATTGGACGGTGTGCTGCACCCATGCAGGAGCCTGAGGCTCGACGACAAGGACCAACGGCATCTCTTCCGCCATGGGAGCGGCTGTCTCCATGGCCAGGGCCTGACGCCCCGCCGGAGCCAGCTGCCCTTGGGCAGACTCAGCATCCGCGGCAGCACCCTTGCCGGCAGCCCCGGGGGGCTCGGTAGGAAAGTACTTGTCGGGACCTGATTTCCCATGCTTGTTCTGCCCTGCTGATGGATCAACGGATGGTTGAGTTAACCGGAGCAAAAAGGTGCCTGGTTCCACAGGTAGCTTGAATGTGGCACGCTTTGACAGGTAATCGGCGATGTCGTTCTCCGATCGGGGGACGTGCTCCGCTTGGATACCGTCAAAGCGTTCCTCTAGCTTCCTCACCTCATCTACGTATGCTTCCATCAGTGGGCTCTGATAATCTTTGTTGACCTGCCTGACAACGAGCTGCGAGTCACCCCTCACGATGAGCTTCTTAACCCCGAGGTCCGTCGCGATCCTGAGACCGGCAAGCAATCCCTCGTACTCGGCAGTGTTATTGGTAGACATCTCCCTATGAAAGTGCATCTGGATCACGTACTTGAGGTGCTCTCCGGTGGGTGCGATGAGCAGCACGCCGGCACTGGCGCCTTGCAGCGAGAAGGCTCCATCAAAGTACATGATCCAGTTGTGGTCTGCTTCCTTGCCGGGGAGAGTAGTCTCCTGGATTTCTTCGTCAGGCGTCGAGGTCCATTCCGTGATGAACTCTGCCAGGACTCTGCTCTGAATTGTCAAGGTACTTTCAAATTTTAAGCCGAAGCTTGACAATTCCAAGGCCCATTCCACAATCCTTCCGGTTGCGTCTGGGTTGTGCAGTATCCGTTGCAATGGGAGGCGAGTGATGACAGTGATCTCGTGAGCCTGGAAGTAGTGATGCAGCTTCCTCGAGGCCATGAGGAGGCCGAAGAGCAATTTTTGCACACCGGAATACCTTGACCTAGCCCCCTGGAAGAGGGAACTGACAAAGTAAACCGGGTGCTGCATCATCTTTTTCTTGGGCACCACTTCACTCGGCCGCGGGGGCATCGCCCTGGTGGCACCAGACTCTGCCAGGGGCCGCGCCTTGTCAGCACCAGGCCCTGCCGGGGAAATCTTCGGCTCGCCATCCACTGGTTCTACCGCCATTGCTGCCTCCTCGTCGACCTCCCTCTGCGCCACTAGTGCGGTGCTGACCACTTGGTTCGTTGCCGCCAAATACAACAGCAACGTCTCTTGTGGTTTAGGCGCAACTAGTATTGGCGTGGAGGAAAGGTATTTCTTCAGGTCCTGCAGTGCGGCCTCGGCTTCTGGGGTCCGCCTTTTTCAAGATCTTGAAAAAGGGAAGGACGCGCTCGGCGGACTTGGAGATGAACCGGCTCATGGCGGCAACGCAGCCGGCAAGCCGACGCACATCCTTGATCCGCTTGGGTGCCTTGACGTGCTCAATAGCCTTGATCTTGTCTGGGTTTGCCTCAATCCCGCACTATGACATGAAGAACCCGAGAAGCTTTCCGGACGGGACGCCAAAGACGCACTTCTCAGGGTTCAACTTGAGGTTGATCTTGTGCAGGTTGGCAAATGTCTCTTCTAGATCTTGCACAAGAGTCGGCCCGTCCTTGGTTTTGACCACTATGTCATCCATGTAGGCCTCCATATTTCTATGGAGCTGAGGTTCAAAACCAATTTGGACCGCTCTTGCAAACGTTGAGCCAGCACTCTTCAACCCGAAAGGCATCCGTAAAAAGCAATACATACCACATGGGGTGATGAATGCTGTCTTCTCTTCATCCTCTCTTGTCATGAAGATTTGGAGGTAGCCTGAGTAGGCATCGAGGAATGATAGCAGATCACACCCGGCTGTGGAGTTAACAATCTGGTCGATGCGCGGCAATGGGAAGGGGTCCTTAGGACATGCCTTATTGATATCTGTGTAATCGATACACAGCCTCCACTTCCCATTCGCCTTGCGCACCACTACCGGATTGGCCAACCACGTCGGGTGGAGAACCCCTCTCACCAAACCTGCCACTTCTAACTTCCTGATCTCCTCTGTGATGAACTCCTGCCTCTCCAGAACCTGCTTTCTGACCTTCTTCTTGACGGGTCGCGCGTGGGGGCAGACAACTAGGTGGTGCTCAATCACCTCCATGGGAACACCGGGGATGTCTGACGCTTGACATGCAAACACGTCGACATTCGCCCGAAGGAAAGTGACGAGCTCGCCTTCCTATTTGCTGCTGAGGGCGGAGCCTATGATGAAGGCCCCTCCCATGCCGTCCTCCGTGACGGGCACCTTCTTGGTCTGCGGCGGCTCGGCTCTAGATCTCTTGTTCTTGTCGGCAGAGCTCTCTGGCACGTCCTCAGTGGTAGCACAACACCCTGAGGGGGTGCGCTTGCCGGAGTGGGTGCGAGAGGTCTTGCCGGGCTCCTTTTTTCGTCCCGGGCCTTCAGCGCCAGGAGCAGGTGCCTTGACGGCAGCTGCTGCAACTGCTTCTCGGTAGAGTTGGTCGGTGCAGATCAGCGCGAACTTCTTGTCGGAGGGGATGGAGATGATGGTCAACGGCCCGGACATCTTTAGCATGTTGTAGGCGTAGTGTGATGCCACCAAGAACTTAGCGAGTGTCGGGCGGTCGAGGATCCCGTTGTAGGGAAAGGGGATCTCGGCCACGTCGAAGACGATCCTCTTTGTCCGGAAGTTCAACTCCCTTCCAAACGTCACGGGCAGTGTGACCTTTCCCTTTGGCTGGCTTCTCCCCGGATTGACCCCCTGAAACGTGCCCGTTTCCTCGAGGTCTCCGTCAGGGATTTGCAACCTTTTGATCACTAGAGGCGAGATCAGGTTCAGGCCGGCCCCGCCGTCAACCAACATCTTGTTCACCCCGAGACTGCGTACTGTTGGTGAAACCAACAATGGCAAACACCCGACCGCGGTAGTGCGATCAGGGTGGTCCTCGGCGTCAAAGATGAGGGGCGTGCTGGACCACTTTAATGGCTTCTGAGCGTCGAACGACAGCTCTGTTGCTGTGACCTCTCGCGCCCACTGCTTGAGCTGGCGGTGAGAGGTGTGCAGCGAGGCGCCGCCATCGACGCACATGGCCTCCGTAGCCTTCTGGAACCCTTGCTCACCAGACTCATCGTCCTCGTCACGGTCATCGTCTTCTTGTTTCTTGTCGTGGCCCCGGGCGGGTCTTTCTTGCTGTTTGTCCCTGCCGGGGCGGTCTCCTTGGCCATCACGCTTCTTGCCGGATCCCTCAGCACAATCCTGGTCCTTCTCCTTATCCCGCCTTTCGTACTCAGCCTTTTGCTTCTCAGCAAGCAGCTCGACTTGCCGGCAGTTCTGGAGATCGTGGCCCTTGGTGCGGTGGATCTTGCAGTATTGCTTGCTGGAGCTTCCTGGCTTGTCGGTAGCCGCCAAGGCCTGGCAGGCGGCGCACCCCGCAATCTCATTGCTGGGGGTGTCTCCCTTGACCTTCTTGCTAGCACCGGTATCATCAGATCCCTCAACGGCAAGCACGACCTTGCCTTTGCATTTCCTATTGCGACGCCGGCCCCTCTTCGTCGGGGCGGCGGCGTCCTCCTTAGTAGAGTCGGTTTCCGCGCCGGCGTTTCACCGGGGTACTTCCTTCCCTCTTTAGCCCGGGCGCACCTGTCGGCCAAAACGTAGAGCTCGCCGCGGGCCGCCCCACCACCGCTCCGCCCCGAGCCGAGCCGGAGCTCGCCGCGCCACCGCCGCCTCGCCGCGCCGGCAAGCTCGGACCGCATCGCCGCCCCACGCCGTGGCCGGCCGCGCCGTCCCGGCCGCCTCTCCGACCCCCACCGATCGGATCCGGTGAGGTCCGGGCCCGGAGACCTCGCCGCCGTTCGTCCCGCTCCAGCCGCCGTCATCTCTGTCATCTCCGGCGACCTCCGTGAACAGTGCAGCGCCGCGCCTCGGTTTCCGTGCAACCCTAGATCTGGGGTTGTTTTTTTCTCCAAGTCTTTAAATTTTCAGTTCAAGTTGCTCTGTTCGAGGGTCCGTAACTTTGCACCCGTAGCTCGGGTTCATGCGTATAGTATATCAAAATGTTCGCTTCGACGAGTACATCATTTCATTCCATTGCATCATTTTCATTTGAGTTCATCTTGATGCCCAAAATGCTGTTAGAAGAGGGCTTCGTGAGTTAATTGTCAGATCTGCTAGTTCATCTTAGACTTGTCATTTTTGCCATGATTATTGTGTGCATGATATGCCTGTGAGTCCTTCATATGTTTTGTTAAGCATCTTGTTATCTTTCCAGAGGTGCAACCCATGCATTTTTAGGATGTGTGTGGTGACTTGTGCAAGTTTGCAAAGTGAGGCACCCAGTAAATTTGTCTTTAGGGACTTAGTAGTTTTCACAAAGTCTGGGATTATTTAGTTCATGATGCCATATGTTCAGCTTGTTTCCTAGTGATCCGTGCCTCTTTTGAGGATGATCAGTAAAGGAGTTTTGTTAATCATGTTATGCTCTATCCATCCATGTCTTTGTTTGCAGTTATGGAGCACCCTAGCTTGAGTCAATCGAGCTCTACTTTTGCTTCGTTGTGAATCTGGGCAGATCGTCAACTAGTTTGCGATTTTGCCGATGCTATTGTAGTTGATCCATGCATGCTATGCCTTTGTTCTTGCCATGTCTAGCTTGTATTTTGTGCCTTCTTTATGGGTGTATGCTTGCCTTACCATGACTTGCACCGTAGTGAGTGCATCAAGCTTGTTTACATGCCTTCGTGAGTTATGTTTCAGCATGTCCCAGTATTCACTAAGTCTGAAAACTGATTACATTTTTGCTATGTTCGTGTGCTTGTTAGTATATTTTGTGATCCCTTTTGGCCCCAGGTCACTTTGGATCTTTTGTTAAACTTGTTGAGTAGCTCCATGCCATGTCTTTATTTGTCATGTTCAGGTCCTGTAGCATGTTGTTTTGTTGCTCCGAAGAGGGCTTCATGATTTGAAATTTCAGACAAGTGTTAATTTCAGTAAGTCTGGAATCTGTTTTGCATTTGCGTTTTTGCCATGCTTGTTTGAACCGCATAATGGATGAATTGGCCGTGGCTCAGTGCTAGTCTTTTGTTAAGCATCTTGTGGGCATCCCTGCCATGTATTTTGTTGTCATGTTTGGTGGTTGTAGCATGTTCATTTCGTTGCATTTAGATGCCTACTTGCTGTAAATCGCAGACCGGTGTCATTTTTGAAACGCTTGCCACTTCCAAACCGTAACTCCGATTCCGGCGTTCTTTATATCGTTTTCAAGCGATTTCATCCCATCTTTCCAGTGGCACACTTAGTTTTCCAAGTTGAGTCCAGGTTCATGCATTTCCTGTCATATCTTGCATTTTGCATCCCGCATCGCATGCCGCATAGCATATCATCATTTCATCATATTGCTTGTTCTTGCACGTGGTTGATTGTATCCTTGTTGCTTGTTTGTCTTGTTTGGGTAGAGCCGGGAGACGAGTTCTCTAACAAGGAGCCCGTTGAGTTTGCTTTTGAGGATCTAGTCAACTCTGACAACTGTGCAGGCAAGATGATCATACCCTCGAAATCACTACTATCTTTGCTATGCTAGTTTGCTCGCTCTTTGCTATGCCAATGCTACGATGCCTACCATTTGCTTGTCAGCCTCCCAAATTGCCATGTAAAACCTCTAACCCACCATGTCCTAGCAAACCGTTGATTGGCTATGTTACCGCTTTGCTCAGCCCCTCTTATAGCGTTGCTAGTTGCAGGTGAAGATTGGAGGCCGTTCCTTGTTGGAACATTTATTTACTTGATGGGATATCACTATATTGCTATGTTATCTTAATGCATCCATATACTTGGTAAAGGGTGGAAGGCTCGGCCTCTCGCCTAGTGTTTTGTTCCACTCTTGCCGCCCTAGTTTCCGTCATATCAGTGTTATGTTCCCAGATTTTGCATTCCTTACGCGGTTGGGTTATAATGGGAACCCCTTGATAGTTCGCCTTGATTAAAGCTTTTCCAGCATTGCCCAACATTGGTCTTACCATTTGCCACCTAGCCTTTTCTTTCCCTTGGGTTCTGCAGACTCAAGGGTCATCTTATTTTAACCCCCCCCCCCCCGGGCCAGTGCTCCTCTGAGTGTTGGTCCAAACTAGAGCCCCTTGCAGCACCACCTCGGGGAAACTCGAGGGCTGATTTTAGTTGTACGGATTGCTTATCTGAGTGTGCCTTGAGAAAGAGATATGTGCAGCTCCTATCGGGATTTGTCGGCACATTTGGGCGGTGTTGCTGGTCTTGTTTTAACCTGTCGAAATGTCTTGTTGTACCGGGATACCGAGTCTGATCGGTGTGTCTCGGGTGGAGGTATATTCCTTCATTGACCGTGAGAGCTTGTCATGGGCTAAGTTGGGACTCCCCTGCAGGGATTGAACTTTCGAAAGCCGTGCCCGCGGATATGGGAAGATGGGAATTTGTAATGTCCGGTTGTAGATAACTTGAACTAAACTTAATTAAAATGAATCAACTGAGTGTGTTACCGTGATGGCCTCTTCTCGGCGGAGTCCGGGAAGTGGACACGGTGTTGGAGTAATGTTTGCGCAGGTTTCTCTCTAGATACTCGCTCGCGCTTTGCCTCCTCTTCTCGCTCTCTTTCGAGTACAAGTTAGCCACCACATATGCTAGTCGCTTGCTGCAGTTCCACATGTATATTGCCTTACCCTTCTTATAAGCTTAAATAGTCTTGATCACGAGGGTGCGAGATTGCTGAGTCCCTGTGGCTCACAGATTACTATTACACCAGATGCAGGGCCCGATGATTCTACTCCAGGTGATGCATATGAGCTCAAGTGGGAGTTCGACGAAGACTCTCAATGATACTACGTTTCCTTTCCCGATGATCAGTAGTGGTGCCCAGTTGGGAGTGATTGGGACCGTGTCGCATGTTGGGTTCTCTTTTATTTTGGCACCGTAGTCGGACTTTGAGTGTATGGATGATGTAATGTTATTTATGTACTTGATTGACGTGGCGAGTGTAAGCCAACTATGTTATCTCCCCTCTTATTATTACATTACATGGGATGTTTGTGAAGATTGCCTAACTTGCGACATATGCCTTCGATGCGATTATGTCTCTAAGTCGTGCCTCGACACGTGGGAGCTATAGTCGCATCGAGGGTGTTACAAGTTGGTATCAGAGCCTTCCCCGACCTTAGGAGCCCCATTGCTTGATTGTTTTTAGTGGCCGAGTTGTGTCTAGAAAAAAAATGTTTTGAGTCTTTTAGGAATTATATATCGGAGAGTTTAGGAATTCTTTTTACTTCCCAGTCTCCTCATCGCTCTTGTAAGGCATCCTGACGTAGAGTTTTGACTCTTCTCTTCTCAAATTTCACTAAAAAAAATTTAGGATCACGCGGGTATCTTGGAATCGTTCCGATGGTTTTATGATGAGAACATTGTCTTGGTGCCTCCTGTCAGGGGTTTAGTGGAAGTGTCCCGGGGAGTTGAGCTTTGAGGTGTTGTCATCATAATTTTATCGTTGCAGTTCTGGAATACCTGAGTCTAGTACGCCGACATCAAAAATCTCTTTTATGTAGTTCGTTGGTGAGATAACCTCGACGCCACCCAGTACTAGGGCGGGAGTTCGGGAGTATCGCCATAACTTGTATAACGGATGCTTTTCGAAGGTTGAGGTAGATGGTTTCCAAAGTTTTTTCTCGGTTATGTGTTGAAGGATGGATACAGCTGGATGTAGGAATTGCTAGTTTGGGTGAGATATTATGCTTCCCCTGTATCCCCAACACCTGATTGCATAACCGGAAAGGTTCGGGAGTTTCATAGGTGTGAATTCTAGTAGCTCTAGTTCTTCTTCCACGAATATTGGTTTGAGATTGGGATTACCAAGAGTCAGTCCAAGTACAAGTGCTACCGCCTTGATGACAAGGACACTCTCTTCTTCGAGGATCGTATTGTTGTGCCCAAAGGTGACCTTCGTAAAGTGATCATGAACGAGGCTCACAATTCTCTCCTCTCCATCCACCCTGGGAGCACGAAGATGTATCAGGACCTCAAGCAAGCTTATTGGTGGACTCGAATGAAGCACGAGATCGCTCAATTCGTGAATGAATGTGATGTCTGCAGAAGAGTGAAGGCAGAACACCAAAGGCCAGCTGGTCTCCTCCAACCTCTTGCCATTCCAGAATGGAAATTTGACCACATTGAGATGGACTTCGTGACTGAGTTTCCAAAGTCCAAGCGTGGCAATGATGCTATATTCGTTGTCATCGACAAACTCACCAAAGTGGCTCACTTTCTGCCTATCAAAGAGTTGATCACTGCAGCTCAATTGGCGGAACTCTATACCTCTCGTATTGTCTCTCTGCACGGTATTCCTCAAGTGATCTCTTCAGACCGTGGCAACATCTTTACCTCGATGTTTTGGGATTCTTTCCAGAAGGCCATGGGCACGAACATCCGCTTCAGCACAGCTTTCCATCCTCAAACAAGCGGTCAAGTCGAGTGTGTCAACCAGATTCTTGAAGACATGCTCAGGGCTTGTGTGATCTCCTTCGGCATGAAGTGGGAGGATTGTCTTCCTTATGCTGAATTCTCCTACAACAATAGTTTTCAAGCAAGTTCGGGCAAGGCCCCATTTGAAATTCTGTATGGCAGGAAGTGTCGTACCCCTCTCAACTGGTCTGAAACCGGTGAACGTCAGCTTTTGGGTAATGACTTAATCACAGAAGCAGAAGAAATGTGCAAATTCATTCGTGATAACCTCAAAGTGGCCCAATCTCGCCAGAAGAGCTACTATGATAGTAAGCACCGTGATTTGGCTTTCGAGATCAGAGATCATGTTTACCTCCGCGTCTCTCCTATGAAAGGTACTCGTCGCTTCGGTATCAAAGGGAAGCTTGCCCCTAGATACGTGGGACCTTTCAAGATTGTCAGCAAGAGAGGCGACCTCGCCTATCAACTCGAGCTTCCTTCAAACTTTGCAAATGTTCATGATGTGTTCGATGTCTCTCAGCTTCGGAAGTCCTTCAAGACTCCTGACTGCACCGTCAACTTCGAGGACATTGAGCTCCAAGAAGATCTCTCTTATCGTGAGCACCCAGTTGTTATTCTTGAAGAGACTGAACGCAAGACTCGCAATAAGTCAATCAAATTTCTCAAAGTCAAGTGGTCACACCATTCCGACCGTGAAGCTACCTGGGAACGCGAGGATCACCTCCGTTCTGAGTACCCGGAGTTCTTTCAGTCCTAGATCTCGGGACGAGATCTTTTCGTAGTGGTGGAGTGTTGTAACACCCCGGATGTAACTTTCCCAATTTGTACTCCAACTCTTGCCGTTTCCGGCGTTAAGTTATTTTATTTCCTCGGGTTCGGGTCTTTGTCTCCGTGTGTTGTTTTCTTTGTCATGCATCTCATATCATGTCATCATGTGCATTGCATTTGCATACGTGTTTGTCTCTTGCATTCGAGCATTTTCCCCTTTGTCCGTTTTGCATTCCGGCGCTTCGTTCTCCTCCAGTGGTCATTTCTTGCTTTCTTTCGTGTGTGGGGATGAGACATTTCCGGATTGGGCCAAGACTTGCCAAGCGGCCTTGGTTTACTACCGGTAGACCGCCTGTCAAGTTTCATATCATTTGGACTTCGTTTGATACTCCAACGGTTAACCGAGGGACTGAAAAGGCCTCGTGTGTGTTGCAGCCCAACACCCCTCCAATTTGGCCCAAAACCCACCAAACTTTGCTCCATGTCCTAGAGCGTTCGATCACGATCGCGTGGCCTAAAACCGCACCTCATTTGGACTCTCCTAGCTCCACTTATGCCTATAAATAGACCCCCCGTTTTTCAGATCTCTCTCCCTCTCCGAAACCCTAAATCCCCTCGCGCCGGCCGGACATTGTCCGACCCGGCCGGACACACCGCCGCCGCCCTATCCCGCTGCGCCACGTGGCCTCCGCCACCTACCACCGCCGCCGGCCCGGGAGGCCCGATCCGGGCCCCCACGAGCCCGAAGTCCCCGCCGCCATGCCGCCTCCCTCGGCTCAGGCGGGCGCCGCCACCGCGGGCCGCCCCACCACCGCTCCGCCCTGAGCCGAGCCGGATCTCGCCGCGCCACCGCCGCCTCACCGCACTGGCGAGCTCGGACTGCATCGCTGCCCCACACCGCGGCCGGCTGCGCCGTCCCCGCCGCCTCTCCGACCCCCGCCGACCGGATCCGGTGAGGTCCGGGCCCGGGAGACCTGGCCGCCGTCGTCTCCGTCATCTCCGGCGACCTCCGTGAACAGTGCAGCGCCGCGCCTCGGTTTCTGTGCAACCCTAGATCTGGGGTTGTTTTTTTCTCCAAGTCTTTAAATTTTCAGTTCAAGTTGCTCCGTTCGAGGCTCCGTAACTTTGCACCCGTAGCTCGGATTCATGCATATAGTATATCAAAATGTTTGTTTCGACGAGCACATCATTTCATTCCATTGCATCATTTTAATTTGAGTTCATCTTGATGCCCGAAATGCTGTTAGAAGAGGGCTTTGTGAGTTAATTGTCAGATCTACTAGTTCATCTTAGACTTTTGTCATTTTTGCCATGATTATTGTGTGCATGATACGCCTGTGAGTCCTTCATATGTTTTGTTAAGCATCTTGTTATCTTTCCAGAGGTACAACCCATGCATTTTTAGGATGTGTGTGGTGACTTGTGCAAGCTTGCAAAGTGAGGCACCCGGTAAATCTGTTTTCAGGGACTTAGTAGTTTTCACTAAGTCTGGGATTATTTAGTTCATGATGCCATATGTTCAGCTTGTTTCCTAGTGATCCGTGCCTCTTTTGAGGATGATCAGTAAAGGAGTTTTGTTAATCATGTTATACTCTATCCATCCATGTCTTTGTTTGCAATTATGGAGCACCCTAGCTTGAGTCAATCGAGCTCTACTTTTGCTTCGTTGTGAATCTGGGCAGATCGTCAACTAGTTTGCGATTTTGCCGATGCTATTGTAGTTGATCCATGCATGCTATGCCTTTGTTCTTGCCATGTCTAGCTTGTATTTTGTGCCTTCTTTATGGGTGTATGCTTGCCTTGCCATGACTTGAACCGTAGTGAGTGCATCGAGCTCGTTTATATGCCTTTGTGAGTTATGTTTCAGCATGTCCCAGTTTTCACTGTCTGAAAACTGATTATATTTTTGCTATGTTCGTGTGCTTGTTAGTATATTTTGTCATCCCTTTTGGCCCCAGGTCACTTTGGGTCTTTTGTTAAGCTTGTTGAGTAGCTCCATGCCATGTCTTTCTTTGTCATGTTCAGGTCCTGTAGCATGTTGTTTTGTTGCTCCGAAGAGGGCTTCATGATCTGAAATTTCAGACAAGTGTTAATTTCACTAAGTCTGGAATCTGTTTTGCATTTGCATTTTTCGTCATGCTTGTTTGAACCGCATAATGGATGAATTGGCCGTGGCTCAGTGCTAGTCTTTTGTTAAGTATCTTGTGGGCATCCCTGCCATGTAATTTGTTGTCATGTTTGGTGGTTGTAGCATGTTCATTTCGTTGCATTTAGATGCCTAATTGCTGTAAATCGCAGACCCGTGTCATTTTTGAAACACTTGCCATTTCCAAACCGTAACTCCGATTCCGGCGTTCTTTATATCGTTTTCAAGCGATTTCATCTCATCTTTCCAGTGGCACACTTGTGTTTCCAAGTTGAGGCTAGGTTCATGCATTTCCTGTCATATCTTGCATTTTGCATCCCGCATCGCATGCCGCATAATATATCATCATTTCATCATATTGCTTGTTCTTGCACGTGGTTGATTGTATCCTTGTTGCTTGTTTGTCTTGTTTGGGTAGAGCCGGGAGACGAGTTCGCTAACGAGGAGCCCGTTGAGTTTGCTTTTGAGGATCCAGTCAACTCTGACAACTGTGCAGGAAAGGTGATCATACCCTCGAAATCACTACTATCTTTGCTATGCTAGTTTGCTCGCTCTTTGCTATGCGAATGCTACGATGCCTACCATTTGCTTGTCAGCCTCCCAAATTGCCATGTAAAACCTCTAACCCACCATGTCCTAGCAAACCGTTGATTGGCTATGTTATCGCTTTGCTCAGCCCCTCTTATAGCGTTGCTAGTTGCAGGTGAAGATTGGAGGCTGTTCCTTGTTGGAACATTTATTTACTTGTTGGGATATCACTATATTGCTATGTTATCTTAATTCATCTATATACTTGGTGAAGGGTGGAAGGCTCGGCATCTCGCCTAGTGTTTTGTTCCACTCTTGCCGCCCTAGTTTCCGTCATATCGGTGTTATGTTCCCGGATTTTGCGTTCCTTACGCGGTTGGGTTATAATGGGAACCCCTTGATAGTTCGCCTTGATTAATGCTTTTCCAGCAATGCCCAACATTGGTCTTACCATTTTCCACCTAGCCTTTTCTTTCCCTTGGGTTCTGCAGACTCAAGGGTCATCTTATTTTAACCCCCCCCCCCCCGGGCCAGTGCTCCTCTGAGTGTTGGTCCAAACTAGAGCCCTTGCAGCGCCACCTCGGGGAAACTCGAGGGCTCGTTTTAGTTGTACGGATTGCTTATCTGAGTGTGCCCTGAGAAAGAGATATGTGCAGCTCCTATCGGGATTTGTCGGCACATTCGGGCGGTGTTGCTGGTCTTGTTTTAACCTGTCGAAATGTCTTGTTGTACCGGGATACCGAGTCTGATCGGTGTGTCTCGGGTGGAGGTCTATTCCTTCGTTGACCGTGAGAGCTTGTCATGGGCTAAGTTGGGACTCCCCTGCAGGGATTGAACTTTCGAAAGCCGTGCCCGCGGATATGGGCAGATGGGAATTTGTTAATGTCCGGTTGTAGATAACTTGAACTAAACTTAATTAAAATGAATCAACTGAGTGTGTTACCGTGATGGCCTCTTCTCGGCGGAGTCCGGGAAGTGGACACGATGTTGGAGTAATGTTTGCGCAGGTTGCTCTCTAGATTCTCGCTCGCGCTTTGCCTCCTCTTCTCGCTCTCTTTTGCGTATAAGTTAGCCACCACATATGCTAGTCGCTTGCTGCAGTTCCACATGTATATTGCCTTACCCTTCTTATAAGCTTAAATGTTCTTGATCGTGAGGGTGCGAGATTGCTGAGTCCCTGTGGCTCACAGATTACTATTACACCAGATGCAGGGCCCGATGATTCTACTCCAGGTGACGCATATGAGCTCAAGTGGGAGTTCGACGAAGACTCTCAATGATACTACATTTCCTTTCTCGATGATCAGTAGTGGTGCCCAGTTGGGGGTGATTGGGACCGTGTCGCATGTTGGGTTCTCTTTTATTTTGGCACCGTAGTCGGGCTTTGAGTGTATGGATGATGTTATTGATGTACTTGATTGACGTGGCGAGTGTAAGCCAACTATGTTATCTCCCCTCTTATTATTACATTACATGGGATGTTTGTGAAGATTGCCTAACTTGCGACATATGCCTTCGATGCGATTATGTCTCTAAGTCGTGCCTCGACACATGGGAGCTAGAGTCGCATCAAGGGTGTTACAGACATCCTCAAGGACAAAAGAGTGAAATTCGTTAGTGTAGTGTTTTGGAACAACAAGGAAATCCTGGGTCGAATAGGCCTCATTGTAGGCCAGCCCTTCGATCTCTAGAAGGAAAGCCTGGTGTCCTCCTCTAATCCTTCAATGCTGACCCTGGCAGGAGCCATGATTGATCCTTCATATGGTAAACTAGAGAATCCTCAGAACAAGTTTCATCGCGCGAGGGAGTCGAAGACAATAGATAAAGATCACATCGTGTATGCAGCAATGGATGCCTACGTTCATTTAAATATCTACAAGGTTGGATGAAGAAGCAGAGCCCAGTGTTCGATACAAGCAAAGAAGTATCGAAAAGAGGAAGACGGACGAGGATGGCATCGAGGACATGGACGAGGATTCCGAGTAAGGTGGCAGTTCCGTTGCACATGCTGGTTCTACTGCAATGTCCAGCGGACTAGTTTCTTAGTTATATTCAGGGGTGTGATATACTAAGCGCCCAACAGAACTATGTTATGTTCTTTCTCGTTATTTGAACGACTCAGTACATACTAATATGTCTTACAGTTCATTTTTTAGTTGGTACTACCACTCATTTCTTCGTATTCGTATTGTACTTAATACATACTAGTAGTATTATTTGGGTCAATAGATTTGTGAAAGAAGAAGTTCACTAGAGAGAAGGAACAAGACGGCAGAGAAGCTACCCTAGTATCTATATTAGGGTGGCCAGGTGCACATGATCTATCTTATGAGTCTTGAATGTGGGATGTAGTTCGCTGAAAAAATGGATCGTGCCCAAGGTTAAACGGATGGCGGGGTGGGGGAGCATCGCGTTGGGAGGCGTTTTAGGGGAGGGACAGCGGCGGCAGCAGGCGGTTAGGCATGTGGCGGGTTGGCGGCTTGATGGTTGAGAGAGAAGATGAATAGTGCATCATTTTTAGAGGATGAAGCAGCCTTTCTGGCCTTCCATGTTGCATCCAATGGCTCAAAAGAGTCGACTGACCTAAATTGTTCCTCCAGATTGCAGTATCCACATGTCATTCAAGGTCTCAAAGGTAGATTCCATGTACGCACCCGGTTTGTGGCTTGGCACGGGTGTGACCGGCTTCTTCCGCGAAATCCACCATGCGGGCCTCCTCCACATAGGGGAAGACGACAATGACCCGTTAGCTCCTCCTCACCGCGTGCTAGAGAACGTGCTTATACTTGCTCCTCTTTGTACACTGTGGGCATAGACATGGCTCCACATTCTCGTGCGCTTGGCAGCGCGGCGGCATCGTGAGGAGGGACTACAGACGATGTGAGTGGGCGAGTGTTGGTAGAACAAACATTCATGTTTGTTACCCGGACTTATACATTGGTGAGGGAGTCCTGGATTAGGGGGTCCTCGGACAGTCGGAATATATAGTTTGGCCATACTGTTGGACTATGAAGATACAAGATTGAAGACTTCGTCCCGTGTCTGGGTGAGACTCTCCTTTGCGTGGAAGGCAAGCTTGGCAATTCGGATAGGTAGATCTCCTCCCTTGTAACCGACTATGTGTAACCCTATCCCCCTTCGGTGCCTATATAAACCGGACGGTTTAGTCCGTAGGACAACAACAATCAGAATCATAGGCTAGCTTCTAGGGTTTAGCCTTTACGATCTCGTGGTACATAAACTCTTGTAATACTCATATCATCAAGATCAATCAAGCAGGACGTAGGGTATTACCTCCATCGAGAGGGCCCGAACCTGGGTAAACATTGTGTCCCCTTCCTCCTATTACCATCCGCCTTAGATGCACAGTTCGGGACCCCCTACCCGAGATCCGCCGGTTTTGACACTGACATTGGTGCTTTCATTGAGAGTTCCACTGTGTCGTTGCCATAAGGCTTGATGGCTTCTTCGATCATCGGCAACGATGCGATGCCGGGTGAGGTTTTTCTCCCTAGACAAATCTTCGTATTCAGTGGCTTTGTACTGCGGGCCAACGTGCATGGCCATCTGGAGCAGATCGAGAGCTACGCCCCTGGCCATCAGATCAGGTTTGGAAGCTTAAAATACACTACTGACATCCGCGGGGACTTGATCTTCGACAGATTCGAGCCCATGTAAGGTGTGCCGCACAGTCTCGACAAGCATGACTTAGCTCTGCCATCAGACGGTGTTCAGGAGATCACACCTGTGGCTACTCCGGACTTCAATCCGGAGCAGATCGTGCCGTCCGATGACGTGTGGATAGACCCCGCCACGGAGGCCACACACTCAGCGGCGATAGAGCCGAATACTGACTTCACCCCCTATGAGATCTGTGTTGTCGTACCCTTGGATTCATCCCCGGCCACAGGCTCTGAACCGCCCGCGTCCGTGCCTATCGAATCTGATTGGGCACCGATCATGGAATTTACCTCCGCGGATATCTTTCAGCACTCGCCCTTGGGTGACTTGCTAAACTTATTGAAATCTCTCTCCTTGACAGGGGACCTTTGGCCGAACTATGTCCAGCTTGAGTGGGAAGCGGACGACGAAGAAATTCATCCCCCACCCACCACCCACTTAATAGCAACTGTCTACGACTTAACCGACATGCTTGATTTCGGCTCTGAAGATATCGACGGTATGGACGACGATGTAGGAGAAGAACAAGAACCACCGCCCACAGGGCGCTGGACAGCCACTTAATCACACGATATATACATGGTGGATACACCCAAAGAAAACAATGACAAAGAATGGAGGGATGCATTGGAGGCTAATCCCCTCGAGAAGCAACCAAAGCGATGACGTAGGCGCCGCTCCAAATCCCACCTCGGCAAAAATAGTGATAACTGCGCAACAATGAGTTGTTATTTGATTAACAAGGTCACATCATTAGTTGAATGATCTGATTGACATGACCCATTCCATTAGCTTAGCACCCGATCGTCTAGTATGTTGCTATTGCTTTCTTCATGACTTATACATGTTCCTATAACTATGAGATTATGCAACTCCCGTTTACCAGAGGAACACTTTGGGTACTACCAAACGTTACAACGTAACTGGGTGATTATAAAGGAGTACTACAGGTGTCTCCAATGGTACATGTTGGGTTGGCGTATTTCGAGATTGGGTTTTGTCACTCCGATTGTCGGAGAGGTATCTCTGGGCCCTCTCGGTAATGCACATCACAAAAGCCTTGCAAGCATTACAACTAATATGGTAGTTGTGAGATGATGTATTACGGAACGAGTAAAGAGACTTGCCGGTAACGAGATTGAACTAGGTATTGGATACCGACGATCGAATCTCGGGCAAGTAACATACCAATGACAAAGGGAACAACGTATGTTGTCATGCGGTCTGACCGATAAAGATCTTCATAGAATATGTAGGAGCCAATATGGGCATCCGGGTCCCGCTATTGGTTATTGACCGGAGACGTGTCTCGGTCATGTCTACATTGTTCTCGAACCGTAGGGTCCGCACGCTTAACGTTACGATGACAGTTATTATGAGTTTATGCATTTTGATGTACCGAAGGTTGTTCGGAGTCCCGGATGTGATCACGGACATGACGAGGAGTCTCGAAATGGTCGAGACATAAAGATTGATATATTGGAAGCCTATGTTTGGACATCGGAAGTGTTCCAGGTGAAATCAGGATTTTACCGGATTACCGGGAGGTTACCGGAACCCCCCGGGAGTCATATGGGCCTTATTGGGCCTTAGTGGAAAGGTGAAAGGACTGCCCATAAGGGCTGCGCTCCTCCCCCCCTCCCCTAGTCCTATTAGGTCTAGGAGAGGTGGCCATCCACCCCTCTCCCTCTTTCCCCCTTGGGAATCCTAGTTGGAATAGGATTGGGGGGGGGAGTCCTACTCCCGGTAGGAGTAGGACTCCTCCTGCGCCCTCCTCCTGGCCGGCGCACCTCTCCCCCTTGGCTCCTTTATATACGGAGGCAGGGGGAACCTCTAGACACACAAGTTGATCATTGAGACCGTTCCTTAGCCGTGTGCGGTGCCCCCTGCCACCATATTCCACCTCGATCATATCGTTGTAGTGCTTAGGCGAAGCCCTGCGTCGGTAATACATCAAGATCGTCACCATGCCTTCATGCTGACAGAACTCCTCCCTGAAGCTTTGCTGGATCGGAGCCCGGGGATCGTCATCGAGCTGTACGTGTGCTAAGAACTCGGAGGTGCCGGAGTAACGGTGCTTGGATCGGTTGGATCGGGAAGAAGACGTACGACTACTTCCTCTACGTTGTGTCAACGCTTCCGTTGTGATCTACAAGGGTACGTAGATCATACTCTCCCCTCGTTGCTATGCATCACCATGATCTTGCGTGTGCGTAGGAAATTTTTTGAAATTACTACGTTCCCCAACAGGGTATTACCTCCATCGAGAGGGCCCGAACCTGGGTAAACATTGTGTCCCCTGCCTCCTGTTACCATCGCCTTAGACGCATAGTTCGGGACCCCCTACCCAAGATCCACCGGTTTTGACACCGACAATAGGCACACTAGCACTCTTTATCCAGCACCACATATAAAAGTAGGACCAAACCAGAGGAGCCGCTCCTCCTGAGATCAAGGGGTGGATCAAGAAGACCAAGTCACACAATACAGCAGAACATCACCTTCGGAAGGCCTCCCTTGCCAGGCAGGAGAGCCTGGCCGGGTCAAGGCCGCCCCAAGGACAACTCCAAGATTGCCCTTGTAGGCTTGCATGGGCTGCCAAGGGCAGGAAATCCCACCAAGACACCACTACTCCATAGCCCGACGACGCAAGTCACTTATCATTGCGGTGTCGAGCCCCCAAGATGATTAAGTTGCTTGGACCACCCACATTGTGGCCCTTTGGAAGACAGATTATCCTCACATGACATTCGTCTAAGAGGCGTGTCAAATAGATAAGCAGAAGATGACTAAGCGGCATGCTAGCCTTGATGAACTTCACCCTCCACATGGAACCTAACAGTGCATTTAATGCACTTTTGTCCTAACTGCCAGACTTAGGTATGATAGCACTGTTACTATCTAATCACTAGATAATGACTATTTTTCCACTTGGGTTACCCCTTGAGATATAAAAGGAGGTCCAAGGCACCATAAAAAGGGATTGGGACCCCCTCATACTTGTACGTTCATAGTTGCTTCCCTTGAGGCCACCTTGCTGGGCTCAAGTGCTGCGTGCTGCTATGTTCCTCCATCCAATCCACCAATGGAAAGAGTAGGGTTTTACGCCTCATGATGGCCCGAACCTGGGTAAAATCTCCAGTGTCATCGCTGTTGCCCACAAGGGGACCGTGGCTCCATAGGTGATCATGTACACCCACGACATCTTTGGCGCGCCAGGTAGGGGGAATCACTTGTGCGAACCCGAAGTTGTGAACAACGCGTCCGTCTTCATCATCATCTTCTTCATCATTTGTCTCTTCATCCATGGCGCCCAAGAAGAACTCCAGCGTAATAGCTCACCCTTCCACTTCGAAGGCCCCCTCACATGCACACTACAAAACATAGACACATCCATGACATTTTCGGCCGAACAAAATTTTTCATGTCATGCTTATGACAGTTCTATGACGATAATTGTGACAAACCCCGGTATCATCATAGATGTGGTGGGCTCCTACCTCTATGACAAAAAATCATGACAGAAAATGGGCTTTTCGTCCTGGGCGGGCGGGAGACGTAGTTGCATGACATTCTTTGGGTCATCCATGACGGAAAAAACCATGGTAGAAGCGAGTGCGAGGAAAATATCGGGGAGTTCCCGTTTACGGTGGGTGGTCGGGGGCCGAGCGATGCGCGTTTCTCTCGTACACGTACACACGTGGGTGCGAGGCGTTGGCTCTAACTGAACACGAGCAAGGCGTTTGCCTACTCAACCTGAGCGATTGCATTGCAGGCTACACGTTACTGAACCCGAGCGATCGATCGATCTGGCTATTAACTGAACCAGATCAAGCGATTCCTTCACTACTGCTGCTAACTGAAGCCGATCGAACCTGCTGCCTCTTGATGAACAGTGAGCGTTGTTGGGGGGTTGGATGAATAGTTTCCTGTGGGGGTTGGATGAACAGGACCCCATGGTAGTAGAGGTCGTTGCCACTAAATGAATAGGACCTGATCGATCGAGCCTGTTTGGGGTGGATGAACAGGACCCCGTGGGTGGCTGGATGAACAGGACCCCGTGGAGGACTGGTCGAACAGTAGCCGGTGGAGGGACGGATGAACAGTAACCTATGGTGGGGTTGTTAAACAGGACCTGGTGGAGGAACAGTGGAGGTTGAATGAACAGGAGCCCGTGGTTGAACAATAGCTGGTGGAGGCAGGAGGGATATGTCGTGGATGAAAAGTCATAGGTGGGGGCTGGAAGAGGTTGACGGTGTAGATGAAAAGTAGCCCATGCTGTCCCATTCTGCGGTACGCCACACCCCTCCCGATGAACAAGACCCCCGTTTCGACCGTAGCACTCCAACACAAGTCTGTTTCCTCTGTTTTGCGGTACGCCACACCCCTCCTGTTCAACAGGACATTGTTTCGACCGTAGGAGGTCCAAGAGAAGTTCGTTTCCTCCATTTTGCAGTACACCACACCCCTTCCGGTGAACAAGATCACGTTTCGACCGTAGGCGGTTGAACACAAGGCCGTTTCATCCGTTCTGCATACGCCAGGCCTCGTTTCGGTTGTTCCGTCCAAGCCGGTTGGATCCCGATGAACACAACGCATTCCATTGCCTCCTAATGAACACGATGACGCAGTTTCTCTGTTCTAACCCAGCCGGTTGGCTGCTGATGAATAGGACACTGTCGCTGCCTCTCCATGTACATGAGCCCTGGCCATACGTATACGCGAGTAGGCATTCCAGACCCAGCCTTTATGTACATACGTACGTGGCCGTATTTACTTTCTTGCGCCAAGGTTGTACATACGTGTACATGCTACGTCCGCGCCTGTATGTACGCGCCCTTCCTTACTTGGCCACGTTTCATCACTGCAGCTTGCAGACAGACCGATCGACCAGTATGTACATACATGTTCGCGACCAGAATGACAACGCTGCGTACGCTTCGACCAGGTGGGTCCCGACTGGCAGGGAGGATAAGGAGGCACTTCCTTGCGTGCGAAGATGTAGCTGGTGGGTACCAACAGTCAGGGAGGAAATGTTTTTTGTGCGAAATACGGTGGCTCGTCTGGTGGGTCCTTGCTGTCAGATGGAGGAATCATTATTTTGCGCATAATAAGGAGGCACATCCTTTCTACGGCCGTGGACCCAGCTGTCTGCCTCTCCACATACATTACTCTTCCGATGGAAGTCGTTCCATGACCACATAGACCACGCCGCGCCGATAGCACCAAGGCGGTGGAGGACGGCGAGGCCTAGGATGGGGACGGCGCAGAGCCGGGAAGACGCGACAGTGGATGCCCACACGGAGGGGAGTACGAGGGTTGACTAGTTTGGCTGCGGTGTGAGGTTGTTATCGCCGCAGAATAACAGGGAATGTGGGTGAGTAGAGGGATGGCCTGACCCACAGTGGGAGAAGTAAGGGGCGGGGAGGCCTCCATGGCAGCACAGCCGGCCACGGGAGGTAGGAGCAGGCAGCACGACTATCGCTGGTTTGGGCGGCTGGAGCAAGAAGACCAGAGGTTGAAGAACCACTACGACCATTGGATGGACATCATCATATTGACTAAGTTGACAAAGCCCTCTGTCCGTGTAAACTTAGTAGGCCCACTAGTTAGCTTCCCACTATGGTGGGTCCCAGCTAGCAGGGGGAGTATTCTTTCTTTGTGTGTAATAAGGAGGCACTTCCTTGCGTGCGAAGATATAGCTGGTGGGTTCGAGCTGTCAATGGAGGGAATGTTTTTTTCTAGGAATAAGAGGCCCTTCCGATGGGTCCCAGCCGTCAGGTGGAGGTATCATTATATCGCGCATAATAAGGAGGCATTTCCTTGTATGCGGCCATGAACCCAGCTGACCTCTCCACGTATAGTCCACTTTCGATGGATGTCGTTCATTGACCACGTTGACCACGCCTCACTAAGAGCACCAAGGCGGTGGACGACGGCGAGGCCTAGGAAGGGAATGACACAGAGCTGGCGAAGCCACAACAGCAAATGCCCATGCTAAGGGGACTACGAGCGCTAACTGGTCGGCAGCATGGTGAGGCCGACGTCACCTGAAAATAACAGGATGGGCGGGTGGGTAGAAGGATGGCCCCCGGCAGCACAGCCTACCACGAGAGAGGGAGCAGGCAGTCCCGTTGGCGCTGGTTTGGGTGGCTGGAGCAGGAAGATCAGAGATTGAAGAAGCACGTCGGCCGTTGGATGGACATCCAGCACTCACTGGTCTGTGTTGACTAAGTTGATAAAGCCTTGCGTACGCATCTATTTTTTTAGGACAACATCATCATTAACAGGCCCAAAAGTTAGCCTCCAAATCTGTGGAAAACAGCATCCAGCCCATTAGCCATTATTTTCAAAAATTTACAACCCATTTGCTAATTCTTAAGGATATTTTGAAGCCCATATTCTTTTTATTATCATTACAAACCATATATTCTAGGCATTGCTAAAAGATTCAATGAAATTTTGCATATTTTGGTGGGGTCTGAACTCTTTTAATCACGAAATTTCGAGTCATGTTAAAAATAATTTTTCAAAAATTGTATAAAAATAAATTTCAAAAAAAATTCTCCGCAAAAAATGAATGAAATTTAAAATCTTAACTAGCAAGATGCCCATGCATTGCACGGAACATGAAGATGCATTTGTATGAGTAGTTTATCTTGTGGGAGAAAAGGATGAACGAGGGAAGGCTATATCTGCAAATGTGGAGAGGAGTGTGGGTAAATTTTCATAGTTACCTTCCTATCCGTTAGATATAGATCGGACGTCCTATATTGCAGGATGGCAGGCACAACATCATCACCAAAGCTGCTTTATATAAGAGTATAGAAATCCAGAAAGGACGATATTTTAATGTAATTTCCAGGTTGGCTTTGGCTTTAAAATTTACAGCCTATTTCTTACAACTTATAGCCCATTTTTCGAGGAAGCCCATTTCTTACTACTTACATCCCTCCTCGTCTTGAAAGATTTGCAGCCCAGCAGGGCTGAGAAAAGAAAGTAGGCCTCGGTTGGGTATTCCCCAAAAAAGAACTGGGCTAACCATTTTCAGAAATAAAAAAGATATCAACTAGGCTCATCATGTGCTTAAATAAAAGCATAAGTGTGGGCTAGACGGGCCACAGCCCCCGCATAGCACGTAGTTGAGCTCCGTCTCTAAAACTAAAAAAACAACTAGGCGATCCACTGGGGCTCTGGTGTTATCTAGTCGTTGTGTAATTTTCTAGTTTATTGACTACATTGAAAATGGCGTGGGACCTTGTTGTCAAACAATTAGGAGGAAGTAATTTTTTGGCTTGTAATAACGAGGCACCTGCTTGCGTTATGCAATGACCCTGGGGTGTCCCTACTATCAGCCAGTCCACATACAGTCATCTCCTAATTCCTCTTGGTAGTTGACCATGTTGACAACGCCAGACGGCGGCGGGCACAGCAAGCGAGCCAAGGTGGAGAACGACGGCGAGGCCTCAGACGGGAACGAATAGGAGTCGTGGAAGGTGCGACAGTGTAGTGGTAGGCGGATGGGAGTACAAGGGAAACAACATGTAACTCAAGCTTACAAACGGTACAAAAATCCCAAGGATTAATTGTTCATTAAATTTAGACAAAACCCTTATTGGACATGGCAATAATATCTAACCCAACCACTCTTTTCGCAGTCACAAACAAATGGATCGGTCTGATCCATAAAATCAACATCATGTGCAAAATTTTTTTGGAGGATGAGTACAAGTT
Source organism: Triticum aestivum (assembly GCF_018294505.1). Lineage (NCBI taxonomy): Eukaryota > Viridiplantae > Streptophyta > Magnoliopsida > Poales > Poaceae > Triticum > Triticum aestivum. The sequence continues at coordinate 304,674,002 of NC_057797.1, forward strand.
GTTGTAAATAGAAGTCGAGCAAGTTCAGAAGCCCATGTGTCCACCTAAAACTTCTTTTTTGCTGTTCAACATGTCCGTCCATGAGAAATCTCTTGCTGAAAACTTCAGCCTCATGGACAATAGTAACCTCGCATTCAATAGGAAGAATGTGACAAAGCTTCTGTTTGCCTGGTTGGATGCATGCGAACTGAGAAAATCCTCGTGCTTATTACGCCACCGATTGGTTATACAGTTTTCTCCATGTGTTAGTGCCTATGTAGACCTGAAGATTGAAAACAATTAAGGTCTGAAAAGAGAGTATGTCGAAAGAGCAACAACTGAACGGTTAATTCTAGTACAATATATACCGTCCTTCAATGTGCATGAAACCATCACCTTTATATATAAATTCTCCAGAGATCAAAAGCATCGCAGCAAGCCAATAATTATGTTCAGATCATAACTAAACATTCCGATATATAAGATCTTGTCATAATCCAGCAGCATTGATAGGCTATCCATGGACGAACTCTTCATTGAGCATATAACATAATATTAGTACCCAAAGTGTACTCCAAGATGATATAAAACTTATGCGCACAAATGAAAATTGAAGCTTATGATTACAAAGGTGTAGATGATAATATATGATACCTGCAAAAGTGAGGAGCCAAACACCAACTTCTTGTGATCATTAAACGGGTCATGAATTACACCCAGTGTCTCCAGTTTGCGCATAGAGATGACAATTATTTGCGAAGGTTTACAACAATAATGAAGGAGCAACCTTTGAAGTGAAGGGGCATCTTCGATGATGAGCTGCTGTCCTTCAAAAAAATTGCAATGCTTTTAAGGTGAGGCGACTTTATTTGGAGACAACTGATAGGGATTTCTACTCCCAAAACAATCAGCAAGCGCTCCAGGGCAGGGAAATTAGAGTGGATAATGCTGTGCAGTGAGGCCTCCGACATATAAACCACCACAAGCGAAAGTGTTTTTAGGAGTGGGAGTCGAAGTATTTGTACTTGATCGTCTGGTAGATGGCACTGGGTGAAGGTGGCTATGTGGAGAGAGAGGAGGAAAACCACGAGATGGACAACGGTGCTGTGGACACATGTTCTTGGTGTTCTGTTCGTGGTATGGAACATTTGTGGTAATGGTATAACTCAAATTGCTGGAGGTTTTTGAATCCAGGGTATGTCATTCAAGCGTCCACCAAGCCGGGTATGGACAGCAGGTAGCGTGTCGGGATGAAGAGACATTGAAAGGGGCCCTGCTGGTGAGAGGAGATGATGGCTCTCAGGACATCAAATTCAGGAAGGGCAGATATCTAATGACAGTCGAGATTGAGGGGCGCAGTGCGATATAGAGGGCGCCATCGAGTTGAGAGGACTTGTGTGCGGCAACAATCCTTGGTGGGGAGAAGTGCGATGATCTCCCCAAGGATGTCGTCTAGGAGTTTGCTGATGCGGTCCACCAGAGATTCTACAGGTGCCTCAGATCTGGGTGGGTGGGGGCTCGCCGATTCTCCCCGTGTTGCCGAGTGCCGGATCTACAACCAACATTCTCGCTGGCGGGAGCCTCATCTTCTTGGTGCTGGGGCCAGCTAACTCCATTTTCCTTGCAGGCGCCATGCTGAACTCACATGGTTGAGTAGAGTAGCTAGAGAAGAGCCTAGTGGCAGTGCGAGTGGGGAAGAATGATGGCTGGGGTTTTCTGTAGGAGTGGAAGAAGAGGAGCAGGCGTTTTCTGTACGAGTGAGGAAGAAGGTGAGCGGGGGTTTCCTGTACAAGTGAGGAAGATAGGGAGCGGGGGGAATTGGGGGCGACGGAAGTGGGAGAGTCCAGTGAGCTGAAGTATAAGTGGAAGCGAGGAGGAAGGAGGTTTATTCCGGGATCGTCCCCTGTTCAAGAAATACGGGCTTCTCCTTGCAAAAAGAAAAAACAAATGGGATTTAAGATGGATAGGCTTTTGTATCGGCCTAGTCGACTGCCCGTGTTTCGTACTAGAGGGCCTTAACACTAGAGACAGCCCATTAGAGACACTCTCCAGCTCTCCAGCTTATTGCACATTCGAAAGAAAATAAGAGACGCCTCTAGCTTAATGATGGTTCCTCATCGATCAACGTGCCAATAAGCTTATTTCATCTTGCGTTGGTCATTCTACCTACTAAAATTTTGTAGTTAATAATGTAGGAATACCTGGAGCACTGTGAGGTCAGCCGACAACAGGTTCCACTAAAACTGAGGTTTGTGCTTCTATTTGCACAAATAGACAGCATATGGAGATAGACAACCCTGGTTGCACAAATATGTAACAGGGTTATTTAAGCAATGCCATTTTTTTGCAGTGGCATGTGATTAATATCAGTTAGCATCTCATATATTATCAATGGCATTACAGTGACAATATGAAAAAGTGAGATCACATCAAATCAACAGTGGCACTAGATTACACTACAGGAATCAGGCACTTTGCCGACTGCCATGGCTGACGGCAAAGGCATGCCTGGCGGACGGTGAAGGCCTTTGCCGTCAGCTAGCAGATGAAAACAGGTCAGGCTGAATAGGCTACGGCGAAGGGCTCTTTGCCGTCCTCTAGCGGACAACAAAGATGAAATGGTCTTTGCTGTCTGCCAACAAACGACAAAGGACCTGGACGACACACAATGCAGCTTAGGGCCGTTAAGGGGTTTACAACATGCTTTGCCATCTGCTGGCAGATGGCAAAGATGCAAAGTTCTTTGCCATCTTCTAGCAGACGGCAAAGAAACCACATAGGCCAGCCAAGTCACCTAGGTTGCACAGGTAGCTTCCACGTGGCAGCTTTGCCATCAACTGGCTGATGGCAAAGCTCTTTGCCGCCTGCCAGCAGACGGCAAACCGCCTGTATAGCCCCTTTTTTCTTAAATTCGTTCAATTTGACAAAATTTCACAGATATATATATATACACACATTTCAAAATAATTTCAACAAGCATAACAACAATAAGTTTCCAACAACATAATAAACATACCAGTTTCCAACAACATATCCAACATACAATGATTTCCAAGAAGATGTTTGCAATAACATATCCATATATACATAAATATCCAAAAGAAGTTTCCAACAACAAATCCAGATATACATACATATCCAAAAGAAGTTTCCATAAACAAAAAGGTAGCACAAGGAGAAGAGTACACTCCATCAATGCAAGCTTCCTCATCTAAAGCAAATCTGCAAATTGGGAAAGATGGAAGTTAGGAGAAGAAGACTAGCTAGAAGAAAAAGAAGAAAAAGAAGAAGAAGAATATTTTATCTTCTCTTTCTTTTTCTCCTCTCTTCTTCTTTATCTTCTTCTTCTTCTAACTAAGCTAGGTAAAAATGCTAAGTGTATGGGTTATTCTAGAGCTAAGCTAGGTAAATAGGTCATTTTGGAGCTAACTTAGGTAAAGTGGATCATATTGGAGCTAATTAACCTAGGTAAACTTGGTCATTTGGGAGCTAACCTAGGTAAAATGGATCATATTAAAGCTAACCTAGCTAATTATGCCATTTTTGAGTTAACTAAGCATATTATGCCATTTTTAAGTAAGCTATGTATAGGTCTTTCTTGAGCTAACCCAGGTAACTAAGCATATTAGAGCTAACTTAGGTAAATTTGATCATTTTGGAGCTAATTAGTCTTATTATGTCATTTTCGAGGAAAATAAGCTAAAAATATGACATATATGAGGTTACCAAGATTGTTATGCCATTTCAAACCTAAGTAAGCTAATTATGCCACTTTATACATAAGTAAGCTAAGTGTATATCATTATTGAGAAAACCTAGGTAACTAAGCATATTAGAGATAACTTAGCATATTAGAGCTAACTTAGGTCATTTCATAGGAAACAAAGCTAAGTATAGATCATTTTGGAGATCTGACATACCTGACCTATTTCACTCATCCTTCTTCTCCTTCTCCTTCATCATCCTGATACGCTTAGACCGGCGAGGCAGTGGGATGTACTCTTCTACCACAATTGGCATGGTCATGTCGCCCAGTTGTGGGATCACCGGCGCAACCACCATTGTGAGGTCATTGTTAGACACCACCACATCGCGAGGCCATGTTCAGGCAGCACCATCGCTAGGTCATCCTCAGCCACCACCATCGCTTGGCCATTGTCAGCCACCACCATCGCGAGCTCATCGTCAGACAAAATAGGGTTCACCTCCTCATCCCCACTCTGCTCCTCATCTTCCCCACTCCATTTCGGGTCATCCTCACTGCAGCTTTCACTGTAGCCAGACTCGCTGCTAGTTTTGCTATAGCTAGAGTCGCTCCTGCTGCTCCCATTGCCTGACCAAATGCAACAAAGTTTTTTAACAATAAGTGTGAGAAAAAGCCAAATGAAGAGGAAGTAGAGGTAGAGTGTAGTAGTATCGTCGTCGTCCTGGTAGCGCATGAAGCACAGTCGTGTTGAACACCTTCACGATGAGCATGGCGTCGCCGTCGTACCTGAAGACAAGGAAGTACCCGTGACACAGGTCGTAGGCACGGACGAACTGCTCCTAGCCATGACATAGGTACATGTGGTCGTTCCTGATCACCACCTCCATGTCCCAAATCATGCGAAGCCCGCTGCTGGCCTGTTGCAGCTTCACATTCTTTGGCCGATAGTCGTCCAGCATCTTCATAAAAGTGTCAGGCAGCCTCTGCAGCGTGGGTAAAGGAGTGATGTAGCAAACATCGGAGTTATAATAAAGAGATGGGTGAAGGGGAGATCTCTCCTTTTACATACCTGCCTCCTGGAGGAATTCTCAAGTACGATCGTCAAGAACTCAAAACCTTCCAAGTCGTACTCCGGTGTGGCACAGCGTAGCCTGCGGTGGCGGCCTCCCCCCATCTCTGATAAGTAGCAGAAGAGACCAATTACTACCCTTACAACATTATCCAACAACATTACACCAGCGGAAGTTTTGAGAAGTAGATAATCAACTACACCGAGTCATCATTTCATATTCAAAAAGCAATGCACTTGTGGACATATGATGGCAACAGCTAGAACCCTTCAAAACTAGGGATTTCTTTAGACATGAAACAAAAATGACAATGTAAACCAAATTAATCCCGATACCAATAAAAAAACATTACCACTACCAACGATATTGGTGGTGATATTCAAAGATAACACAAGGTTCAAGTGTAACCAATATTTTTTCATTTATTTTTGGTAGAAAAATTATTTGAAATTTGGTGAAACATAGACAACTACAATTTTGCATGACATGCCATGGACCTTATGTCATCTACTGTCACACTTCAACCAATATCATAATTCATTTAATAATTTTTTTGCCAAGTGCCAATTATGTTGCGGAATTAAAATGGACAACAGTTCACGTAGGGTGAAAAAATATCATTGAATGATCAGTTCCTCACTCCATATCACATAAAAATTGTCGTCTTTGACCATTAGAATATCATTGAATGAGCAGTTCACATAGAGTATGAAAACAACAGTATGACTGAATGAGAGTAGGAGTATGAAAACAACAATATGACTGAAGAGTAGTTCACATAGAGTATGAAAACAATAGTATGACTGAATGAGAGTAGGACTACTTTAAGATCCTCTGTAAGCACTACTGCTTGAAGATGATCCTTTAATTAAAACTACAACAAATCTACTGAAACTACATATGATCCTTTAATTAAAACTACAGATCCAAGCAAAACTGCTAAAACTAAAAATGATCCTTTAATTAACTAGAAATTTTCATTTGGTTTTTATTAAAGGAAAAGTTTCATTTAGGTCCAGCAAGCAAATGATTGAACAACAAGTTGTCGTTACTTGGAACAACATTTGGTTTTAATTTACTTGGAGTAGTGTCTAGAGCAAGAAGAGATAAGAGGGTACTCCCGTACTACAGCAAGCAATACACTAGCATTCCTCCAACAGCACTACATCATCTTGTCACATTAGCATTACTCCAACAACAGCAATCCACTAGCATTACTCCAACAGTACTCAGACAAACAACACATCCCAAGAGTACACTGGAAAATTCAGAAAAAGCTTCAAATACCAGGAGCTTTTATTCATAGTGTACACTGAAATCCTACTCCTAAACAGCACATAAAACCTTCATCTACTCCTAAACAACACATAGCAGAATCCTAAGCAAGTGAATCGAAGTGAAGCGGACGGGGGAGCTGACCTTGCGGTGGAGCGCGTGGTCGAAGGAGCAGCGGGCGAGCTCGGGGTGGCGCGGGGCGAAGGAGGGGGTCGCCGGTGCGGCGGGGGTGGCGCGGCGACGGGGTTGGCGCGGGGCGGCCGGCGACAGGAGTGCTGCAGGGCGAAGGAGCGGGTCGCTGGGGCGGCGCTGGCGGCGCGGTGACGGGGGTGGTGCAGGGTGGAGAGGGGGTCGTCGGGGTGGCGGGGGCGACGTGGCTAGCGCGGGGCTGCAACGACACGGGGGCGAGGCGGCCGGCGAAGGGGGTGGTGCGGGGCGGCGGTGGCTCAGACAGGGCGGAGAGAGAAAGAGAGGGGATAGAGAGAGTGAAAGTGCAGCTATCCCTGGGTGGTTTTGGTAATTCCTAACAACATATAGCTCATTGAGCTAATGCTACTTGAAGATAAATATTTCAGGAAAAGCTCAATGATTGGCATGTCATGGATTGGAAAGTGGACCCCTCAAAATGCTAAGGACAAAAGATTGGCTCAAGCTCAAAGCACAAGACTCTACATTTTACTTTTAGTGATCCAAGATCACATTGAGTCCATAGGAAAAGCCAATACTATTAAAAGGGGGCGAGGTGTTGCTTAATGAGTTGCTTGCTCAAAATGCTTAGTGATATGCTCCAAAAACCCTCAACTACTTTCCCATATCCACATATGTCCCAAACCAAATGTCAAACTCGGCCCCACCAAAATCTCCTATCCGGCGCCACCGAGTTCACTTGACATAGCTACTGCGAGAAACCCTAGTCACTTCGGTCTCACCGATAGGGATCTCGATCTCACCGAGATGGGATTGCAAACTCTCTATTTCCCTTCATAACATTTTGGGCCAACCGAGATGAGCGATCGGTCCCACAGAGATTGCAATGCAAACTCTCTGTTTCCCCTTCGTAACGTTTCGGTCTAACCGAGATGAGCGAATCAGTCCCACCGAGTTTGCCCAACCAACTCTCTGTTTGACTATTACCAAAATCGGTCCCACCGAGTTTGTGTAATCGGTCTCACCGAGATTACGTTATGCCCTAACCCTAATGGAATTGGTCCCACCTAGTTGACATATCGGTCCCATCGAAAATCCTAACGTTCACATTTTGAACTAAATCGGTCTGACCGAGTTATATGATTCGGTCCCACTGAGTTTGGTGATTTGTGTGTAACGGTTAGATTTTGTGTGGAGGCTATATATACCCCTCCACCCACTCTTCATTCGTGGAGAGAGCAATCATAATATGCCTACACTTCCAACATACTTTTTCTAAGATAGAACCACCTAAATTTGTGTGGAGGTCAAGATATTCCAATCCAACCACATAAATCTTGATCTCTAGCCTTCCTCAAGTTGCTTTCCACTCAAATCATCTTTCTACCAAATCAAATCCTATGAGAGAGTTGAGTGTTGAGGAGACTATCATTTGAAGCACAAGAGCAAGGAGTTCATCGTGAACACATAGTCTATTACCTTTTAGAGAGTGGTGTCTCCTAGATTGGTTAGGTGTCACTTGGGAGCCGTTGTCAAGATTGTGGAGTTGAACCAAGGAGTTTGTACGGGCAGGGAGATCGCCTACTTCATGAAGATCTACCCTAGTGAGGCAACTCCTTCATGGGCGATGGCCATGGTGGGATAGACAAGGTTGCTTCTTGGTGGCTGGAGCCCTCCGTGGACTCGCGCAACCGTTATGCTTCATGGGTTAATGTCTCCATCAACTTGGATGTACGATAGCACCACCTATCGGAGCCACGCCAAAAATCTCCGTGTCTACATTGTGTTTGCTCCCTCCAAACTCCTCCCTTTCCCTTCATATGCAATTGTTTTACATTCTGTTGCTACACTCTTAGAATTGCATGTGTAGGTTGTTTACTTGTTTGTGCAAAGTTGCTAAAATCTGCCAAGACTTAAAATTGGGAAAATGCTGGATTTTTATTTGTTCAAGTAGTCTAATCACCCCCTCTAGACATACTTCCGATCCTACAAGTGGTATCAGAGCTTTGGTCTCCATTTGCCTTGATTTCCATAGCTTTGGTGATCATAGCCTTGGTTTCACAGCCTAGGAGAGTATGGTGTCTAGTGAGGGAAATTACCACCGTAGAGGTCCTTACTTTGATGGTACTAATTTTGCTAGTTGAAAGCATAAGATGAAAATGCATATTCTTGGACATAACCCCTCCGTTGGGGCTATTGTGTGTATTGGCTTGAAGGTGAATTCTTTGATGAGAGAGAACCGAACCGTGAGGCTAGCGCGGAAGAGTTGAAGATGCTGCAATACAATGCTCAAGCTTGTGTTATTCTCTTCAACGGATTGTGCCCTGAAGAATTCAACAAAATCAGCCGTCTTGAGAATGCAAAGGAAATTTGGGATACTTTGATTGATATGCACAAAGGTACCGACTCCGTCATGGAATCCAAATTGGATCTGCTTCAAAGTCAACTTGACAAGTGCAAAATGAAGGATGGTGAAGGTGTCACTAAAATGTACTCTAGGCTTGCTCTCATCACAAATGAGATTGCCGGCTTAGGAAGTGAAGAGATGACCGATAGATTCATCATCAAGTAGATCCTAAGAGCCTTCGATGGAAAATATGATACCGTGTGCACATTGATCCAAATGATGCCCAATTACAAAGATCTCAAGCCAACGGAAGTCATTGGAAGGATTGTTGCTCATGAGATGTCACTCAAGGATAAGGAAGAGCTTCACAACAAGTCAAGTGGTGCTTACAAAGCATCATGTGATGCTCCCACATCATCAAGTGAGAAACAAAACTTCAATGAAGAATTGAGCCTATTTGTGAAGAACTTCAACAAGTTCTACAAGAGTAGAAGCAAGGAAAGAAGTTCCAAGTCAAGGTCCTACAATGACAAGAGATCTTCAAGTCATGAACGCAATTTCTATAATTGTGGAAGACCCGGACGCTACTCCAATGAGTGTACGGCTCCCTACAAAAGAAGAGAAGATTCTCCCAAAAGAAGGAGTAGGAAAGAAGAATCACCACCAAGAGAGAGAAGGAGTAGAGATGACCGTTATGAACGAAGAACATCACAAAGAAGCAAGGATTCGGAAAGGAAGGATAAATCATAAAGGGGCTACACAAAACGAAGACACCAAGCTCACGTTGGTGAATGGGTATCCGGCTCCGATACCGATGATCACTCCGAGAGAAGTTATCACTCCTACTCCGAATATACTCAAGATGAAGGTGTTGCCGGTCTAGCACTTGTTTCAACCAACTCCTACGACATATTTGAGTCACCTAAATGAAGGAATTGGAAGATGCTTCATGGATAAAACCCAAAGATATCACACCCCGAGTATATTTATTTCAATAGTGATGAAGATGACTTGCTAGGTGATGATGATTTACTTGTTGACAATTCTAGTGATGAAAACTATGATGAACTTGCTATTAATCATGATAATCAAGACAAAACGAATGACGATGATAAGAAGGAGATTGAGAATCTAACTAAAGAGCTAAACACTCTTAAGTTAGCTCATGGAACTACCTTGGAAAATCATCGAGAACTTTTAAAGACTCATGAGAAGTTACGCTTCGAAGAGCTCAACCTTGAGCAAGGGCATGGGTTCTTAAAAGCTTCAATGATGATCTTCACAAGAAAAGTTTCTCTTACATTGCCAAGCATTTACTCTTGTCTACTTACATGCCACAAGTTAAATTTAGTAACAAGAGTAAGAAAGATTCTTCTTCTAGTAGTAAGAATAATCATGCTAAACCCAATGATGTTGCTTCTAGTAGTTCTCTTGATTCCACTAATGATTCTCTTAGCCAAGTTACACTTGAACAAGAAAATAGCTTATTGAAGGGAATTATAGAGAAAGGTGTTTACAAGAGACTTGCCAGAAGTAAGCAATTTGAGGAAATTGTACGCAAGCAAGGAAGACACCGGAAGAATCAAGGTGTTGGTTTTGAATGAAAGTCTGATGGAAACGAAGTTGAGTGGGAAGAATATCAATACCCCAAGAGGAATTTTGTTCCTCAACAAGAGAAGTATGGTCCTACTTCTTTCCAAGGAACACAAGCTCAAGATGATCTTCCACCACAAGACCACAAGCAAAAAGGCAAGGACAAGCTTCAAGAAGAGACTGATGCATTTGAGGAATCTCCCAAAGCCTTGGTCAAGTGGGTTCCCAAGACAACATCAAGTTCTACTTCATCAAGTACATATACAACTCCAAGGATTCCCATCAAGATGGTGTGGATCCCGAAGAAGAAAAACTAGAGAGTTCTTGAGGGTAACTCCGCCAACATACTTCACGCATATCATTTTGGCGAGGATAGTGCAAACAACTTCCATATCTTGCACTAGTTCAAGGAGTCACAAACCCTCTTGTTGGTAAGACAAGGGACAAGGTAACCGAATGCTTTCATGGACAACATCCTATGTAAACATCACTCTATGTCTATGGATATCCTTGTTTGTTCCTTGTGGGACTAACCCGTGTAGGTATTGAAAGTGCAACTCACTCCAAATGATTGCTTCAAAGGAACTACATCAACATTGAGCATCTACATCTTCAACACATACATGAAGTCATCATTGACAAAACCCAAGGTTAGTTCATCCCTCTTAGGGGGGATATCACATCTAGGGGGAGGTCTACTCTAATCAATTGAGCTAAAAGCAACTCTAATGATGTGATCACAACAATGCTTTATGTAAAAGTGGCAACCCCACTTGTGCTTAAACGATGAGTATGACCTATGATCAAATGTTCTCATTTGAATCCTAAGTCAATATACTCATATATAGATGACCTAGTCGTCGCCAAATTGCTTGATAGATGCCAGAGTGATTGTACATGCTTTGTCACATATTTCATTTGTCATTTTATTGTGTGAGCATGTTGGATGCATATTTTACTCATTCGAGGACATCCATTTGTTGCTTTGATTGCTTGGCCTTTTCTCTTTTGCCAAATGGATGGACAAGAATTCCTAAGAACTTCCTCTAGCTATCTATGCTTTTCTCGTCTCAAACTCTATTCATGGTACATCACAAAGTTTGATCAAGTCAGATTCGAACCACTTTGTGTGAGGAGCACTTGGAGTCCCCGATTCATTGTAGACTTAAACTTCCAAAACCTCTTTGTGCATTTCGGTATGACCGAGTCATCCATTTTGGTCACACCGAGATCACTAAGTTGATCTAGGTTTTCAATCTCGGTGCAACCGATTAGAACTTTTCGGTCACACTGAGTTGTTCCACTCGGTCACACCGACAGGGTTGGGATATACATACCCACGGGTGAGATTTTGGAAATTCCTTCAAAACCTCTAAGCCTGCGCGTGTCCTGCTCTGTCGCCTCGGGTCTCCGGATCATCCTCTCGCCACCAACGACCTCCTGCCGCTGGTTTCCGTCACCGTCGACGGATTTCTGCCCCTCCGTTGCCGCCGTAGCGAACTCCGCCGAATTAGGGTATGAGTTGGATCTTTTGTGCTATTCCTTTAACTCCGACTCGTAGCACATTACTTTGCCATGATCATGACAACGTATGAAATCAATCTATCCACTAAAAACATCCCTTAGGTTAGGTTTGATTTGAAAATTTATGGTTAGGTCTCCGCCGGACTCATCTCGGACCGACCGAATTGTAGAAATCGGTCTCACCGATTTGGCTTAGGCCATTGCCTTTGCACTTTCGGTCTAACCGAAAACTGCAAATCAGTGTGATCGGGTTCGGTTCTTTGTGAAACCCTAGCAGTCTCGGTGCCACCGAACTATGACTCGGTCTGACCGAGTTCACTAGTTTAGGTTCCAAAAGCTGCTTAGGTATCACCGAGTTTACAAATTGGTAGCTCCGAAATGCTTTCTGTGAAGAACTAAAACTAAGTTTTTATGTCATTCTTTTTGCAAAAACTCTGCACTTTGTGATCCTGATCCACTCTACCCCATCCAAATCTTTTCACAGGGTCTGTTGTCAATAAGTTTGCAGAAATGTCTGACCAGAGCGACAACTAGAACAAGTCAGAGGAACATGTACAATTGAGTGAGGGCACTAGTCCCTCTAGCACTTCTGATGAGGGCAGCAGGAGCGCACCAAGCAACTTGCCCAAGGCAGCCACCAGAACAAGGAAGAAGGAGACCTCAGATTCTGAAGATGAGGATTATGTGGCTGTTGAGGAGAAAGTCGGCTCCAAGAAGAAGGTGCTGAAGAAGGAGTATGGCACCGTTGCATCAACTAAGCCTGGCTTGCACAAGAAGGCCCTTACCAAGAGGGTGCCAACCTTAAAAGTTAGAGCCTCAACTGTTGAAACCTCCAAGCCAGCTAGAGAGGCTACTGGATAAGGAAAGAAGAGAAAAGAAAGGGTCAAGAAGACCACTACCAGAGTACTTGGTAGATCCTGCATTATGAGAGATTTAGAAGAAGAGGAGGAAGAAGAGGATGCTGCACTAGCTCCTAAGGCTCAGAAGCTTATGGGAGATGCAATCAAGTTAGGGGTTGCTCCATCTAAGCCCAAATATGCTCCCAAGGATGCTTCTCAGAAACCCCCAAAACCCAAGAAGAACACCGGGAGTATACCTGCCGAGGAGAAGAACAAGGCCCCGGTGCCTGAAGCTGAAGAAGAAGAAGAGGATTCTCATGTTTTGAGGAAGTTGAAGCCCAAAATTCCTAACCATAATGATGCTCACTCAGTTGCTGAGGACATGCACATCAGGAAAGATGCGGGATTGAGGTTATGGAGACAGTCTGATCCCTATGCTGTTAGGAGGAGGACTGCAGCTGACTACAGGTTCCATACAAAGGAATAACAAGATTTCTATGAAACCATTCTACTCGACAAGAAGCCCATTGTATGTGGCATGAAATGGATGGATTGGGAATACATCCAGGAAAATGAAGATCACTTCCCTGGAGTGTATGACAACTTTAAGGCATGTGGAGTTTATGAATTTGTTGGACAAAAGCTCACCAAGTGGAATGATGAGTTGATCATGCAGTTTTACTCCACTGCCCACTTCTATCCAGATGGAAGGATAGTTTGGATGTCTGAGGGTACCAGGTACTAGTCCATAGTTGATGAATGGGAAAAGCTAATCAATGCCCCCAAATAACATGAAGATGACTTGGATGTGTATGCCACCAAGAAGAAAGACCACAACTCAATGGCAAACATGTACAAGGAGATCCCTGACAAAGCTTTGGAAACACATAAGCTTGGATCTATACACTATCTGTTGTTTGGTCTGCCTACCATTAACTAGATCTTAAGGCACACATTGCTACCCAAGTTAGGAGATCACAAGATGATCAGAGGACACTCCATCAACATGCTGCAAATTTTTGATGTTCCCCAGAAGTTCAAAGTTATGAGTTTGATTGTAGAAACGATCAAGAGGAGTTGTGGGTATGCTCAACATATTCAGGAGCTCATCAACTCTAAGATGGGCACAAGAACTTATTTGCTGGAAAAGGAGCATCTACCCTTATATCCTGAGTTTGAAGACAACACTGTTGTGATGAATGAGGAGGAACCATCATCAACTCATGTCCAGGAGAAGAGAGCCAAGGCAAAGACTGAGAAAGCTGCCCAGATGCCAAGTGTTGAAGAGGCATCTCGAGTCTTCCTGAAGAGCAAGCAAGATCAGTTAGGCTATCTGATTCAAGCTACACTAAGGATTGATAAGGGCTTGGCCACCCTGACTTAGCATCAGGAGAGCATGTAGAGGATTGTGGAGACAAAATTCTATGATCTTGATCTGATGGTGACTGAGATTCAGACCTTAGTTGAGAAGCTTCAGGAGGAAGCAGAGGAGAGGAAAGGAAAAGAAACCACTGATGTTTTTCAGCGTGTGCCATGAGGTCCCAGGTCTGCTGTAGTGCCAGTCTCAGATGCCAGAGCTTCAGTGTCAGCACCAGGAGCTACAGCTCCAGTGCCACCTCCAGCACCCACTCCATCAGCTCCAACTACATCGTCGGAAGCCTTCGTCCTTGGAGTTCTATCTACACCACCTCCTGAAGACCAAGCATGAGAGACGTATATCACTATGCATTTTCAAACTTTTTGGTAACTTGTTGCCAAAGGGGGAGAAATATGTATAGATCATACGCTTCGAGAGATAGTGTCTTGCTTTTTATCTCTCTTGCTTTTGGTTGAACTTTTTTGTGTGCTTGTGTGAGATACTTTATATCCTTCTGTCCTTGTGAGATACTTATGTGATCGTGTGGTTGATCATATGCTACATTAATGTTTGGTTGAATGATGCTATCCTTTATATTCCATATATGATCATTCACTTGCTTTGTGATGAGTGCATGCTTCTAATTTCTATCATTTTGAGTACTCCACCAAGATGTATGTGACATGGAAGAGTAACCATGATCCTAATCGATTGTGCATTTGCATTCAAAAGAAAATCTTAAATAATGCACAAATTTACGGGGAGCTCTTGCTTATCACATACTTCCCAAAGCGACAATGTTTTTCAATCTAATAATCATTTATCGAAGCTTTGATCTATATGTTCTCATCAATTACCAAAGAGGGGAAGATTGAAAGTGCAACTATCCCTGGGTGGTTTTGGTAATTCCTAACAACATATAGCTCAATGAGCTAATGCTACTTGAAGATAAATATTTTAGGAAAATCTCAATGATTGGCATGGCATGGATTAGAAAGTGAACCCCTCAAAATGCTAAGGACAAAAGATTGTCTCAAGCTCAAGGCAAAAGACTCTACATTTTACTTTTGGTGATCCAAGATCACATTGAGTCCATAGGAAAAGCCAATATTATTAAAAGGGGTGAGGTGTTGCTTAATGAGTTGCTTGCTCAAAATTCTTAGTGATATGCTCCAAAAACCCTCAACTACTTTCCCATATCCTCATATGTCCCAAACCAAAAGTCAAACTCAGCCCCACCGAAATCTTCTATCCGGTGCCACCGAGTTCACTTGACATAGCTACTGCCGGAAACCCTAGTCACTTCGGTCTCACCGAGATGGGATTGCAAATTCTCTGTTTCCCTTCGTAACGTTTCGGTCCAACCGAGATGAGCGATCGGTCCCACCAAGATTGCAATGCAAACTCTCTATTTCCCCTTCGTAACGTTCCGGTCTAACCGAGATGAGCGAATCGGTCCCACCGATTTGTCCTTATCATATTATTTCCCTTTGTGCTAGTGTTTTAGATTCTCAAGTATAATGAAAATACCAAAAAGATATTGAGTAAAATCTGAATCTCCCTTTTGCTTATTTTCAATTTCTTTGTTGTCAACTTTGGTTAGTTTAGGTCTATATTGTAACGCCCCGAGACCGATGTGCCAGGTGTCCTCCAGTTATTCGATGTTGTTGCGTTGTTATTGCTTGCGTGTCACGCATTGCATATTATGTCATCATGTGCATTTCATTTGCATACATGTTTGTCTCATCCCCGTTGTCCGTTTTGCAATCCGGCGCTCCTATGTCACCCGGTGTCCCTTTCTACCTCTTTTCGTGTGCGGGTGTTAAACGTTATCGGATTGGACTGAGACTTGCCATGTGGCCTTGGTTTACTACCAGTAGACCGCCTGTCAAGTTTCGTGCCATTTGGAGTTCGTTTGATACTCCAATGGTTAACCGAGGGACCGAAAAGGCCTCGTGAGTGTTGCAGCCCAACACCCTTCCAAAGTGGCCCAAAACCCACCTAAAACCCCTCCGTCATCTCGGTCGTTCGATCACAATCGCGTGGCCGCAAACCGCACCTCATTTGGAGCTTCCTAGCTCCCTCTACCTCTATAAATAGACCCCTTCATTTTCGTTTAAGGATCTTTTCCCCGAAACCCTAGTCATCTCCCTCCTCGCGCCGCCGGACACGTCCATCCCGCGCCGGACATGTCCGCCGGACACGTCACTCCGACGAATCACAGTGCGCCAAGTCAGCTCCGCCGCCCCGCTCGACCTCTCCCGCATCGCCACCTGTCAGCGCCGCGCCCTCCTCTCTCCTCCGCCGCCGCGGGCCCGCGCGGCCGATCCGGCCCGCAGGCCCGAATCGCCCGTGCCTCCGCCCGGCGAGGCCGCGCCCGCCGCCTCGCGGAGCCGACGCCGCTCTAGCCTCGCCGGCACCGCCCGTCGTCTCATCGCCGGCGGCCTGCCCCGCGCCGCGTCGCCGACTGCCCGGCCGCGCCGGCGCCGATCCTGCCGCCGCCCGGCCGGGTGCTCGCCGCGCCCCACCGCGGCAGCCGCTGCCCCGCGCCGTGCCGCCACGCCGCTCCATCGCGGCCTCCCTTCAACAGCTCCGGCGACTCTCCCTCCATTTCGGGAGACTCGACCTGGTCGCGTGCTGTTACAGTGCACCGATCCAGATCTGGATCTCCGGGTTGACTTTTCTCCTCTAACCCTAATTATTGCATTTTCATCATGTCCTAACGCTGCATCCGTAGCTTCCGATTGTGCGTGTAGCATATCAAAATGTTCGTCTCGACGAGTACATCATTTCATCTCATTGCATCATTTTCATTTGAGCTCATCTTGATGCCCGAAATGCTGTTGTAAGAAGGCTATGTGATGAATTTGACCGATCTGTTTCAGCAAATGGCATTTTGTCATTTTTGCCATGATTAATGTGTGCATGCTATGACCCTGAGCTCTACATGTGTTTTGTTACATGACATGCCATCTTTGCAGAGGTGCTTGCCATGTATTTTTGTGATATTTGTGGTGACTAGCACAAGCTTGCAAAGTAGCGTAATCGGTAATGCTGATTTCAGGGACTTAGAATTTCATAAAGTCCTTGCCCTGTCCGTATTTTTATGCAATATGTTCATGTTGTTTTCCTAGTGATCTGTGCCTCTTTTGAGGATGATCAGTAAGATTATTTTGTTAATATTATGGTGCTCTATGCATCCATGTCTTTGTTTGCATTTATGGAGCACCCTAGCTTGAGTCAATCGAGCTCTACTTTTGCTATAAAGTGAATCCTGGCAGATCGTTGACATGTTTAGCGATTTTGCCGAGGATGTTGCTATTGATCCATGCATGCTATGTTGTTGTTCTTGCCATGTATAGCTTCTATGCTATGTCATCTTGATGGGTGCATGCTTAGTTTGTCATGCCATGCTCTGTAGTGAGTGCATCGAGCTCGTAAACATGCCTACTCGTTAACTGAATTGCACGCTCCAGTTTCTCACCAAGTCTGAGATCTTTTTATGTTTTTGCCATGTTCACATGCTTGCAATTGTATTTTCTACCCCTTTTGGCTCAAGGTCACTAAGGGACTTTTGTTAAGTGCTTTGAGTAGCTTCATTCCATGTGTTGCATTGCCATGTTAAGTTCCTGTAGCATATAGTTCTCATGCTCTAAAGTGTGCTTCCTGATGATAAATTCCAGACTTGTGTTAATTTCACTAAGTCTGAAACCTGTTATCATTTGCTCTTTGGTCATGCTTGTTTGAACCTGTTAATGGATGAATTAGCCGTAGCTCAGTGTTCATCTTTTGTCAAGCATCTTGAGTGGATTCCTGCCATGTATTTTGTTGCCATGTTTGAGTGCTGCAGCATATTTATCTTGATGCATTTATGAGGCTACTTGCTGTTTATCACAGACCAGTGTCATATTTGTTTTGCATGCCATTTCCAAACCGTGCATCCGATTCCGGTGATCTTTATATCGATTTCAACCGAAATAACCTCACCTTTCCAGTGGAACTCTTGGATTTCCAAGTTGAGGCCAGGTTCAATCATTCCTTTGCAAATCATGCATATGCATCACATACCGCATTCCCGCATATCATACCATGTTCATGTGTTGGTTGTTTACTATGTTGTGTGCTTCTTTCCGGTGTTGCTTCTTCGGGTTGGTTCCGGTAACGTCGTGTTTGTGAGGACCCGTTCGACTACGTCCGTTTGTCTTCTTCATGGACTCGTTCTTCTTCCTTGCGGGATTTCAGGCAAGATGACCATACCCTCGAAATCACTTCTATCTTTGCTTGCTAGTTGCTCGCTCTTTTGCTATGCCTATGCTGCGATACCTACCACTTGCTTATCATGCCTCCCATATTGTTGAACCAAGCCTCTAAACCACCTTGTCCTAGCAAACCGTTGTTTGGCTATGTTACCGCTTTGCTCAGCCCCTCTTATAGCGTTGTTAGTTGCAGGTGAAGATTGGAGCTTGTTCCATGTTTGGGAGATGGATATTTTGTTAGGTTATCATAATATCTCTTATTTAATTAATGCATCTATATACTTGGTAAAGGGTGGAAGGCTCGGCCTTATGCCTGGTGTTTTGTTACACTCTTGCCGCCCTAGTTTCCGTCATATCGGTGTTACGTTCCCGGATTTTGCGTTCCTTACGCGGTTGGGTTATAATGGGAACCCCTTGACAGTTCACCTTGAATAAAACTCCTCCAGCAAGGCCCAACATTGGTTTTACCATTCACCACCTAGCATTTTCTTTCCCTTGAGTTGGCCGGCTCAAGGGTCATCTTTATTTAAACCCCCGGGCCAGTGCTCCTCTGAGTGTTGGTCCACCTTGTCAGCCGCCGGTGGCCACCAGGGGCAACTCTGGGCTGGCCTACCGGAAGTTTGGACAATCCAGTGTGCCCTGAGAAAGAGATATGTGCAGCTCCTATCGGGATTTGTCGGCACATTCAGGTGGCTTTGCTGGTCTTGTTTTACCATTGTCGAAATGTCTTGTAACCGGGATTCCGAGCCTGATCGAGTCTTCCCGCTAGAAGGAATATCCTTCGTTGACCGTGAGAGCTTGTGATGGGCTAAGTTGGGACACCCCTGCAGGGTTTTGAACTTTCGAAAGTCGTGCCCGCAGTTATGGGCAGATGTGAATTTGTTAATGTCTGGTTGTAGAAAACCTGAAGTTGACCTTAATTAAAACACATCAACTGCATGTGTAACCGTGATGGTCTCTTCTCGGCGGAGTCCGGGAAGTGAACACGGTGTTGGAGTTATGCTTAACGTAGGTTGTTCTAGGATCACTTCTTGATCATAGATTCTCGACCGTTCTTTTGCCTTCTCTTCTCGCTCTCATTTGCGTATGTTAGCCACCATATATGCTAGTCGCTTGCTGCAACTCCACCTCATACTTTTACCCTACCTATAAGCTTAAATAGTCCTGATCGCGAGGGTGTGAGATTGTTGAGTCCCCGTGACTCACAGATACTTCCAAAACCAGTTTGCAGGTGCCGGTTTTACCGAGCATGTGACGCAACCAAGCTCAAGGAGGAGCTCGATGAAGATCTTGTCCTTGGTGTTGTTTCGTTCTAGTTGATCAGTAGCAGAGCCCAGTTGGGGTCGATTGGGGATCTGTGTAGCATTTGGGGTAGTCTTATTTATTTTAGTTCCGTAGTCGGACCTTGGTTGTATTTGGATGATGTAATGCTTTATTCATGTATTGTGTGAAGTGGCGATTGTAAGCCAACTATGTATCATTGTCCCTTATGTATTACATGGGTTGTGTGAAGATTACCTCACTTGCGACATTGCTTTCAATGCGGTTATGCCTCTAAGTCGTGCTTCGACACGTGGGAGATATAGCCACATCGAGGGCGTTACAAGTTGGTATCAGAGGCTTCCCTGACCTTAGGAGCCCCTGCTTGATCGAATCGCTGGCGTTATTGAGTCTAGAAATGTTTTGAGTCATTTAGGAATTATACATATCGGAGAGTTAGGATTTCTTTTTACTCCTCAGTCCCTTCGTCGCTCTGGTGAAGCATCCTGACGTAGAGTTTTGACTCTTCTATTCTCAAATTTCACTAAAAAAAATTAGGATCACACGGGTATCATGGAATCGTTCCGATGGTTTTGTGACGAGAACATTGTTCTTGGTGCCTCCTGACATTTAGGGGTTGTGGCAGTGTCCCGAGGAGTTGAGCTCCGAGGTGTTCTCATCACAATTTTATCGTTGCAGTTCTAGAATACCTGAGATTTGTTTCACCGACGTCAAAAATCTCTTTTATGCAGTTGTTGGTGAGTTAACCTCGACGCCACCCAGTGCTGGGGCGGGAGTTCGGGAGTATTGCCATAACTCATATAATGGATGCTTTTCGAAGGTTGAGGTAAACGATTTCCGAAGGTTTCTTGGTTATGTGTTGAAGGATGGATACAGCTGGATGTAGGATTTGTTATTTTTGGGTGAGATATTATGCTTCCCCTGTATCCCAACACCTGATTGCATAACCGGAAAGTTTCGGGAGTTTATAAGTGGGAATTCAAGTAGCTCTTAGGATATATTTCCGACAGATGTATGATATGAAATTGGGGTTCGACGTCTAGTGGTCCGCCTATCCACGGTTGGTTTTAGAGTGGTCTCGTTGTGTCTTAAAGAGTCCTTGGCTATGCCGACTCGGGGACGCTTCGTATGTCATGTGCACTGCCTTGTACATGATGGTGATGTACGATCGAGCCAGTGTAGGCCCCACCACGAAAACTTCGGACGAAATCTCTATCATATGTTTGTTCCGGCTTATTCTGCAAGCCAATCCTTTGTTTTGTTTTTGAGTTGTGGTATTCGAGTTGCTTCGAAGTCAAGAGTTGATTCCATACTTTTCTAAACGGTGTTTCTGATGTTCCTATGTGAGTAACTAACCTTCATCATAGTCGCGATTGTCTTGCAATCTTTTTCAACTGCCGTGTTTCTCTTTCTAGTGATCCGGATCACTTCAACATTCGCAAGATAATTATCAGTTCTTCGTCACGGTGGTTTGCTTCATCCGTTCCAAGTGGTCCTTGTTTTCCACCTCCACCCCTTTTTCTTCAAGGATTCGGATTCTTAATCAAGTATCCTTTTATTTGTGAAGTTCTCTCCTTTTTTCCGTCAATGTTCTTATCCGGTGATTCTCATGAAGATCTAACGGAGCTTCAAGTTGTCATTCTATTTCTTTTTTCTTCTCCGTGGATTCAATTCAAGCTTTGTGTTGATCATATCTTTTCCTTCGTTCAATGTTTCTTATGCCGGTGCACCTCATAATCATTCCACTTCTCGCTATTCAATTGTTCCAGAGTGCTCAAGACATCTCGGAGATTCATGTTTTCCACTCTGCTTTCGTTCAAGATCTTTCGAGGATGTTATCTCATTCAAGCCATTTATTTCAACCAGCGCAATCTATCTTCTAAATCATTCAACGGTGTTTCTTTTGAGTGGGCCCTAACCCACAGGTCTTTTCCCAGGATCTTACCTGACTCTTCTTATTTGTCTGGAGCTATCCTCAAATTCTTTTCGAAGTTTTGATGTAAGAATGAATTTTCATCAGTCAAGTGCCTTTCTGCAAGATCTTTCAAATTCTTTTCGCCATTGGCTCAACCTTTCCATTCTTCATTCTGGAGTGTCTCAACAATTCATGGTGGTGTTTCTTGTCGTAATTCTCAGATTTTGAAGACCGAAGAAGAATTTTCTCTCAATCTTGCTCCATTCTCTTCAAGATTCGTGGTTCTAGTTCAAGGACATCCTCTCATAATTGTTTCGGTTGTGAGAATTTCTTTTCACCCATCTGGAGTAATTCAGAGTATTTTCAGTTGTTTCTCCGAAGACCATCATTTCGGGATTATTCATTCTAGCTTTCAGTTCTCATCCTCCTAATTGTACTGGTGCATCGATCAAATATCCTCTAATCAGTGCATGATCTCTTCATTCTCTCATATATAAATTCTCTCAAGCATCTTCATTCATTTGCTAATTCTTCCCGGTGTTTTCTTTATCTTCTCTTTGTTCATTTTTAATTCTTACGGTGGCTCGTTCAAGAGTTTTCTTCCTTCGTGTATCATATCTATGCATTCGTGCTTTTCAAATTCTACCAGTGGATCGTTGAAGACTTTCTCAAGTTTGCGCTATATCTATATTAAAACTTTCTACGAGAATAAGTAGTATGCCAATTCCATTGCTTGTCATCAATTTGAATTGGTGAAGGATAAGCATAATGTAATTCTTATTCTTGTTTCTTCGAGTAAACTCTATTCCTTATTTTGGAGGTTATTCATATCACATTCTTGGTTCGAAATGCTTATCTTTTTTTTCCCAAAGTTCCAAGCTCTCTCAATTTTCTCGTCCTGAAGATCCATCTAATCATTGCAAGTCTTCACCTTGTGTTTTCAACTTCTCTTTCATTTTCGATTAATAATTTCCTTTATTATCGGAGTTGTCATGAAGGTTCTACATGATGGTTCATAAAGGATGTTATTTCTTCTCGAAGTTTTAATCGAGATTCTTTTCTAAGGAGCTCAAGTATTCTTCTTCGTGCAATCCGGAGTGCAATTCCTTCTACCTTATCTTTTCAGGTGGTGTTATGTCATTATTGATAATTTTTCCTTCGTGTTTCATGATTCACAAGTTTTCAAGAGTGATATATCTAAATCCATCATTTTTTCTCTTCTCTCAAGACTTCTTCTCAACCAATCAATCTCTTCTTTCGAGTTATATTGGGTTATATTTCACCTAAAGCTTTCCCTAAGGATTGTTGCTATTATGGTGCTAATAAATGACCCAAGTTCTTCGTTTATCCTCCCGGTGAAATAAGTTTCTCGTCTCCTTGTTGATATCAATCCAATCTATTATTTTTTCGTTAGTGGCAGAATTTCACCTCATATCTTTGAGATGTTTTCTATAAGTCCACTACAACGTTGTTCTTTTCGTTGTTGGTTTTCCAACAACTCCGTTCGACCCTTCTCCTAAGATGCCTTTTCAAGCTCTTTTGTGGCAGAAGTTGTCATTCTCTTCTCCATTCTTTTGTTTCGATGATCTACCTTTGATTCTTTCATCCGGAGGCATTGTGATGTTGCTCTTTTCAACCCATCATCTCGTTTCATCAAAGATCATGTTCTTTTCATGCTTATCCTATTTAACCGGAGTGTTGTGACCTTTTTGCTCAAGTTATTTTTGCATTCTCAAGCCTTGCACCTCTTTTCAACCGGAGTGCTGCCCGAATTTGTTCTTCCTTGTTCTTTTTCCCAACGGAGTGCTTTCAACTTCGCTCATTCTCGTTGCATTCTATTTTCAATTTGTTCAACCTCTCAAGGTGTGTGGTTTCACTCGTTTGTCCAAGAAGCAACTTAATTTTACCTCATCTCTTTCTCTTCCGTTTTCCCTCTGGTGCCATTCTAGATCTCGGGACGAAATCCTCTCGTAGTGGTGGAGTGTTGTAACGCCCCGAGACCGATGTGCCAGGTGTCCTCCAGTTATTCACTGTTGTTGCGTTGTCATTGCTTGCGTGTCATGCATTGCATATCATGTCATCATGTGCATTTCATTTGCATACATGTTCGTCTCATGCATCCGATCCCTTTCTCCGTTGTCCGTTTTGCATTCCGGCGCTCCTATGTCACCCGGTGTCCCTTTCTACCTCTTTTCGTGTGCGGGTGTTAAACGTTATCGGATTGGACCGAGACTTGCCATGCGGCCTTGGTTTACTACCAGTAGACCGCCTGTCAAGTTTCGTGCCATTTGGACTTCATTTGATACTCCAACGGTTAACCGAGGGACCGAAAAGGCCTCGTGAGTGTTGCAGCCCAACACCCTTCCAAAGTGGCCCAAAACCCACCTAAAACCCCTCCATCATCTCGGTCGTTCGATCACGATCGCGTGGCCGCAAACCGCACCTCATTTGGAGCTTCCTAGCTCCCTCTACCTCTATAAATAGACCCCTTCATTTTCGTTTTTGGATCTTTTCCCTGAAACCCTAGTCATCTCCCTCCTCGCGCCGCCGGACACATCCATCCCGCGCCGGACATGTCCGCCGGACGCGTCACTCCGATGAATCACAGCGCACCAAGTCAGCTCCTCCGCCCCGCTCGACCTCTCCCGCATCGCCACCTGTCAGCGTCGCGCCCTCCTCTCTCCTCCGCCGCCGCGGGCCCGCGCGGCCCAGATCAGGCCCGCGGGGCCCGAATCGCCGCGCCTCCGCCCAACGAGGCCGCGCCATCCGCGCGAGGGAGGAGACCCGCTCCAGCCTCACTTCGCCACCCATCGTCTCCTCGCCAGTGCACTGGCCACCGCGCCGCTTCGCCGCTGCTCCGGCCCCGCCGCCGCCGGGTGCTCGCCGGCCACCGCGGCACCTGCCGGAGCCGTGCCCCGCGCCGCAGCGGGCCACCGCAGCCTCCATCCGCGCCTCCCTCGACAGCTCCGGCGACCCCCCTCCATTTCCGGCGAGGTCGAGTTCGACCTTGGTTCGCGTGCGTCTACAGTGAACCGATCCAGATCTGGATCTCGGGTTGACTTTCTACCCCTAACCCTAATTATTTTTGCCATATTCATCATGTCATAACTCTGCATCTGTAGCTCCGATTCGTGCGTGTAGCATATCAAAATGTTCGTCTCAACGAGTACATCATTTCATCTCATTGCATCATTTTCATTTGAGCTCATCTTGATGCCTGAAATGTTGTTGGAAGAAGGCTATGTGATGAATTTGACCGATCTGTTTTAGCAAATGGCATTTTGTCATTTTTGCCATGATTAATGTGTGCATGCTATGACTCTGAGCTCTACATGTGTTTTGTTATATGCCATGCCTTCTTTGCAGAGGTGCTTGCCATGTATTTTTGTGATATTTGTGGTGACTAGCACAAGCTTGCAAAGTAGCGTAATCGGTAATGCTGATTTCAGGGACTTAGAATTTCACAAAGTCCTTGCCCTGTCCGTATTTTTATGCCATATGTTCATGTTGTTTTCCTAGTGATCCGTGCTTCTTTTGAGGATGATCAGTAAGGATGTTTTGTTAATATTGTGGTGCTCTATCCATCCATGTCTTTGTTTGCATTTATGGAGCACACTAGCTTGAGTCAATCGAGCTCTACTTTTGCTATAAAGTGAATCCTGGCAGATCGTTGACATGTTTAGCGATTTTGCCGAGGATGTTGCTATTGATCCGTGCATGCTATGTTGTTGTTCTTGCCATGTATAGCTTCTATGCTATGTCTTCTTGATGGGTGCATGCTTAGTTTGTCATGCCATGCTCGGTAGTGAGTGCATCGAGCTCATAAACATGCCTACTCGTTAACTGAATTGCACGCTCCAGTTTTTCACTAAGTCCGAGATCTGTTTATGTTTTTGCCATGTTCACATGCTTGCAATTGTATTTTCTGTCCCCTTTTGGCTCAAGGTCACCAAGGGACTTTTGTTAAGTGCTTTGAGTAGCTTCATGCCATGCCTTACTTTGCCATGTTAAGTTCCTGTAGCACATAGTTTTCATGCTCTAAAGTGTGCTTCCTGATGATAAATTCCAGACTTGTGTTAATTTCACTAAGTCTGAAACCTGTTATCATTTTCTCTTTTGCCATGCTTCTTTGAACCTGTTAATGGATGAATTAGCCGTACCTCAGTGTTCATCTTTTGTCAAGCATCTTGAGTGGATTACTGCCTTGTATTTTCTTTCCATTTTTGAGTGTTGTAGCATATTTATCTTGATGCATTTAGGAGGCTACTTACTGTTTATAACAGACCGGTGTCATATTTGTTTTGCATGCCATTTCCAAACCGTGCATCCGATTCCGGTGATCTTTATATCGATTTCAACCGAAATCACCTCACCTTTCCAGTGGCACTATTGTATTTACAAGTTGAGGCCAGGTTCAATCATTACTTTGCAAATCATGCATATGCATCACATACCGCATCCCCGCATATCATACCATATTCATGTGCTGGTTGTTTACTATGTTGTGTGCTTCTTTCCGGTGTTGCTTCTTCGGGTTGGTTTCGGTAACATCGTTTTTGTGAGGACCCGTTTGACTACGTCCATTTGTCTTCTTCATGGACTCATTCTTCTTCCTTGCGGGATTTCAGGCAAGATGACCATACCCTCGAAATCACTTCTATCTTTGCTTGCTAGTTGCTCGCTCTTTTGCTATGCCTATGCTGCGATACTTACCACTTGCTTATCATGCCTCCCATATTGTTGAACCAAGCCTCTAACCCACCTTGTCCTAGCAAACCGTTGTTTGGCTATGTTACCGCTTTGCTCAACCCCTCTTATAGCGTTGTTAGTTGCAGGTGAAGATTGGAGCTTGTTCCATGTTTGGGAGATGGATATTTTGTTGGGTTATCACAATATCTCTTATTTAATTAATGCATCTATATATTTGGTAAAGGGCGGAAGGCTCGGCCTTATGCTTGGTGTTTTGTTCCACTCTTGCCGCCCTAGTTTCCGTCATATCGGTGTTATGTTCTCGGATTTTGCGTTCCTTATGCGGTTGGGTTCTAATGGGAACCCCTTGAGAGTTCACCTTGAATAAAACTCCTCCAGCAAGGCCCAACATTGGTTTTACCATTCGCCACCTAGCCTTTTCTTTCCCTTGAGTCGGCCGGCTCAAGGGTCATCTTTATTTAAACCCCCGGGCCAGTGCTCCTCTGAGTGTTGGTGCACCTTGTTAGCCGCCGGTGGCCACCAGGGGCAACTCTGGGCTGGCCTACCGGAAGTTTGGACAATCCGGTGTGCCCTGAGAAAGAGATATGTGCAGCTCCTATCGAGATTTGTCGGCACATTCGGGTTGCTTTGCTGGTCTTGTTTTACCATTGTCGAAATGTCTTGTAAACGGGATTCCGAGCCTGATCGAGTCTTCCCGCTAGAAGGAATATCCTTCATTGACCGTGAGAGCTTGTGATGGGCTAAGTTGGGAAACCCCTGCAGGGTTTTGAACTTTTGAAAGTCGTGCCCACGGTTATGGGCAGATGGGAATTTGTTAATGTCCGGTTGTAGAAAACCTA
This sequence comes from Triticum aestivum, assembly GCF_018294505.1. Taxonomy (NCBI): domain Eukaryota; kingdom Viridiplantae; phylum Streptophyta; class Magnoliopsida; order Poales; family Poaceae; genus Triticum; species Triticum aestivum. The sequence goes on from NC_057797.1 coordinate 304,700,840, forward strand.
AAGTTGACCTTAATTAAAACACATCAACCGCGTGTGTAACCGTGATGGTCTCTTCTCGGCGGAGTCCGGGAAGTGAACACGGTGTTGGAGTTATGCTTGACGTAGGTTGTTCTAGGATCACTTCTTGATCATAGATTCTCGACCGTGCTTTTGCCTTCTCTTCTCGCTCTCATTTGCGTATGTTAGCCACCATATATGCTAGTCGCTTGCTACAGCTCCACCTCATACTTTTACCCTACCTATAAGCTTAAATTGTCTTGATCGCGAGGGTGTGAGATTGCTGAATCCCCGTGACTCACAGATACTTCCAAAACCAGTTTGCAGGTGCCGATGTTACCGAGCAGGTGACGCAACCAAGCTCAAGGAGGAGCTCGATGAAGATCTTGTCCTTGGTGTTGTTTTGTTCTAGTTGATCAGTAGCAGAGCCCAGTTGGGGTCGATCGGTGATCTGTGTAGCATTTGGGGTAGTCTTCTTTATTTTGGTTCCATAGTCGGACCTTGGTTGTATTTGGATGATGTAATGCTTTATTCATGTATTGTGTGAAGTGCCGACTGTAAGCCAACTATGTATCTCTGTCCCTTATGTACTACATGGGTTGTGTGAAGATTACCTCACTTGCGACATTGCTTTCAATGCGGTTATGCCTCTAAGTCGTGCTTCGACACATGGGAGATATAGCCGCATCGAGGGCGTTACATATATTTCCTCGCAATCATCATCTGAATTCTGTCACCTAGCTTTAGCCGAGCATCAGTGCCGTCGCCTAGTCCCTGTGGAGAACACGACACTCACATAATGGGGCGTTAAAACCCCACTGTACCTACAATCGATCATTTTGGCGCCGTTGCTGGGGACTAGCATCGAGCGATTGTGTTAGGCTATAGACTAGGTTTTTATTTGTTTTCTAGTTTGTGACATACATTTGTGATATATCTCTAACCACTAACCCCTGTTCTAGCTAGTATCTCTTTGTTTCCTTTTCCTTTTGCAGGTTAGAACTATATACTCGGTTATGGCATATTATTCAGATTGTCTCGGAGATGCGAGGAACACTACAAACAACACGGAAACTACTCAAGAACTGATAAGTAAGATTTCCCATCGATTAGATGACTTAGGTCGGCAGCGGGAAGTAGTTTTTGAGGATAGGCCTAGCTCTTATGATCCTTATTCTAGAGGCCATCCTTATGTTGCTCCTACCTGCCATATTTGTGGATTTCAGGGCCATTCACCCGCAGAATGTCAGCGTGGTTACTCTCACCCTCCCGATTGTTATGGCATGAGCTTCGCCCCACAAGCTAGCTCATACCAAAACAATTACTCATATGGGTGGCCTGAAAACCAGAATATGTCATATAGGAGCAACAACCTTGAGATCTCACCATTTGCTTCTAGTAATCATATGCAGGGATTTAGGTATGAAGAGGAGAGCAACAACTATGCACCACAACAATTTTATTCACCTCCTACTCATATACCTCAACACCAGGAGATGTGTCCAATGGAGTTAAATGGTCCTCCACTTGGTCAACCAACAACTCCAGCACCTGTTGAGAAATCTCATGCACAAGTGCCCAGACAAGATGACTTTGATGATATAGACAAGCTCACATTGCTTAGTCTTGAGTTCACTTGGAGTGTTGAAGATGATCCAATTAGGCCGGTGATACGAGAGGAAATGAAGAAGATCAAGAGTGGAAAAGAGCTAGTGGAAGAAGTTAGGAAAATTGAGAAGAAAATCAATGTCGGGTGCACTATCTCATCCCTCCTTGAGCTGAGTGTTGCTGGGATATCCCTTGAGGTGTGTAAGGTTTCAATACCATCACATTCAGCTGAGCAAGATAGCGAGAGTCCAGAGGAAGAGACACTTCAAATCCAAGAAGAAATACTTGAAGACAAGGAACAAGATGATCCAGAGCTGCAATTCCCAAGTGATCAAGATGAAGACAAAAGATCTACTACTCTTGAAGAAGTAAAAGAAGCTGCTGTAGATGAACTTGAAGAACCAGAAATTCATTTGCCTATTGTCATACAAGAGCGTGATGAGTCAGGTTTATTGTAACACCCCGGATATGATTTACCCAATATGTAATCCAACTCTTGCTATTTCCGGCGTTAAGTTATTTTATTTTCCTCGGGTTCGGGTTTTTGTCTCCGTGTGTTGTTGTTGTTGTCATGCATCTCATATCATGTCATCATGTGCATTGCATTGGCATACATGTTCATGTCATGCATCCGAGCATTTTCCCTGTTGTCCGTTTTGCATTCCGGCGTTCCGTTCTCCTCCGGTGGTCATTTCTACCTTTCTTTCGTGTGTGGGGGTTAAACATTTCCGGATTGGACCGATACTTGCCAAGTGGCCTTGGTTTACTACTGGTAGACCGCCTGTCAAGTTTCGTACCAATTGGACTTCGTTTGATGCTCCAACGCTTAACCGAGGGACCGAGAAGGCCTCGTGTGTGTTGCATCCCAACACCCTTCCAATTTGGCCCAAAACCCACCAAAACCCTCTCCATCATCTAGAGTGTTCGATAACGATCGCGTGGCCGAAAACCGCACCTCATTTGGACACTCCTAGCTCCCTCTATGCCTATAAATAGGTCCCCTCCGAAATCCATGGGTCCTTCTCCCCCGAAACCCTAAAATCCTCTCTCTCCGCGCCGGACGTGTCCGTCCGCCGCCGGACACGCTGCACCGCCGCCCGCGGCCACTGGCAGAGCGCCACGTGGCGCCGCCAGTGCCTCAACCGTCATGGCCCGCCCGGCCCGCGGGAGGCCCTCCCGGGCCCGGTCGCCGCCTCCCCGCGCTCGCGTCTTCTTCCGCACCGCGCCGCCTCCTCCCTCGAGTCCGGTCGCCGGCGCAGCCGCGAGCTGCCGCCGGATCTCCGCCGCCCGTCGACCTCGCCGCTCCTCGCCGCCGCGGCCATCGCCGGCGCCGCCCGCGGCCACTCCGGTGCCCGTGCCCGCCTCCGCCATCACCAACTCCGGTGCCGACCCGGCCGGCCTCGTCTCCCTCCTCCCTGCGGCAAGTCCTCTCCGGCGACCTCGAGTTCTCCGGCGAATCTCGGGAAGCGCGCGTGAACAGTAACCAGATCTAGATCCAGATCCAAAAGTCAGTTGACTTTCTCCCGAAACCCTAATTATTTTGCCATGTTCGTTGCACCGTAACTTTGCATCCGTAGATCCGTTTTGGGCATATAGCATATCAAATTGTTCGCCTCAGATAGCACATCATTTCATCTCATTGCATCATTTTCATTTGAGTTCATCTTGATGCCCGAAATGCTGTTGGAAGAGTGCTATTTGAGATAATTGCCAGATCTGCTGCTCCAAATAGCTTTTTGTCATTTTTGCCATGATTATTGTGTGCATGATATGCCCCTGAGCTCTACATATGTTTTGTTATATGCTTTGTCATCTTTCTAGAGGTGCTATCCATGTATTTTTGTGATGTGTGTGGTGACTAACACAAGCTTGCAAAGTGGTGCATTTGTTAATGCTGATTTCAGGGACTTAGCATTTCCACCAAGTCCTTGATCTGTTTTTATCAATATGCCATATGTTCATGTTGTTTCCTAGTGATCCGTGCCTCTTTTGAGGATGATCGGTAAGAATGATTTGTTAGTCCTGTAGTGCTCTATCCATCCATGTATTTGTTTGCATTTATGGAGCACCCTAGCTTGAGTCAATCGAGCTCTACTTTTGTCATTTCGTGAATCTGGGCAGATAGTCTACTTGTTAGCGATTTTGCCGATGATGTTGTAGTTAATCCGTGCATGCTATGTTATTGTTCTTTCCATGTATAGCTTGTATTATGTGTATTATTGATGGGTGCATGCTTAGATTTTCATGACATGCTCTGTAGTGAGTGCATCGAGCTCGTAAACATGCCTACTTGATATCTGATTTACATGCTCTAGTTTTTCACTAAGTGTGTGATCTGATTATGTTTTTGCCATGTTCACATGCTTGCAATTGTATTTTCTGATCAATTTTGGCTCAAGGTCACTAAGGAACTTTTGTTAAGCTCTGTGAGTAGCTCCATGGCATGCTTTACTTTGCCATGTTAAGTTCCTATAGCATATAGTTTTCATGCTCCAAAGTGTGCTACCTGATCTGAAATTCCAGACTAGTGTTAATTTCACTAAGTCTGAAACCTGTTTACCAATTGCTCTTTTTCCATGCTTGTTTGAACCTGTTAATGGATGAATTGGCCGTAGCTCAGTGTTCCTATTTTGTTAAGCATCATGAATGGATCCCTGCCATGTATTTTGTTGCCATGTTTGAGTGCTGTAGCATGTTCATCTTGTTGAATTTAGGTGGTCACTTGCTGTATATCACAGACCGGTGTCATATTTGTTTTGCTTGCCATTTCCAAACCGTGTCTCCGATTCCGGCGTTCTATATATCGTTTTTAAGCGAAATCATCTCACCTTTCTAGTGGCACACTTGGATTTCCATGTTGAGGCTAGGTTCATTCATTCCTTGTAAAATCTTGCATATGCATCCCATATCGCATCCCGCATAGCATACCATGTTTGCATCATGTTGTTTGAGTTGTGCATGTGGTTGATTGCGTTCATTTTGCTTGTTTGTCTTGTTTGGGTAGATACAGGAGACGAGTTCTCTAACGAGGAGCCCGTTGAGTTTGCTTTCGAGGATCCAGTCAACTCTGACAACTTTGCAGGCAAGATGACCATACACTCGAAATCAGTTCTATCTTTGCTTTGCTAGATGCTCGCTCTTTTGCTATGCCTATGCTACGATGCCTACCATTTTCTTATCATGCCTCCCAAATTGCCATGTCAAACATCTAACCCACCATGTCCTAGCAAACCGTTGATTGGCTATGTTACCGCTTTGCTCAGCCCCTCTTATAGCGTTGCTAGTTGCAGGTGAAGATTGGAGATCGTTCCTTGTTGGAACATTATTTACTTGTTCGGATATCACTATATTATCTTCTTATCTTAATGCATCTATATACTTGGTAAAGGGTGGAAGGCTCGGCCTCTCGCCTAGTGTTGTGTTCCACTCTTGCCGCCCTAGTTTCCGTCATATCTGTGTTATGTTCCCGGATTTTGCGTTCCTTACGCGGTTGGGTAATAATGGGAACCCCTTGATAGTTCGGCTTGAATAAAACTCTTCCAGGAATGCCCAACCTTGGTTTTACCATTTTCCTCCTAGCCCCTTTTTCCCTTGGATTTCCGGAGCCCAAGGGTCATCTTATTTAAACCCCCTTGGGCCAGTGCTCCTCTGAGTGTTGGTCCAAACTAGAGTCCTGTGCAGCGCCCCCTCGGGGAAACTTGAGGTTTAGTTTTAGTTGTATGGAGAGCTCATCTGAGTGTGCCCTGAGAACGAGATATGTGCAGCTCCTATCGGGATTTGTCGGCGCATTCGGGCGGTGTTGCTGGATTGGTTTTAACTTGTCGAAGTGTCTTGTAGAACCGGGATACCGACTCTGATCGGAATGTCTCGGGAGAAGGTATATCCTTCGTTGACCGTGAGAGCTTGTCATGGGTTAAGTTGGGACTCCCCTGTAGGGATTGAACTTTTGAAAGTCGTGCCCGCGGTTATGGGCAAATGGGAATTTGTTAATGTCTGGTTGTAGATAACTTGAACCTTAACTTAATTAAAATGAATCAACTGTGTGAGTTACCGTGATGGTCTCTTCTCGGCGGAGTCCGGGAAGTGAACACGGTGTTGGAGTAATGCTTGCTGCAGGTTGTTCTCTAGTTATTCATTCGCGCTTCGCCTTCTCTTCTCGCTCTCTTTTGCAAATAGGTTAGCCACCATACATGCTAGTCGCTTGCTGCAGCTCCACATATTTACCTTGCCTTTCCTATAAGCTTAAATAGTCTTGATCGCGAGGGTACGAGATTGCTGAGTCCCTGTGGCTCACAGTTTACTTCCAAACCAGATGCAGGGCCACACGACTCCGTTCTAGATGACGCGTTAGAGCTCAAGTGGGAGTTCGACGAGGACTCACGCCGTTACTATGTATCTTTCCCTGATGATCAGTAGTGGTGCCCAGTTGGGGCGATCAGGACCGTGTCGCATGTTGGGTTGGTCTTTTATTTTGGCACCGAAGTCGGGCCATGAGTGATTGCATGATGTAATGCTATTTATGTACTTTGATTGACGTGGCGAGTGTAAGCCAACTATGTTACTTTTCCCCTTATTATGTATTACATGGGATGTTGTGAAGATTTCCTAACTTGCGACATTGCTTTCAATGCGGTTATGCCTCTAAGTCGTGCCTCGACACGTAGGAGATATAGCCGCATCGAGGGCGTTACAAGTTGGTAATCAGAGCCTTCCCGACCTTAGGAGCCCCATTGCTTGATTGTTACTAGCAGCCGAGTTGAGTCTAGAAAAATGTTTTGAGTCATTTAGGAATTATATATCGGAGAGTTTAGGAATTCTTTTTACTCCCCAGTCCCTTCATCGCTCTGGTGAGGCATCATGACGTAGAGTTTTGACTCTTCTCTTCCCAAATTTCACTAAAAAAATTTAGGATCATGCGGGTATCTTGGAATCGTTCCGATGGTTTTGTGACGAGAACATTGTTCTTGGTGCCTCCTGTCATTTAGGGGTTGTGGCAGTGTCCCGGGGAGTTGAGCTCCGAGGTGTTTTCATCACAATTTTATCGTTGCAGTTCTGGAATACCTGAGTTTAGTTCGCCGACATCGAAAATCTCTTTTATGCAGTTGTTGGTGAGATAACCTCGACGCCACCCAGTACTGGGGCGGGAGTTCGGGAGTATTGCCATAACTTGTATAACGGATGCTTTTCAAAGGTTGAGGTAGATGGTTTCCGAAGTTTTTCTCGGTTATGTGTTGAAGGATGGATACAGCTGGATGTAGGATTTGCTAGATTTGGGTGAGATATTATGCTTCCCCTGTATCCCCAACACCTGATTGCATAACCGGAAAGGTTCGGGAGTTTCATAGGTGGGAATTCTTGTAGCTCTAGCTCTTCTTCCACGGATATTTGGTTTGAGATTGGGATTTCTTACCGAGTATTCGTTCTTGTTCCGTACCTTGTTGATTTATTCCTCTACCTAAATTCTAAGTGGCTTCTCAATTTACGGATATGTGACCATTTCAAGTGGAATGCATTCGTTCATTTTTGTTCGGATGTGAAGACGATTTATTGCAATTTCATTCCGTTGGATTCAGCTTCAGTATTTGTCTATCAATGTGCTAATGGATGTCAACCTCTTTAGGATGGCTCCCCCAACACGCGCGACTCCGAATCCTGATCCGCCACCACCTCCCCCTCCTCCGGAGGCATGGCAAGGTGTGATGGCCGCAACCAATACAAACACATAGTTGATCATGCAAATTCTTCAAGAGCGCAATCAAGCGAACCAAGGCAACCAAGGAAACAATCAGAATCAATTTGCTACACTCAACCAGTTCCTTGCTAACGGGCCAAAGACTTTCATCAATTGTGTTGAGGCAACTAATGCTGACGATTGGCTCGTGGACTTGTGCAAGCATTTCGAGTGCAGTAATGTCAGGCCTGAGGACTTTGTCAAGTTCACTTCCTTCCAACTCAAAGACCAAGCTGCAGAATGGTTCCAGCAGTACAAGGATTCCAGAGGAGGCCGTGTGATTACCTGGGATGAATTCCGTCAAGACTTCAAAGCTCATCATATTCCTCAGAGCATGGTTGAAAGCAAGCATGAGGAATTCCGCAACTTGAAGCAAGGCTCTTTGTCTGTCTATGACTACAACAAGTTGTTTTAGAAGCTCGCCCGCTTTGCTAAGCAGGACGTCCCTGACGAGAAGAGCATGATATACCAGTTCAGGGGTGGTCTCAGAGAAGAAATCCAGCTAGCTCTTGTTCTCTTTGAGCCCTTGAGGTACGATGAGTTCTACAACATGGCATTGAAGCAAGAGGCTGCTCAACTGAGGTGTGATGCTTCCAAGAAGCGAGTCAGAGATGCTACTCCTTCTTCCTCTACTCAAGTGGCCAAGCAGCAGAAGTATTGGCTTCCTCCTCCTCCCGTCAGCCATATCAGAAGAGCAAAGGTGGCAGTGGATCTTCCCACCCACCCAACCCTGGCTTTCAGAACAAGACTTCGTCTCAAGCTCCAAGATCGAGTGCTCCATACCACCGTCCGCTTTCAGAGGTCACGTGCAACAAGTGCCAACAGAAGGGTCACTATGCCAACAAGTGCTTCAATCAGAGGCGTCTCCCTCCTCCTCCTCCTGTGAGATCGGCAACTACAGCTGTGGTCAAGCATAACCCCAAGCACGCCAAGGACAACTTGATGAATGCAGCTCAGGCAGAGGACTCATCAGATGTCATCATGGGTAACCTTCCTGTTAACGATATTCCGGCAAAAGTTCTTTTTGACACTGGTGCGTTGCATTGTTTCATTTCCAAACCTTTTGCATCGAAGTATGAGTGCGATTATCAGTATCTGCAAAATTCTTTGCAAATCGGGTCACCGGGCAAGCAAATGACAGCTAATTTCTGCGTCCCGGATATTACTATCACGTTGGGCGACTACAAATTTCAAGCTTCTCCTATTGTTCTGGGTGACTCGGATATTTATCTTATTCTCAGGATGGATTGGCTTTCTAAGCACAAGGCGCATCTTGATTTTGCTGCCAGGCAGATTCAATTGACTCATTCGTCTGAGGATGTAATTGTCTTTGCCGCTCGTGATGATACCATTCGTCTGTTTTCTCTCGATGAGAAGGGCGAACTGGATGCCATCTCTCAAATTCCAGTTGTTTGCGAATATCAAGATGTCTTTCCAAAAGAGCTTCCAGGAATGCCTCCGCACCGGCTAGTTGAATTCGTCATCGATCTTGAGCCTGGCATGGAACGGTGTGCAAACGTCCTTACAAGCTTGGACCTGAAGAGTTGAAGGAGCTGAAGAAGCAACTCGATATTCAAGAGAGAATGGGTCTCATCCGACCTAGTTCTTCTCTGTGGGGTTGTGGTGTTCTTTTTGTGAAGACAAAGGATCGAGCGGACCGACTTTGTGTTGATTACCGTCCATTGAACAAGAAGACTATCAAGAACAAGTACCCACTTCCCAACATCAATGAGCTGTTCGAACAACTCAAAGGTGCCCAAGTATTCTCCAAGCTTGATCTCCGTATGGGTTATCACCAGATTCGAATCCGTGAACAAGATATTCCCAAGACGGCTTTCAAGACAAGCTATGGGTCATATGAATACACTGTCATGTCTTTTGGCCTCGTCAACGCTCCTCCAACTTTCTCTCGCATGATGAACTTCATCTTCAACACCTACACCAATGACTTTGTTTTGGTCTATCTCGACGACATCCTGGTCTTTTCGAAGAACAAGGAAGATCATGCCAAGCACTTGCGTTTGGTGCTCGATAAGCTCAGGGAACATCAGTTCTACGCCAAGTTCTCCAAGTGTGAGTTTTGGCTCGATGAGGTTCTTTACCTTGGGCATATCATCTCTGCCAAGGGCATTGCGGTGAATCCTGAGAAGGTGTCTGCAATTGTGAATTGGGAACCACCTCAGAACATGAAGCAACTCCGTAGCATCCTCGGTCTCGCAAGCTATTGTCGAAGGTTCATGGAGAACTTTTCTAAGATTGTGAAGCCCCTTTCAAATCTTTTCCAGAAGCACGTCAAGTACGTTTGGTCTCCGGAGTGTGACATTGCTTTCAACACTTTGAAAGAGAAATTGGTCACTGCTCCAGTTCTAACTCCCCCTGATGAATCCAAACCGTTCGAGGTCTTCTGCGATGCCTCTCTTCAAGGTCTTGGTGCAGTTTTGATGCAAGAGAAGAAAGTTGTGGCTTATACCTCTCGCCAATTGAAGCCCAATGAGAAGAACTACCCCACTCATGACCTCGAGTTGGCGGCAGTTGTGCATGCTCTTTTGACTTGGAGACATCTCTTATTGGGAAGAAAAGTGGACATTTTCACTGACTACAAGAGTCTCAAGTACATCTTCACTCAGCCTAATCTGAACCTCAGACAGACTCGATGGGTCGAAATGATTCAAGAGTATAATACGAGTATCGAGTATACTCCGGGAAAGGCCAATGTGATTGCTGACGCATTGAGCAGGAAGGCTTACTGCAACAGTCTGATTCTCAAGCCTTACCAACCCGAGCTTTGTGAAGCTTTCCGCAAAATCAATCTGCAAGTTGTTCCTCAAGGATTCGTTGCCAACCTTCAAGTCTCTCCTACCTTGGAAGATCAGATTCGCCAAGCTCAACTTCTTGATGCTATGGTGAAGAAGGTGAAGATTGGGATTGCCAAGAGTCAACCCAAGTACAAGTGCTACCGCCTTGATGACAAGGATACTCTCCTCTTCGAGGATCGTATTGTCGTGCCCAAAGGCGACCTTCGTAAAGTGATCATGAATGAGGCTCACAATTCTCTCCTCTCCATCCACCCTGGGAGCATGAAGATGTATCAGGACCTCAAACAAGCTTATTGGTGGACTCGAATGAAGCGCGAGATTGCTCAGTTCGTGAATGAGTGTGATGTCTGCAGAAGAGTGAAGGCAGAACACCAAAGGCCAGCTGGTCTCCTCCAACCTCTTGCCATTCCAGAATGGAAGTTTGACCACATTGAGATGGACTTCGTGACTGGGTTTCCAAAGTCCAAGCGTGGCAATGATGCTATATTCGTTGTTATCGACAAACTCACTAAAGTGGATCACTTTCTGCCTATCAAAGAGTCTATCACTGCAGCTCAATTGGTGGAGCTGTATACCTCTCGAATTGTCTCGCTGCACGGTATTCCACAGGTGATCTCTTCAGACTGTGGCAGCATCTTTACCTCAAAGTTTTGGGATTCTTTTCAGAAGGCCATGGGCACCAACATCCGCTTCAGCACAGCTTTCCATCCCCAAACTAGCGGGCAAGTCGAGCATGTCAATCAGATTCTTGAAGATATGCTCAGGGCTTGTGTGATCTCCTTCGGCATGAACTGGGAAGATTGTCTTCCATATGCTGAATTCTCCTACAACAACAGTTTTCAAGCAAGTTCAGGCAAGGCCCCATTCGAAATTATGTATGGCAGGAAGTGCCGTACCGCTCTCAACTGGTCTGAAACCGGTGAACGTCAGCTTTTGGGAAATGACTTAATCACAGAGGCAGAAGAGATGTGCAAAGTCATTCGTGATAACCTCAAAGCAGCGCAATCGCGCCAGAAGAGCTACTATGATAGTAAGCACCGTGACTTGTCTTTCGAGATCGGAGATCATGTTTACCTCCACGTCTCTCCAATGAAAGGTACTCGTCGCTTCGGTATCAAAGGGAAGCTTGCCCCTAGATACGTGGGACCTTTCAAGATCGCAAGCAAGAGAGGCGATCTCGCCTATCAACTAGAGCTTCCTTCAAACTTTGCAAATGTGCATGACGTGTTCCATGTCTCTCAACTCCGCAAGTGCTTCAAGACTCCTGACCGCACCGTCAACTTCGAAGACATTGATCTCCAAGAAGATCTCTCTTATCGTGAGCACCCCGTTGCTATTCTTGAAGAGACTGAATGCAAGACTCGCAATAAGTAAATCAAATTCCTCAAAGTCAAGTGGTCACACCATTCCGACCGTGAAGCCACCTGGGAACGCGAGGATCACCTCCGTTCTGAGTACCCGGCGTTCTTCCAGTCCTAGATCTCGGGACGAGATCCTTTCATAGTGGTGGAGTGTTGTAACACCCCGGATATGATTTACCCAATATGTAATCCAACTCTTGCCGTTTCCGGCATTAAGTTATTTTATTTTCCTCGGGTTTGGGTTTTTGTCTCCGTGTGTTGTTGTTGTTGTCATGCATCTCATATCATGTCATCATGTCCATTGCATTGGCATACGTGTTCATCTCATGCATCCGAGCATTTTCCCCGTTGTCCGTTTTGCATTCCGGCGTTCCGTTCTCCTCCGGTGGTCATTTCTACCTTTCTTTCGTGTGTGGGGGTTAAACATTTCCGGATTGGACCGAGACTTGCCAAGCGGCCTTGGTTTACTACCGGTAGACCGCCTGTCAAGTTTCGTACCAATTGGACTTCGTTTGATGCTCCAACGGTTAACCGAGGGACCGAGAAGGCCTCGTGTGTGTTGCAGCCCAACATGCTTCCAATTTGGCCCAAAACCCACCAAAACCCTCTCCATCATCTAGAGCATTCGATCACGATCGCGTGGCCGAAAACCGCACCTCATTTGGACACTCCTAGCTCCCTCTATGCCTATAAATAGGTCCCCTCCGAAATCCATGGGTCCTTCTCCCCCGAAACCCTAAAATCCTCTCTCTCCGCGCCGGACGTGTCCGTCCGCAGCCGGACACGCCGCGCCGCCGCCCGCGGCCACTGGCAGAGTGCCACGTGGCGCCGCCAGCGCCTAAACCACCGCGGCCCGCCCGGCCCGCGGGAGGCCCTCCCGGGCCCGGCCGCCGCCTCCCCGCGCCCGCGTCTTCTTCCGCACCGCGCCGCCTCCTCCCTCGAGTCCGGTCGTCGGTGCAGCCACGAGCTGCCGCCGGATCTCCGCCGCCCACCGACCTCGCCGCTCCTCGCCGCCGCGGCCATCGCCGGCGCCGCCGGCGGCCACTCCGGTGCCCGCGCCCGCCTCCGCCATCACCAACTCCGGCGCCGACCCAGCCGACCTCGTCTCCCTCCTCCTAGCGGCAAGTCCTCTCCGGTGACCTCAAGTTCTCCAGCGAACCTCGGGAAGCGCACGTGAACAGTAACAGGATCCAGATCCAGATCCAAAACTCGGTTGACTTTCTCTCGAAACCCTAATTATTTTGCCATGTTCGTTGTGCCGTAACTTTTGCATCCGTAGATACGTTTTGGGCGTATAGCATATCAAATTGTTCATCTCAGAGAGCACATCATTTCATCTCATTGCATCATTTTCATTTGAGTTCATCTTCATGCCCGAAATGCTGTTGGAAGAGTTCTATTTGAGATAATTGCCAGATCTGCTGCTCCAAATAGCTTTTTGTCATTTTTGCCATGATTATTGTGTGCATGATATGCCCCTGAGCTCTACATATGTTTTATTATATGCTTTGTCATATTTCCATAGCTGCTATACATGTATTTTTGTGATGTGTGTGGTGACTAGCACAAGCTTGCAAAGTGGTGCATTTGTTAATGCTGATTTTAGGGACTTAGCATTTCCACCAAGTCCTTGATCTATTTTTATCAATATGCCATATATTCATGTTGTTTCCTAGTGATCCGTGCCTCTTTTGAGGATGATCAGTAAGGATGATTTGTTAGTCTTGTAGTGCTCTATCCATCCATGTCTTTGTTTGCATTTATGGAGCACCCTAGCTTGAGTCAATCGAGCTCTACTTTTGTCATTTCGTGAATCTGGGCAGATTGTCTACTTGTTAGCGATTTTACCGATGATGTTGTAGTTGATCCGTGCATGCTATGTTATTATTCTTGCCATTTCTAGCTTATATTATGTGTATTCTTGATGGGTGCATGCTTAGATTGTCATGACATGGTCTGTAGTGAGTGCATCGAGTTCGTAAACATACTTGATTATGTTTTTGCCATGTTCACATGCTTGCAATTGTATTTTCTGATCCCTTTTGGCTCAAGGTCACTAAGGGACCTTTGTTAAGCTCTTTGAGTAGCTCCATGCCATGCTTTACTTTGCCATGTTAAGTTCTTGTAGCATATAGTTTTCATGCTCCAAAGTATGCTACCTGATCTGAAATTCCAAACAAGTGTTAATTTCACTAAGTCTGAGATCTGTTTACCAAATGCATTTTTGCCATGCTTGTTTGAACCTGTTAATGGATGAATTGGCCGTAGCTCAGTGTTCCTCTTTTGTTAAGCATCATGAATGGATCCCTTTCATGTATTTTGTTGCCATGTGTGAGTGATGTAGCATGTTCATCTTGTTGCATTTAGGTGGTCACTTGTTGTATATCGCAGACCGGTGCCATATTTGTTTTGCTTGCCATTTCCAAACCGTGTCTCCGATTCCGGCGTTCTTTATATCGTTTTCAAGTGAAATTATCTCACCTTTCCAGTGGCACACTTGGATTTCAAAGTTGAGGCCAGGTTCATTCATTCCTTGTCAAATCTTGCATATGCATCCCATATCGCATCCCGCGTAGCATACCATGTTTGCATCACGTTGTTTGAGTTGTGCACGTGGTTGATTGCGTTCCTTTTGCTTGTTTGTCTTGTTTGGGTAGAGCCGGGAGACGAGTTTGCTAATGAGGAGCCCGTTGAGTTTCCTTTCGAGGATCCAGTCAACTATGACAACTTTGCAGGCAAGATGATCATACCCTCGAAATCACTTCTATCTTTGCTTTGCTAGATGCTCGCTCTTTTGCTATGCCTATGCTATGATGCCTACCATTTTCTTATCATGCCTCCCAAATTGCCATGTCAAACCTCTAACCCACCATGTCCTAGCAAACCGTTGATTGGCTATGTTACCGCTTTGCTCAGCCCCTCTTATAGTGTTGCTAGTTGCAGGTGAAGATTAGAGATCGTTCCTTGTTGGAACATTATTTACTTGTTGGAATATCACTATATTATCTTGTTATCTTAATGCATCTATATACTTGGTAAAGGGTGGAAGGCTCGGCCTCTCTCCTAGTGTTTTGTTCCACTCTTGCCGCCCTAGTTTCCATCATATCGGTGTTATGTTCCCGGATTTTGCGTTCCTTACACGGTTGAGTAATAATGGGAACCCCTTGATAGTTCGGCTTGAATAAAACTCTTCCAGCAATGCCCAACCTTGGTTTTACCATTTGCCTCCTAGCCCCCTTTTCCCTTGGTTTTCCGGAGCCCAAGGGACATCTTATTTAAACCCCCCTGGGCCAGTGCTCCTCTGAGTGTTGGTCCAAACTAGAGTCCTGTGCAGCGCCCCCTCGGGGAAACTCGAGGTTTGGTTTTAGTTGTATGGAGAGATCATCTAAGTGTGCCCTGAGAACAAGATATGTGCAGCTCCTATCGGGATTTGTCGGCGCATTCGGGCAGTGTTGCTGGATTGGTTTTAACTTGTCTAAGTGTCTTGTAGAACCGGGATACCGAGTCTGATCGGAATGTCTCGGGAGAAGGTATATCCTTTGTTGACCGTGAGAGCTTGTCATGGGATAAGATGGGACTCCCCTGCAGGGATTGAACTTTCGAAAGCCGTGCCCGCGGTTATGGGCAGATGGGAATTTGTTAATGTCCAGTTGTAGATAACTTCAACCTTAACTTAATTAAAATGAATCAACTGTGTGAGTTACCGTGATGGTCTCTTCTCGGCGGAGTCCGGGAAGTGAACACGGTGTTGGAGTAATGCTTGTCGCAGGTTGTTCTCTAGTTATTCGTTCGCGCTTCGCCTTCTCTTCTCGGTCTCTTTTGCGAACAGGTTAGCCACCATACATGCTAGTCGCTTGCTGCAGCTCCACATATTTACCTTGCCTTTCCTAGAAGCTTAAATAGTCTTGATCGCGAGGGTGCGAGATTGCTGAGTCCCTGTGGCTCACAGTTTACTTCCAAACCATATGCAGGGCCAGACGACTCCGTTCTAGATGACGCATTAGAGCTCAAGTGGGAGTTCGACGAGGACTCACGCCGTTACTATGTATCTTTCCCTGATGATCAATAGTGGTGCCCAGTTGGGGCGATCGGGACCGTGTCGCATGTTGGGTTGGTCTTTTATTTTGGCACCGTAGTCGGGCCATGAGTGATTGGATGATGTAATGCTATTTATGTACTTTGATTGACGTGGCGAGTGTAAGCCAACTATGTTACTTTTCCCCTTATTATGTATTACATGGGATGTTGTGAAGATTGCCTAACTTGCGACATAGCTTTCAATGTGGTTATGCCTCTAAGTCGTGGCTCGACACGTAGGAGATATAGCCGCATTGAGGGCGTTACATTTATCTAATCCTCTTAATGACATGTCTCCATATGATTTGTTTGCTACTACCATGCATTGCATGATTCCATCACATAAGGTAGATTTGACAAACTATTTGCTTGGACATGATCATACACACCTTGTTAGTGGCACTGCTCATATCTTTGTTCATGATACTTATGTTCATGATGCTATACCCATGTTTAATGAAACATGTGATTCTAATACTAGCATTGAGCTTACTGATTTCGACTATCCTAAACATGTGCTTTATAGCGATTCTTATGTAATTGGATACTCGATTGATGACTTGGAGGGTATTATCTCTACCGCTTGCAGTGTCTCTTTTGTGGAGTGTTCTTTCAGGTTTTTCCTACTGCACCATTTACTACATGCTGACCAGGTTTGAGGTGACATCCCTTGGGACCCCGGTGGATTCAGAGCATGGTCACGAGGAGAAGCAAGGAGCACACATGAAGAAGAGTGAAGATGGAGCATGCACGAGGAAGCAAAGGAGAAGAGCTGCAGCTTAGAGAGTGATCAAGCGAGTGCTACATCATCAAAGCTCGGTGAGCTGTTTCATGACCCATTTTGAAATCAACATCCATTGATGCTTGCTGAATTAAAGTGATATTTGGGTTGCTTGTGCCATTTCTTAAATGTTGTCCCACTGAATTTCAACTTTGACATATGGTGCTTGATGAGAATATGCGAACTGATTGTTGAATGCCTTGTAAGCTAGTGATCTACACCATGTTTGCTTTGCTGAAAGTAGTGAAAGCTATTAGTTTTGAGTGCTCAAATACCTAGTGCAGTAGTAAACTTAATCATTTTCTGCATTTACCTTGATACACCTAGATCACTATGTTCAGATGATGTATTTGTGCCAAGTGTGTTCCCATTGAGAGCAATCACTCACCACTATGGACTAGCATGCTATGTTCCCTGGATCGGTAGTATGTGAACCAGACCTGGATGAGTGATGATTCTTGTTTCCTTTTTCTATTCATTTGTTAAATTAGTAATAATGAATAAATAATTATCTGATCTTACCTAACAGTAGCATGTCATGTTCCCTGGATCGGTGGCTTGTGAAATCTGGTTGGATCAGATAGGAGTTAATTATATTAAAAAATGCTATAATTGTCGAACTAGGTGTATACCATGTTCTCGGGATCGGTGGTATGTTTCTTTGGGGAGACAAACTAAAAAAACTTATAATTAGTCGAGCCAGGTGTATACCATGTTCTCGGGATCGGTGGTATGTTCATTCGGTGCGACTGATAAAATATTATCATTACTTCCTTCAAATTTAATAATTGGTTCAACCACAATGTTATATTTCTGCAAATAAGTGATTTAATTCAAGTTCCTTTTGCTCTCAGGATCATGCTCTCTTTAGGAACCTTTTTGGCACAGTCAGCATTTGAACTTGCTAATCTTCGTTTATCATTGCAAAAGTTTAAAATGGTCGAGTTTACTAGTGTCCTATTGATATGTAGCACTCCTAACCATTAATTTTCACTAGCTAAGTCCAAGGCATGCACTGTTTAGAGACCTACTTCACTTGACATTCTCTAGTCAGTTCACTGTTCATTATCCAGCCTTTGTCATCTGCCTTTGCTTGAGGATAAGCAAAGATTTAAGTGTGGGGGAACTTGATCAACACATTTCATATACATCTCTTGGCCCTCAAATATACCGTTCATTGAGATATATTCATTCATTTCGTGCTATGAATTACTAAATTTGTGAATGAAAATCATATAAAGGATCATTTACTAGTCTTTGGTCTATCTTGCAGAAATGTGCGCAAAGGCATCAATAATCGTCAAGATTCCATCTATGAGGCTATCGAGAAGAGTGAAGAAGGGAAGAGAAGGAAGAAGATACTTGTGTGCGATGAAAAGAAGTAACCGGGGGGCTAGATAAAGAAGTGGGAGGACCTTCTTGTGAAGAAAGAAGAGAAGTAAGAGGGCAAAATCACAAAGTGCAGATGAGAGGAGGGGAACAAAATCCCTAGGCGCTGGAGGGATCCGATTGGGCCTGGCAACAGCTCTCCTTCCCTCATCTCCTTCTCCACTCCGGCCGCCGCCACAGGCAGGCCGGCGTGGTTGCGCGCCAGCAGCCTCCATCCACTACACCACCAGTACCCTGTACCACCATCACCTCCATCCACGAGCACCACACCACCCATCCACCTCTCCCTGCTGCTCCCCCTTGCTAATCACACCCTGGACCAGCCATTGGGGTCGCCGGCGTCTGACCCCCCACGCGACCAGCACCTCATCTCCCTCTCTGCTCCTTCTCCCTCCTTCCGCTGCTTGCTGCTTCTTCTTCTTGCGCCCATCTGCCCCTGCTCCTTCTTCCCTAGCCTCACTGCTGCTCTTCCTTCTCCAAATCCCCAAATTGCTGATCCTCCCTCTTGCTTCATCCTTCTGCTTCTCTTCTTCCCCTCCACCTCCTGCTACTACTACTCTCTCTCTCCATTGCCTTGCTGCTTCTCTGACTCTCCCTCACCTGCTGTTGCGCCTTCTCTTCTTCCCTCGCCTCAAACTGCTGCTCTCTCTTATCCCCTGCGCCTCCACACTGCTGCTACTACTCCTTTCCCCTACTGCCTCTTCTTCCCAAACCTTGATGCCGCTTCTTCTCCGAACCTACTGCTGCTCCTCTCCAGCGCTCCCTTGCTGCTCCTCATTCGCTGAAGCTCTGCTCTGAACCTCCTCCTTCTGCTGCCCCTTGTGTGTGTGTGTGTAATTCATAAAAAACATATTGTTGTGTTCTGTGAACAATTTGTGTTGAGACTTGTTCAATTGCAAACTGTTTTGTGCTAGATTTATATGTGACTGTCAGTTCGTGGGTTGTATAAATTCAGATTACTACATGTGATTTTATTTTGTACGGAGGCTGCTCTTTGTGAAGTCAGAGGTGTGATTTTTTTAATCTCAAGTTCAATGTGCTAGCTATGTACCAGTGACATATGTGACATGTATCTGTGATGTGAAATAATTGTATTCTATCCCTAATCTTGTTCCTTCCGTGTGTCCTATACTTGCTAGTTTTATATACATATATGTGTCCTTATCATATTATTTCCCTTTGTGTTAGTGTTTTAGATTCTCAAGTATAATGAAAATACCAAAAATATATTGAGTAAAATCTGAATCTCCCTTTTGCTTATTTTCATTTTCTTTGTCGTCGACTTTGGTTAGTTTAGGTCTATATTTCCTCGCAATCATCATCTGAATTCTGTCACCTAGCTTTAGCCGAGCATCGTTGTCGTTGCCTAGTCCCTGTGGAGAACACGACACTCATAGAATGGGGCGTTAAAACCCCACTGTACCTACAATCGATTAGGGGCCGACATTGTGAGGTGGTGGTTTTGGGTAATTTCTCCTTTATAGAATTAAAAATCAACAGTACCTAGTGATTGTACTAATCAGTGTTGTCTCGTTCGATTGCAGACCTTTTGAGGAACATGACGTGGACGCGGCTATGGTTCTCGAAGTCGAGTGGAAGCACCTACTTCAGAACTTATGGCACGTGGCTAGGGTGCAGGCTGTTCGAGACTACTATACCTCGACTAACATTGGGAGGACCAAGAAGAAGCGATGCACCAAGTATCTAAGTAAGGAGAAGTACATGAAGGTAATTACCTATTCTTAAGGCCTTGTACTTATTTTTCTTGATTTCTTTCGTAGGCGTAGTGCTGAAATTTCTCTTTGCCTAACTTAGGCGCCTCCGAGTTCGTGTGCAGATAGGATGGACTGTTGGGACGCATTGGTGGATGAGTGGTGCTCTCGCCAATGGCCAGCCGTCCACAATAAGGCCAGGGATAAGCGTGCCCAAATGCAAGATGTGCCACACCATCGAGGGAGCTCCATCATGTTTGAGTACGGGGATCACTAGGTATGTGGTTTGAGCCCTTAATGATTCATGCAATTTCATTCTTCATGCTAGCTTGAGCCCTTCACTAATATGTTGTTCCTCTCTTTTAGGCGAAACACAACAAGAACGACGTGCCACCGCTATATGACAGCTATGCCATGGCCCATACCGCCCCGTACAAGAAGGCCAAGGCATTCTCTGAGGATGACCTTGATCATCCATAGAGCTTCACAAATATCTCCTCCCACAACAAGCTCATGAGGTATAGAGACGTTGGGAAGACGAGGAAAGGGGAGGACTTCAACCCGAGCCTGATTCCTTTTGATCAAGAGATCGTGATGCTATCTGGTGACGGGAGGTACCATGGCTCGGTAGCCATTGGGGATGGACTCATACATTATCCTAGAACTCTCCGGGAGATCAAGAAGCACCAGACAAGCTCCAATCCTGATATACCGCCTCACCCATGGCCAATGGAGCTCGCCATCGAGGCTATGGCCCAGGAGCTTTTGGCGGAGGCAAACAAGCAGGCTAAGCAGAGGGAGATGGGGTTGGAGGAGAGGATGGTAGTCTGTTGGAGGCGGAGAGGAACCAGAATGACGTGTCTCACCGGGCCCTATACGAGCTCGTCATGGTAAGTTTCTCTTGCATATTAGCTGTGACACCCCCAATTCAATCGTACACTAATCATACACACAAAACATGTACGATCAAGATTAGGGACTCACGGGAAGATATCACAACACAACTCTAAAATAAAATAAGTCATACAAGCATCATATTACAAGCCAAGGGCCTCGAGGGCTCGAATACAAGAGCTCGATCATAGACGAGTCAGCGGAAGCAACAATATCTGAGTATAGACATAAGTTAAACAAGTTTTCCTTAAGAAGGCTAGCATAAACTGGGATACAGATCGAAAGAGGCGCATGCCTCCTGCCTGGGATCCTCCTAAACTACTCCCGGTCGTCGTCAGCGGGCTGCACGTAGTAGTAGGCACCTCCCGAGTATTAGTAGTCGTCATCGACGGTGGTGTCTGGCTCCTGGGCTCCAACGTCTGGTCGCAACAATCGAGTATAGAAAGGGGGGAAAGGGGGAGCAAAGCAACCGTGAGTACTCATCCAAAGTACTCGCAAGCAAGGAGCTACACTACATATGTATGCGTTGGTATCAAATGGAAAAGGCTATCATATGTGGACTGAACTGAAGAATGCCGGAATAAGAGGGGGATAGCTAGTCCTATCGAAGACTACGCTTCTGGTAACCTCCATCTTGCAGCAGGAGAAGAGAGTAGATGGTAAGTTCACCAAGTAGCATCGCATAGCATAATCCTAACCGATGATCCTCCCATCATTGCCCTGTGAGAGAGCGAGCACCGGTTGTATCTGGTACTTGGAAGGGTGTATTTTATTAAGTATCCGGTTCTAGTTGTCATAAGGTCAAGGTACAACTCCAAGTCGTCCTGTTACCAAAGATCGTGGCTATTCGAATAGATTAACTTCCCTGCAGGGGTGCACCACATAACCCAACATGCTCGATCCCATTTGGCCGGACACACTTTCCTGGGTCATGCCCGGCCTCGGAAAATTAACACGTCGCAGCCCTACCTAGGCACAACAGAGAGGTCAGCACGTCGGTCTAAATCCTATGGTGCAGGGGTCTGGGCCCATCGCCCATTGCACACCTGCACGTTGCTAGGGCGGTCGGAAGTAGAACTAGCCCCCTTAATACAAGAGCAGGCTTACGTTCCAATCCGGCGCGCGACGCTCAATCGCTGACGTCACGAAGGCTTCGGCTGATACGACGACGTTGAGTGCCCATAACTGTCCCCGCGTAGATGGTTAGTGCGTATAGGCCAGTAGCTAGACTTAGATCAAATACCAAGATCTCGTCAAGCATGTTAAGTATTCGCGAACACCGACCAGGGCCAGGCCCACCTCTCTCCTAGGTGGTCTCAACCTGCCCTGTCGATCCGCCACAAAGTAACAGTCGGTGGCCGTCGGGAACTCAAGCCCACCACTACCAGGATGGAGCCACGTGCCCCTTCAACCCCCATCTCCGAACAGTACCACAGGTAATGTAACAGTGTAAAGTATACAGTATATGCCCGTGATCACCTCCCGAAGTGATCACAACCCAGTAGTATAGCATGGAAGACGGACAAGAGTGTAGGGCCACTGATGATAAAACTAGCATCCTATACTAAGCATTAGGATTGCAGGTAAAGGTAACAAGAGTAGTAGCAAGGACAAGCTATGCATCAGGATAGGGTTAACGGAAATCAGTAACATGCTACACTACTCTAATGCAAGAAGTATAGAGAAGAGTAGGCGATATCTAGTGATCAAGGGGGGGGGGGCTTGCCTGGTTGCTCTAGCAAGAGAGAGGGGTCGTCAACTCCGTAGTAGTACTAGGTAGCAGCGGCGTCGATCTCGATGTCTACCGGAAAGAAGTAACGGAGGGGGAACACAATAAATAACAGAGCAATCAATGTAACAAAAAAAGCAAGATGCGGCATTTTGTGCTAGGGGGTGACCTGACGCGGTACGAGGTGATACCGGTGAACGGGGAAACATCTGGGAAAATATCCCTGGTGTTTCGCGTTTTCGGACAGATGAACCGGAGGGGGAAAGTTGCGAGTTCGATAAGTTAGGGATGTGTGGCGGACGAACGGGCTGCGTAACCGGATTCGTCTCGTCGTTCTGAGCAACTTTCATGTACAAAGTATTTTTATCCGAGCTACGGATTATTTTATATTAATTTTAAAAGATTTCATTTTTTAGAATTATTAGAATTAATTTAATTAGAAAATGCCATTATGATGTCAGCATGACATCAAGGTGATGTCAGCAGTCAATAGTCAGTTGACTTGGTCAAACTGACGCGTGGGTCCCAGTTGTCATTGACTTAGGTTAAGTAAACAGGATTAGTTAATTTAATTAAGTGATTAGGTTAATTAATTAAGCTTACTTAATTATTAATTATTATTATTATTTAAATGTGAGTTATTTATTTTCAATTATCTTTTTTTGTTCTAGGGTGGGGCCCTCGTGTCATTGGCCCATAGGTCAACCGGAGCGGTTGCGGCGCGGTGTGACGCTGCGGGCGTCCGAACCCGGCAAGGTGCCAGAGCAGGTGAAGGGCGGTGGCCTGGGGCCGGTGGTGAGGGGTGAAGTGAGTGGGGTGGCGCGGCCAGTGCGGGGCCGGGCCAGCGGCAGGGAAGCAGCAACGGCAGCGCGCGGGGGCGCGGAAGGCAAGCGGGCGATGCGAGCGCGGGCACGAGGCGACGATTGCGGGGCCGGCGCCGAGTGGACGAGGCGCAGGGGGCGCGAGCGCTCGCGCACGACAAAGGCCGGCGGAGGCGAGCGGCCGTCGGCGGCGGGAGCAGAGGACGACGCAGGCACGTCGGGCAGGGGGCGCTAGGGGTGCGCGACGGCGCGTGCGTTAGCCGTCAGGTGAGGTGAGCGCGTGTGCGCGGTAGAGGAGTTCGGGGCGACGGGCACGGCCATCGGGGCAGCCCAACACCGAGCGCAGCGGCAGAGCGAGCGAGCCACGGGCGCGGGGGAACAAGGCGTGCACGCATCGGGCGCAGTCGGGGAGTGGCGTCCGTGGGACGCAGAGCAAGGAGCACGTCGTCGGGCGTGCGGGCGAGGGGAAGAGGAGGCCGAGGGCCTCACCGTGGGGCGTAGTGTATGGGGCAACAGGGGGCGAGGAGGAGGACGGAGATGACGAGGACGGAGAGGATGCAGTCCGGCGAGGGAGGAGATGAGGACGAGCAGCGGGGCGGCGATCCGAGCGGCGACGGGGTCGTCGGGGGCGGGGGCGGGGTCGGGGCGCCATTGCACTGATCTGGATCGAGCAGAGGAGGCGAGGAGCAAGGGGAGTGGGGAGGTTGGTCTTGATCCCGATCCAGGAGGGGATCGAGGGGAGTGGGTGGTGTGCGGTAGTGGATAGGGTTCGGGGGAGTGGGGTAGAGGATATGGATAGTAGGGAGGGTGCGGCTGGGCCAGCCTGGTTGGCCCGGTGGCTAGCTGGGCCACGGCCCAGCAGCAGGGTTTCCTTTCTTTCCTTTTTTGTTTTGTTTTGTTTTTACTTTTGTATTTTCCTTTTCTTTTGTTTATTTTAATTCCTTTTATTTTAGTTTTAGTAAATTACCAAGTGGCACCGAAATAGATTTTACAAATTATGCCACTGCCACAATAGTTTAATACTTATAACAATTTAGTTTTGAAAATGTTTATTATTTTTAAAGCATTTAAATAATTGTAGTTGCTACTGTTTTAGTCATTTTAGAGTATTTAAACATTTTATAAAAGTGTGGTTTCTCCACCATAATTACCTATGCATTATTTGGCTCACTCTGAACATTTTAGTTTTAAAGTTTGAAAACTTTTGTTGTTTGCCTGATTTTGAATTTTGAATTTGAATCAGTTTCGAACTAACGCGAGATTAACAACAGTAATCATGGTGACTCAGCATCGTTAACGTGGGACTACTGTAGCGTAACTATCCGGGCGTCACAATTCTCCTCCACTACAAGAAATCTCGTCCCGAGATTTAAGAGGTGAAGTAAGGGGGGAGTTCTTGTTACGAAAATCTATCGAGTCTTCTCGGTCTTGGTTGGTCTTCCCGAAGTAGTTGATCCCTTTTGGTGATGTCTTCATTTCTCTACTCCAGGTCATCATGGTGAAGTCGTCCTTTTCTTCGGGAACTCCAACGTACTTACGAATAGGTAAGGGGCAGCTCGGCTACGACAGAATGCTTATGAGGGAAACAATCTGGGGTTAACCCATGAGTGAGCATAAGATTATCTCTCGAGTTGAACATATAAAATACATCGAGAGTAAGGTACGAAGGTACAATGAGAGGGTCCAAGCGGATAGATAGCCGCGCAAAGTCTGAATCAAAGTGAGAAAGGGGTTCAGAGCAGCGAGAGTAAGTATTGCATCCGATACTAGAATGGAGCACTAGGAGGGTGGCTCGCGAATTACCTACGAAACCAAGAGCTAGGAATAACTTTGTCAACAAGGTGTACAGGAGAGTCAGGTTTCGATCCTGTGGAACTGTGGGTTGTGGGCCCACCATGTGGTTAAAAGTAGGAAGTTCGGTGACATCTTGCATGATCATGTAAGCAAGGCATGTCAGAGGATAGTTTGTCGGTCATGTCGGCAACACATCAATACCAAGGGCGAGGGACGAAGAGAACCATCTTCCTGCTCGTTGAACGAGGTGGACCAGTAGGCAAGATTCTCGTCCATCGATGGTTACCGAAATGAGATCAACAAAAGTAACAGGGTCTTTCTAACAGAGTGGTAAAACGAGGTGTTTACATATATTACTGCTTATACAATATAGATCACAAGAAGGTTTAAACAAACCAATGGAAAGGGAAAGTCATTATCAGGTTTAAACAGAACAATGGAAAGGAAAATGTGTTTAAACACATATTCCACGGGTATATCTTTCCCAAGGACAAGCAGAGCATGATATCCATGACAAGATATAATGTAGAAAACTCTTTAGGTAAGGGGAGAGAAATTTCATGACATTACCCATACAACGGTGTTTGGATAATTGAGAAGGAAACATTTAGCATTGGGCTTCAAATGTTCTTGTTGAAAATCAGAGTATCATAGACATGCTTCGAGATAGCATTGACATGGTTTTCAAGCAAAGGTCAGACTTTGGATACAAAGGATCCATCGGAAACAACTTATAGAATAAGTCTTATAGTTTCCTTATGGAAGAATGGATAGCATTGCTGAAAAGGAAGAACTATAAAAATAGGTCCTCCGGCCAGGTGAGGTAGGCATGACATCACCTTATCAAGTCAAATACTAATGTTATAACTCTTGGAAATATGTCCTAGCCATCATATCTAACCGAGATTCAAATATGACTGGTGTCAGGATACCTCAGACTCAGGATCCCTGAGAAGAAGAGGTGCAACACAAATTGACGAGATGACAATGTAAGATTCTCGGGAAATGAACTATGGAAACGAGTTCCAAAACAAGAGTTCATCATTAAACCAACGAGAGGATGAGGAGGTGGCTGATGGAATCAGCGGCAATTCATCGAGATTAACAAAAGAGGGATTTCCACAATTATGTGAACAAGGAGATAACATTTGTCAGATCAAATGGTATAATGATGTATGCTTGAGGAAAACATACACAATTAAACATTGGTTGAAAGGTGCAACCGAATATGGGTTGGGTTGCACGACCAATGTCAGAATGGTGATTCAATAATCAATAGCCTAAGAATGAACGGCCAACCATTAACTTCAAGGCAATAGGGTTGCTAGAAGTGTAGAATCCAAGCAGCACCATTCACCTGTTGGTATCCCGGCTAGAATCAACACGGGGACCAAGAAGGAATGGTGATGGTTATAAGTATTACTTGTATCAAGAATTCTCAAGAGGTGGTGAAACTCTCACGACATTCTTGACATAAAAGATGGTAATACTCCAAGGTAAAGAAGAATAATTGCTGGATAGCACGGATCTCCAGGTATAACACAAAACATGAACAAGTTTGTGTTGGAGGGGAAGCAATAATGTTGTCGGTGATAACACAATTCATCGAGGGGCAAGGATGGTACTTGTCATCATGAATTCGATTGATATTTTGGAAGGAGTCAAAATGTTGATGATGATCACGACAATTTTGTCGATAGGCTCCACGAAGATGTAATCGGTCGGCGATGACATCAAGTCAAAGGAATGAGGAAGCAAAAGGTTAATGGATCCAAGGGTACGACACAAACTCCAAACCAAGCTTGCTGTCCAAAGAAAAATGATATGATGATGAAGATCGACGTAAGCTTAGCTCATCGTCGAAAGTTGTGCTCCGGGATTAAGAACCAGGTAGCACCGATAAAATCGGCATAATAATGATATAGCCGATTAGGCTAGGGATGACTTGAAGGATTATTAAACTCGTAGGCAGTGAAAATTATTTAGGAGTTATTGAATCGAAGTGCGGAACCGATTCACTTAACGGTGTTCTCGAGTGACTAATAACTCGGAGCCCGTGAAAAATTGGAATCACTGAGAATGTAATACTTGATGGAGATCTCATAAGAAGTTATACAATTTCGTGATAATCTCGAGATACCAGGGGGTAGTACTCGATGACAGATCAATGTAGAGGTTGGACTAGAGTAATGCTCTGAAGAAGACAAGTGCTCAAACTTGCACGAGAAATGGAATCAAGGAGAAAATATGGTCGGAACCACGATTGCAAAGGATCAATTCACACATACCAGATGATAATATATCAAGGGAATAGTTATTATTTCAAGAAGCTTCCATGATAGATATACATCATGTCCATGGGCATGAACACAAAGTTCAAGGTCGACTCCCACTTCTTCATTGTATAACCATCCATTCAGCTCTCACTTTCGAAGAAGTTGTAGTGTTGAAATTTTATCTGGCAAAATACCAGAAGAATATGACGCGCGAAAACTTTCAAGTTCACACATATTAAGGAAGGCATAGGTTCAACCCGTCAGGTTATCATGGAAACATATACCACAAACTTCAAGAGTAAATAACACAAGCTCGAAAGTAGAGCATGGTTGACCAAGCAGAGGATACAAATTACCAAAGGCATTATGTATCCGAGGATAGGCTCTCGGGCTTATTGAATAAGAAGGATGATGTCAGATAAAATCCAACAAAGGATCTGGTGGTCCACACGGGATCTGGCGTGAGCATCGGTACTCCACTAGAGGAAGAAGGATGCAAGGGTATCAGATTATAGAAACAACTGACTAACTCAAAGCTCAAAGGCAAAAGAACTATGATTTCCGATCAAGGGATCAAAAGCAAACGCTCTGATTAAGGATGGATAAGTTGCGTAGACTTAAGGGTACAATCGATGGCAATCCGATTGGTCGAGAACCAGCTCATGTTTAAAATGATGTCTGAGCCGGAAGGATAAATCCTGAGGATTGCAAGCATTCGCAACATATTGAATCAATGGACTCAAAATGATAGTGAGAAATGTTGCCAATAAGATTACTATACTTATGGGTTTAACCATAATGCAAGCCAGCAAGAATTTCAAGAGCAATAAGTTGCTAAGGATTTTTGGAAGATCGAATAGTATTTTGAAGACCTTAGTGAAACACATAATCAACTGGGAATGGGCGGATACTTGATAAGTGCGAGAAAGTATTCGTAGGGGTCTTCAGGTTGCAAAGGACTACAAGGGCAGTGGCACAAAATATTCTCAGAACAGTAGAGAGGATTTCAGGGTATCTTGTAATAACAAGATCAACAGGGGATGGTTGTATGAATGGCTGGCAAGTGTACATCGCTATCCATAGGGGTCTATCGATGGAAGGGAATTGCAAAAGCGATGGCACAAAGTTGCAACAGAACATCGTAGAGTATCTCAGAACCTTCTGGTGTAGCAGGCAATCATCTGTAATAAGGGGCTCTCCAGGTGGAGGTGATCATGAGATCCTAATGTTAGAGTTAGTAAAACCATTTTAACCCGAGTAGAAGAGAGTTCAGAGTCCCAGAGTAAGGATCGAGGAGTAAAAGATCCTAATACAACCCAAATGGCGACGTGGGTCCGTAAGACACACATCCATGTTAGTAAAAAGTTTTGTAATGTCTAGACTTGATTTCGGCCAAGGTGTGTGGAAGGGGGATTCCTACAGGCAGTCGACTCTGATACCAACTTGTGACGCCACCGATTCAATTGTACACTAATCATACATGCAAACGTGTACGATCAAGATCAGGGACTCACGGGAAGATATCACAACACAACTCTACAAAAAAAATTAAGTCATACAAGCATCATATTACAAGCCAGGGGCCTCGAGGGCTCGAATACAAGATCTCGATCATAGATGAGTCAGCGGAAGCAACAATATCTGAGTACAGACATAAGTTAAACAAGTTTGCCTTAAGAAGGCTAGCATAAACTGGGATACAGATCGAAAGAGGCGCATGCCTCCTGCCTGTGATCCTCCTAAACTACTCCCGGTCATCGTCAGCGGGCTGCACGTAGTAGTAGGCACCTCCCGAGTAGTAGTAGTTGTCATCGACGGTGGCGTCTGGCTCCTGGGCTCCAACTTCTGGTCGCAACAATCGAGTATAGAAAGGGGGAAAAGGGTAGCAAAGCAACCGTGAGTTCTCATCCAAAGTACTCGCAAGCAAGGAGCTACACTACATATGTATGCGTTGGTATCAAATGGAAAAGGCTATCATATGTGGACTGAACTGCAGAATGCCGGAATAAGAGGGTGATAGCTAGTCCTATCGAAGACTACGCTTCTCGTAACCTCCATCTTGCAGCAGGAGAAGAGAGTAGATGGTAAGTTCACCAAGTAGCATCGCATAGCATAATCCTAACCAATGATCCTCCCCTTGTCGCCCTGTGAGAGAGCGACCACCGGTTTTATCTGGTACTTGGAAGGGTGTGTTTTATTAAGTATCCGGTTCTAGTTGTCATAAGGTCAAGGTACAACTCCAAGTCGTCCTGTTATCGAAGATCACGGCTATTCGAATAGATTAACTTACCTGCAGGGGTGCACTACATAACCCAACACGCTCAATCTCATTTGGCCGGACACACTTTCCTGGGTCATGCCCGGCCTCGGAAGATCAACACGTCGCAGCCCTACCTAGGCACAACAGAGAGGTCAGCACGCCGGTCTAAATCCTATGGTGCAGGGGTCTGGGCCCATCGCCCATTGCACACCTGCACGTTGTGAGGGCGGCCGGAAGCAGAACTAGCCCCCTTAATACAAGAGCAGGCTTATGTTCCAATCCGGCGCGCGCTGCTCAGTTGCTTACGTCACGAAGGCTTTGGCTGATACCACGACGTCGAGTGCCCATAACTGTCCCCGCGTAGATGGTTAGTGCGTATAGGCCAGTAGCCAGACTCAGATCAAATACCAAGATCTCGTTAAGCGTGTTAAGTATTCGCGAACGCCGACCAGGGCCAGGCCCACCTCTCTCCTAGGTGGTCTCAACCTTCCCCGTCCCTCCGCCACAAAGTAACAGTCGGGGGCCGTCGGGAACGCACGCGCAACACTACCTGGATGGAGCCACCTGCCCCTTCAGCCCCCATCTCCAAACAGTACCACAGGTAATGTAATAGTGTAAAGTATATAGTATATGCCCGTGATCACCTCCCGAAATGATCACAGCCTAGTAGTATAGCATGGAAGACGGACAAGAGTGTAGGGCCACTGATGATAAAACTAGCATCCTACACTAAGCATTAGGATTGCAGGTAAAGGTAACAACAGTAGTAGCAAGGACAGGCTATGCATCAGGATAGGATTAACGGAAAGCAGTAACATGCTACACTACTCTAATGCAAGCAGTATAGAGAAGAGTAGGCAATATCTGGTGATGAAGGGGGGGGGGGCTTGCCTGGTTGCTCTGGCAAGAGAGAGGGGTCGTCAACTCCGTAGTCGTACTGGGTAGCAGCGGCGTCGGTCTCGGTGTCTACCGGAAAGAAGTAACGGAGGGGGAACACAATAAATAACAGAGCAATCAATGTAACAAAAAAAGCAAGATGTGGCATTTTGTGCTAGGGGGTGACCTGACGCAGTACGAGGTGATACCGGTGAAGGGGGGAAACATCCGGGAAAATATCCCCAGTGTTTCGCGTTTTTGGACAGATGAACCGGAGGGGGAAAGTTGCGAGTTCGATAGGTTAGGGATGTGTGGCGGACGAACAGGCTGCGTAACCGGATTCGTCTCGTCGTTCTGAGCAACTTTCATGTACAAAGTATTTTCATCTGAGCTACGGATTATTTTATATTAATTTTAAAAGATTTAATTCATTTTTAGAATTATCAGAATTAATTTAATTAGAAAATGCCATTATGATGTCAGCATGACATCAGGGTGATGTCAGCAGTCAACAGTCAGTTGACTTGGTCAAACTGACGCGTGGGTCCTAGTTGTCATTGACTTAGGTTAAGTAAACAGGATTAGTTAATTTAATTAAGTGATTAGGTTAATTAATTAAGCTTAATTAATTATTAATTATTAATTATTAATTATTATTTAAATGTGATTTATTTATTTTAAATTATCTTTTTTTGTTCTAGGGTGGGGCCCTCGTGTCATTGGCCCATAGGTCAACCGGGGCGATTGCGGGGCGGTGTGACGCTGCGGGCGTCCGAACCCGGCAAGGCACCGGAGCAGCTGAAGGCCGGTAGCCAGGGGCCGGTGGTGACGGGTGAAGCGAGTGGGGTGGCGCGGCCAGTGCGGGACCGGGCCAGCGGCGGAGTGCGTGCAGTGCCGTGGTGGGTTACGAGCTCCAGCGAGCTCGGGCGGCAGCGGGCGAGAGAGGAGAAGAGGCTGGGCGCGGTGCACGGCGAGCGAGCGGCGCACGACTAGGGCAGCCCAACCACGGTGAGCGCGGGGCCGGGGCGCAAGAGGTGGGCGCGGGTGCAGCTAGCAGCGGGGTTCGGCAGCGGGCGCTAGGGGTGCGGGACGGCGCGCGCGTCAGCTGTCAGGCGCGGTAAGCGCGCGTGCGCAGTAGAGGAGTTCGGGCGACGGGCATGGCCATCGGGGCAGCACGACGCCGAGCGCAGCGGCGAAGCCACGGGCGCGGGGGAACGAGGCATGCACGCATCAGGCGCGGTCGAGGAGTGGCGTCCGCGGGACGCGGAGCAAGGAGCACGTCGTCGGGTGTGCGGGCGAGGGGAAGAGGAGGCCGAGGGCCTCACCGTGGGGCGTAGGGTACGGGGCAACGGGGGGCGAGGAGGAGGACGGAGACGACGAGGACGGAGAGGATGCAGTCCGGCGAGGGAGGAGATGAGGACGAGCAGCGGAGCGGCGATCCGAGCGGTGACGGGGTCGTTGGGGGCGGGGGCGGGGTCGGGGCGCCGTTGCCCTGATCTGGATCGAGCAGAGGAGGCGAGGAGCGAGGGGAGTGGGGAGGTTGGTCTTGATCCCAATCCAGGAGGGGATCGGGGGGGAGTGGGTGGTGTGCGGTAGTGGATAGGATTCGAGGGAGTGGGGGAGAGGATATGGATAGTAGGGGGGCGTGGCTGGGCCGGCCTGGTTGGCCCGGTGGCTAGCTGGGCCACGGCCCAGCAGCGGGGTTTCCTTTCTTTCCTTTTTTTGTTTTGTTTTGTTTTTACTTTTGTATTTTCCTTTTCTTTTGTTTATTTTAATTCCTTTTATTTTAGTTTTAGTAAATTACCAAGTGGCACCTAAATAGATTTTACAAATTATGCCACTACCACAATAGTTTAATACTTATAACAATTTAGTTTTGAAAATGTTTATTATTTTTAAAGCATTTAAATAATTGTATTTGCTACTATTTTATTCATTTTAGAGTATTTAAACATTTTATAAAAGTGTGGTTTCTCCACCATAATTACCTATGCATTATTTGGCTCACTCTGAACATTTTAGTTTTAAAGTTTGAAAACTTTTGTTGTTTGCCTGATTTTGAATTTTGAATTTGAATCAGTTTCAAACTAACGCGAGATTAACAACAGTAATCATGGTGACTCAGCATTGTTAACGTGGGACTACTGTAGCGTAACTATCCGGGCGTCACATTAGCCAAATCATGCACGTAATATTCGTTTCATTACTAACTAATATGACTGACTCGTGAAAACAAAATGTGCAGTCCGTGTGCGAGAAAAATGGTCAGACCCCTTCGCCAATGCCCCAGATTGGTATAGAGGACATGGTGAGTTTCATTTGAATGGTCATTAGTTCTAGTATTCACATTTCAGTTGCGTCTTGCTAATGAGACATTACAAATGATCTTTGGTCCAGCATGCCTCCCGACAAGCATCGACTGATCCTTCTCCGTCTCACACTGGCACAACCCCGACCCCGATCGGTCCTTCTCCGTCTGGCACTGGCGCAAACCCGACCGGTCGTTCACCTCTGTGATGACAGTAAGTTTTCTCTAGTGTTTTGCTTAGGAAATGCATAAATACCTAGAATTAGCATTATTTCCTAAGTTGGATCTAAGTTAGCTCTAAAATGCTAAATTAGCTCTAATATGCTTAGTTACCTGGGTTAACTCAATAAAGACCTATACTTAGCTTACTTATGTCAAAAATGGCATAATATGCTTAGTTAACTCAAAAATGGCATAATTAGCTAGGTTAGGTCCAAAATGACCAATTTTACCTAGGTTAGCTCCAATATGATCCATTTAACCTAGGTTAGCTCCAAAATGAGCAAGTTTACCTAGGTTATCTCCAATATAGTCCATTTTACCTAGGTTAGCTCCAAAATGACCTACTTACATAGCTTAGCTCTAAAACGTCCTACACACTTAGCATTTTTACCTAGCTTAGCTAAAAATGGCATTTTTACCTACCTTAGTTAGAAGAAGAAGAAGATAAAGAAGAGGAGAAGAGAAAAAGAAAGAGAAGATAAATTCTTCTTCTTCTTTTTCTTCTTTTTCTTCTAGCTAGTCTTCTTCTTATTATTATTCTAACTTTCATCTTTCCAATTTGCATATTTGCTTTAGATGAGTAAGCTTGCATTGGTGAAGTGTACTCTTCTCCTTGTGCTTCCTTTTTGTTTATGGAAACTTGTTGGAAACTTGTTTTGGATATGTATGTATGGATATGTTGTTGGAAACTTCTTGCTGGAAACCATTGTATGTTCAATATGTTGTTGGAAACATGTATGTTGGATATGTTGTTGGAAACTTATTGCTGGTATGCCTGTTGAAATTATTTTCAAATGTGCATAATATATATCTGCGAAATTCTGTCAAATTGAATAAATTTAAGAAAAATCAAAAAAACAGGGGCTATACAAATACTTTGCCGTCTGCCTGATTTGTGTAGTGTGTGTTCTAAAAACAAAAATTATGAAAAAGTAACGCGATAGACCTTCGATTAACATGTGTTTAAAAAACAAAAAATGTCAAAAATTACAAAACAAAGACCTCGAGGTTCAACTAATAGGATGGAGCACTATATACATTTAAGCCAGTTAAACGTTTATAGTAAACCATCCCATTAGTTTAACATCGAGTCCACTTCCCATTCGATCACCCATCTGATGACTGCTCCAGCCTCAGCACAGTTAACTTGGGAGTTCTATTGGATGAGAAATCGGTAGGGAAGCTGGTCCTTGTCGATATAGGAAGCCTCTTCGCATAGTAGTAGTAACATGCAAATATTTATTTATTAGGTTATACTCATATTGCATTGGGACATGTGATGTTACAATAACTAGTTAATTTTCTCAAACTACCTCCCTCCTAATTAACTCATTGCCACATAAGCAAATTTGTTGAGTTGGACTCGATGTTATTGATGAAGTTACTCCCACTTTCGCTAGTCTTATAGTACTAGCAAGATGCCCGTATGTTGCACGTAACATCAAGATGCATTTGTATGACTTTTTTATCTTGTGAGAGAAAAGGATGAACGAGGGAAGTCCTTATTTGCAAATGTTGAGAGGAGTGTGGGTACCTTTTTACAAAATTGCCATAGTTTCCTTCCTATCCGTCAGATATAATTCGGACGGCCTATATTGTAAGATGGCAGGCACACCATCATCACCAACTCTGTTTTTTTGTAAGAGTGGAGTAGATAACGGAAAGAGTACTTGCTCTTTGAGGAAAGGGCCTCCCTAAGCACGCATTAATTTCCTAGGCATACTTCTTTCTACGCAATGGTGCGTGCACTTTGGGCATGTTGGAAACTGCACTGCTAGCTTGCTGGCTCATCTTGTAATTGACACAGACACATTGCAGTACTCCGGCAAAGCCCAAAAATTAATTTGAGAACAATTACCTCAAGGTTAATCTGACAGACATGACTTATAAGTTGACAGAGGTCATATCACCTTTTTTGGAAACATGTCATAAAGTAACTTGATAGACCTTCTTTCAAGTGAATCCACATGTGTTCAAAAAACAAAAATTATTAAAAAGTAACGCGATAGATCTTCGATTAACATGTGTTCAAAAAACAAAAAATGTCAAAAATTACAAAACAAAGACCTCGATATTAACTAGATAGATGGGTCACTACAAAGGTTTATAATAGACCTTTGCAGTGACCCATCAGTCTAGTTAATATCGAGTACACTTCCCATCCGGTCACCCATCTCATGACTACTCCAGCCTCAGCACAACTAACTTATGAGTTCTGTTAGATGAGCTATCGGTAGGGAAGCTGGTCCTTACTGATATAGGATGCCTCTTCGTATCATTTATGGTGTACCAGGATGACCGCCCGTTGCCTCCCAATGGCCAAAGCCACGTCCCTCGCGAATGTAGCAGCTTCCTCCCTCGTCTAGCTGGTTCACGCGTTTTCCCCTGTTTTTTGCTGCCTGCCCACCTATAGAACCGCCTCGCCACGGCTAATTCCTCTGCAAACACCTAGGTAGGCGGTTGAACCGAACAAGTCTAACTTGTTTTTAGAGGGTACATTGACTTGGCATCGAAAGGGTGTGATAGGTGACTCTGGCAAAACAATTGTCTACCATGTTGGCATACATGAGCATGGGGCCCACTTGTCAGCATGCTGGACGGAGGAAGGAATGCAAGACAAAATGGAGCGTGGAAGGGTGCGAATCGATTGGCTCACGTGTGATGACCACTGGAGCAATCCACTTAGTACTTCTACTACTCTTATAAAAAACAGAGTTGGTAATGATGGTGTGCCTGCCATCCTGCAATATAGGCCGTCCGATTTATATCCGACGGATAGGAAGGAAACTATGGAAATTTTGCAAAAAGATAGCCACGCCCCTCTCCACATTTGCAAATAAGGCCTTCCCTCCTTCAATCTTTTCTGTCACAAGATAAACTACTCATACAATTGCATCTTGATGTTACATGCAATACATGGGAATCTTGCTAGTGCGTTAAAAAATTCGTGCAAACACGATCGGTTATACTATGAGTAGGTGAATGTGCGCTTGGAACTTTGCCGCTTCCGGAAGTCAAACAATGATCATGGTACTACAATATAGATACTTCTGGCAATCTGACACGGAATGAACTACTACATGTCGACCGACTATATTAAGCGCACTGTCATAAAGCAAAAGCTTTCCCTCGTATTGCGAGCCACCACGCGCACGCGTGAGCGAGGGAGAGGTCGTACTAGTAGCAAGAAAAGCTTCTCCTTGTTTGAGAGTTGATGGGAAAGATCAAAAGTAGTGTATTAGTCTCCAAAAAGGGATGACCCTGTCCATGGCTACCATCCCGTGCTCCATCATTCAGTGTGTGCATGATTCATGTTCCATTGAGAAAATAATGTTGCATACGTGCCATCAAATAGAATAACTTAATTTATAAAAAACGTGCCACCGTGTCATGATCGAACTTTGATTCTTCCTTGTGTGTTTCCCATGAACAAATACTACACTCGCCAAATTATCTGGTGAGCTGCCTCTTCGTACAGAAATGAGCTCACCCTGTACCTGCACATGAGGATTAGGGAAAGAGGCACAGAGTACCTGCGCCAGTGCCTCCACCTCTTCTCTTCGTGCTCGTATTCCATTTTTTCGGGTGATTCATGCACGTACTCCACCTATGTTCGTGACCGTTGGTGGTCTCTCCTACTATACTTAACTCCATTTTCTTGCATGACACGTGGACCTAGATGTTGGATGTCTCACGTGTCGGCAAAATTTAGAAGTATGCTTTTCGACGACCGTGAGGGAGCAAGAAACCTCGCGGTGGAGCGTCTGGACTTTATAATATTTTTATTCATTGATATAAATCTACCAAATCTTCTCCATAGTAGACCGGAAGAGTACAAAACACGACAGCCCAGTGTAATTGCATCATACATGGCCAACCCACACTATCACCATATTTCTTGGCCTCCGTGCGACACCTAGCTCTAGTAATCCACCAGCCTGTATCGCTTCTTGCTCCTCGTCTCTCTCAAAGTGCGGCGGGCTAGAGATTTTTCCGTCTATTGAGGCCAGTTAACTCACCACATGTTAGCGACATGCCAAGAGTATTCTAATTTTTTTACTGTACTCTATTGTTATGCCAAGAAGACAAAGCGCTTTGACCGATGGACCAAACGAGACATGCGGGTCGTGCCATGAGTGGGTCCAATTTATCGTTTTGAACTTGTTTGGTGTAGTAGTAACACTTTGTTTTGACTATTGACAAGATTTTAATAGGGCCTAATGTATTCTTCGAGGTTGCCTTTGACTATTGATAAGATTTTGTATAATTTGAAAATTATATCATTCGAAGGTCCTTTCACGTTCCATTTCAAAAAAAGATCCTTTCACATACGAATTTGACGATATGCTTTGAGCAACTTGTATGTCCTATACTACTCCCGTTTGGATACTTTAACTTTTCTAGAGGTTAGACTAACTCATGACTAACCCTGAACTAACTCTAGCCAAAGAGGTGTTTGGATGACAGAGTTAGATTGACAATAAATGCACTTGATGGAGAGATAAAAGTGATTTTTCAGTGGGCCCCACAAGAACTAGCTCTAATTAGCACCACTTGGATGGCGGGATAGAAAGAGAACAGTGGTTTTTTAGTGGGCCCAATGAGAACTATCTCCAATTAGCACCTCTTGGGTGGGATAGTTTTTTTGGTGAGTCCCAACTATCTCAAACTAACTCTAACCCATGGATCCAAACAGGTCCAAAGCTAGTCTCGAAAAACGCATTGAGCCCTATATACATGGACAGACGGAGTACATGATACTAGCAAATGCTCACCATTAGTAGTAGTTCATTGGTTGGTTTCAATTTTTTATTCAGTTGTTGTGCTGCTACCGTCCAATATTCCCGTGTGGTTGTTTCTAGAATAAAAAGAGGAGGTAGTACTTACTGTGGGAAAGGTGAAGTGATGGTTGCTTCCCCCGAGCAACTTATTACTCTGGGCATATGGGAGTACTAGCGGATTCATCGTAGAGAGAAATGATGGCTGCTTCGTCCGAGCAACTTACTATGGCGAAGATGGGGCTATGTGATTTGACTGCTCACTAGTCATTATTACTACGGCGCAA
The DNA here is from genome assembly GCF_018294505.1 of Triticum aestivum. Classification (NCBI taxonomy): domain Eukaryota; kingdom Viridiplantae; phylum Streptophyta; class Magnoliopsida; order Poales; family Poaceae; genus Triticum; species Triticum aestivum. The sequence goes on from NC_057797.1 coordinate 304,738,557, forward strand.
CGACCAGGGTGAATCTTTCCCTGCAGTTGTACACTCAATATTATTGCATGGCAGGTGGAGTCGGATGAAGGATGTCCCACATGTCGGTGAAACAAAGTTGAATTTTTCTGGCATTGCCATCAATCCTTAAGGATTTGTTTATATGTACACTTAATTTTCTAGCATAATGAAATTGTACTATCATGCTATGAAGGTTTCAACTTTGGTTCCAGCAGGAAAGAAAAGGTTTCAACTTAGGATTCATGTGTCCTCTTGCCTCAAGATTGTCTCGTTACAACATTCCATCAAATACAAATGAAACTACCATGGCTGCTAATCCATCTCAATGGTTCACAGATCAACGCCAATATTCACTTCACCACTGAAGAAAAAGTTGTGAGAAGGTGTACAAATAAAGAAAAATATATAATTGATCGATAATGTTTGTGGGCATGGCTCCATTTCCTAGGCACAATGTACATTAGTTGGCAGCTAGTTTCACCCAAGTTTGTAGCCAAAAAAGAAGTGTATGGAGGACATCACTCCGATCATTTTGTGCAGCTCCACTAAAATCGAGTTGATCATCCCTGTTTGCAAAGATATTTAGTCAGTGTGATTACAATAATAGTGGAACTAAATGATGTAACATAACACACACAAATAGAAGCCGGTCACCTCTGGGATCTCTCTTAAGTACAAACTACCTATTGGAGAAGATTAGGCATGGAGTAGGATGAGGAGGATAGCAAAACCAATCTCCCTTTCTGTAGTCCCACGGAAATGTAAAAACATTTCGCATGTGGCATTTTGGAGGAACTGCACAAAACACTCTTAAGAAAAAAGTGATTTGTGCATTTCACCAAAAGATCGCAATAGCAAAGAGGTGAAATGGATAGCCCTATTTGCAAAAGGAGGTAGAAAGGAAACAATTACTTCCAAATAACATGAGTTGAAGACAGATACGCCGACAAAAAAGAAGAATATTCCATGTAATAAGGGAAAGATAGCAGCATGGTGGTTTATCAAAAATGGTTTGAGGACAAGATTGCAAGATGGAAAGTACGCTGGTTGAGATGCGTTTTAAGAAAACAACTAAAGAAGATCCACATGTAGGATTTTCCACATGCAGCAACGTGGGAAGATGGGCAGTGGAGCAAGGCCGGAGGATGTTGTACCTGAGGGTCGTCGAGATGTAACTAGGAGGGCACCAGCGGACGGGATCTGCCCATACTATGGCAGCGAGCATGTGGGGAAGGCCCTACCGCACCGGAGCTTGGTCAGAGAGAACTACGGATACCATAGATCGGGACGTGCTGCGTCAACACCGTCGAACGGAGAAATGATGCACATCCTCCCTTTCTGCCGGTGGACAAGATGCGGCCGGTTCGGTGACCAACGGTGAGAGAGAGAGAGAGGCCACCGCCGCCTTGTGTGAGATAGTGTGACTAGAGACAAACCCCGACAGGCGGGCTCCATTGTACGCGCCATTGACAGCATGGTTAATAGTATGGCCAGTTGCTGGCTATATGCACATGCCATGTCATCTGAAGTTAGCATTATTAACTACTCACATAATAGAGCTGGTTATAAGTTCATAACTTTTTCCAAGTTTCTCTCTATCTCTTTCCTCCCATTAAATGCTTTTACCTAGGAGCACGCGTAGAGGCAGGCTCTTGCATGAGAGCTCACTGCTTCACTTTTTTCTTGTCTCTCTCCTCCACATAGGAAAAAGTGCCATGTAAGCAGGCTTATAGCCCACTATTGTACTCGCTCTGAGGAATATAACTTTATTTAATACTAACGCGTCCAGTCGAACTTTGTTCCATCTACGCATGGTACATGGCCCTCTTTCGAGTACACGTGTCAAATTATCACATGGGCTGCCTTTTCATACAGAAATGAACTCCACCGTGTACCCGCACGAGTGTGGCCGAGAACGAGATGCGAGTACATTTGTCGTGTGTGCACCTCTTCTTTAGGTGTAGGTATGTTCGTGGGTGGGTGTGAGAGAGATGGTTTGTGTGAAACAAAGGCAATATGTCGATGATATCTCAGACAAAAAATGTAACATATGCAATGTGTGTCAAACAGAGTCATGGATATATCATATATAGAGGGAGCAATCCACGAGACGAGAGTGGAGGGATAATCAGCATGAGATATCAATAGAATCAAAAACAGGGATGAAGTATGTGGGTGCGCGATTGATAAAGAGTGCCACCGAATTTGTGTTTGCCCACATCAAAGATACTAGGCGGCTGGCCCACTGGAATATGAGAGGGCAGAGGTGCAATTTTTCTCTGTGGCATGGGATACCTACCTACAACGTTCGACAATCAGTGTGTGTGGGGGGAGGGGGCAGAGACCTGACTATAGAGAGGTAGATCGACTAGTATATGTGTGGAGAAGGAGAGAGACCTAGCTATGTATTGAGGGAGATCGGTCAACATCCATGCATATGTGTAGCAGAGGAATAAAGTTGGGAGAAATACAAAGGTAGAGTGTTGGAGGGTTGGTGGTGGAGCTTCTTCTCACAAATGGTGGGAGAGGCCTACTAGAAAAATGGAGGGTAGGAGTGCAATATCAATAAGAGAGGGGATGTCTGCCTGTATATGCACCTGCGTGTGAGAGACGGGTTGGGAGGTATGCAAGGATGATTATTGGCGTGATATGGTTGTGGTAAGCAAACATAACTACATAGTAAGATCAATCGTCGTGTGTCCGAGAAAGGGAGAGACATAACTAGTGAGGTAAGTCGATCGGTGCATGGGGAAAAATAATTTTAGTCGACCTAGCTATATGTAGGGAGATCGATACATATACATGCATGCATGTGTTAGAAGCAAATAAGGTCCGGGGAGACGGACAAGGGGGAGAGGGGTGCGGCTAGGTGGTGGCGCAAGAGGCCTACTATGTCGAGGGGGGAGGAGTGTGCGAGTATGAGATGAATGAAAAGAGGGGTGGGAGTGTGCACCTGCGTGGAACCGTATTGGACATAGTGGGGCACGGACGGTGAGAAGAGAAGAGGGGAAGTGTATGTTTGTGGTAGGCACACTTGGCTAGAGAGGTATATCGACCGGTGTGTGCCGGAAAGAAGGAGCCAGGGGGGCCTACACACACTATGGGTGAACGATCTAAAGAGAAATAATGAATGTGCGCGATGGAGGGGACGATGCGGGAGGGTGAGAGGGGGGCGGGCGTGTGCATGCACGATAGAAAGTTAGCTCTAGCTAGCTACAAAGAGAACAGGATCGTGAAGGTGTAAAAGTCAAACAGAGATCGTAATTCATTATAAAAAGTGGATTTAGATATTTGAAGAAGATATCACAATGTAGAACATTGATTATAATTTGGGATAATGTGTGGCATTTGCAGCTCAGGGAAAAATACTTGTCATAATGTAGGTGGCCGGCACTATACTTCGTGTGATAAACACGGTGTACGTATGGAACATGGTTTAAATTGTGAATATCTAGTTAGTACATCAAATGTACTATTATTTGGAATCAACATTAAGTGTATTCAAAAAGATTGAATTCGAGTTCATATAGTACACATAGTTCATACCTATCTCTATAGTAATCATGTGGTGTGTTATTAGGTAATACACGAATGATGGTTTAAGTTCGAAATTATCATGATTGTAGATTATTATTCAAATAGAGAAATGAATTCAAATTTAGTTCGAATTGCAGTGGTATTATAGACATCTGGAATGCACTAAAATGTTGGTATGAGTAGGTTACATGCATTATACAGCTAGCGAACAAAATTAATTGGACATAACATGGATTCATAGCTTTGAATAGCATTTGTATAGTAAAACGGGACAAGACTCTCTCTTTGTGTGGTGTGAATATTTTTATTTTTTTCATTTTTTTCATTGAGGGAAGTGCTAATTGATTTGGTACATACAAGTACAACATTACACGTTAGGCTTGTCCCTAAAATTCAACCTGCGCCTTATTATATCCTGAAAATTGAGATATTGTGCTCCCAAAACTCGCGCCTTCACAACCCATGCCTTGCTATCCCAAAATTACAACGCGCGGAAACTCCCTGTAGCTGCCAAATCCCGACACACGAAATCCGCCTTTTAACCCTGAACCTAAAGGGCCGCTAGTTCAAATCGGTGGGGGTACTTTTGTAACACACCCAACATTTTTGACAAGCGCGTCCCAAAGTCATGGTTCCCCCTCCCATCCCCTCCTTCTCACCATTCGAAATCCCAGGACGCCATAACCTCTCTGCTCCAGCCGCGAAACCCCACCCTGCTCCGTCCGCCACCTCACCACTGCCTAGCTGGAGCGTCTTCACCGACGACATTGGCCACCGCAACAGCTCGACATCCCTCATCCACCTCCCCTGATGAGGATCCTTCGTCCATCTCGTCGTCCCGTCGGTTCAGCCGCCCCGTCCTCCACCTCCAAGGAGCTGCTATGACGATCACCTCGTCTATCGCGGCTCCTCCTTCCCCACGGCGCCGCCTTAACCTGCTCCACCGGAACCGCAACATCCTCACTGACTCCTCGGACGAAGCCGAGACCAACTCAGCGCCACGAAAGAGGTTGTACACTCACCTCATTGCACCTTCTCCTTAACTCGACCTCCTGGCACCGATGGTGCTCCATCCCGCACCCCATGGCGCGGCTACGTCGAAGCCAACGCTGCGGGCGACATCTCCACGGCGGCTCTCCCCCAGTGTGAGGCCCTTCATTGGCGCCGTCCATACCAGCCGGATCTGCTGCTGCTTCGGCTCTCACTCGCTCGCTCGTCCTGCTGCTCTCCCCTTTGCTCGTGTTGCTGCTCTACTCGAATTTAGCTACATTTCAGTCGACTGAATCTACTTTTGGGTCAGTCGATTTTTAGGGGGTGGGGGGGCTCGCCGGAGTTAAGGAAGAACTGTTGGGGAACGTAGTAATTTCAAAAAAATTCCTACGCACACGCAAGATCATGGTGATGCATAGCAACGAGAGGGGAGAGTGTAGTCTACGTACCCTTGTAGACCAATAGCGGAAGCGTTATGACAACGCGGTTGATGTAGTCGTACGTCTTCACGGCCCAACGGATCAAGCACCAAAACTATGGCACCTCCGGGTTCTAGCACACGTTCAGCTCGATGACGATCCCCGGACTCCGATCCAGCAAAGTGTCGGGGAAGAGTTCCGTCAGCACAACGGCGTGGTGACGATCTTGATGTTCTACCGTCGCAGGGCTTCGCCTAAGCACCGCTACAATATTATCGAGGAGTATGGTGGGGGGCACCGCACACGGCTAAGAGAACGATCACGAAGATCAACTTTTGTGTCTATGGGGTGCCCCCTACCCCCGTATATAAAGGAGTGGAGGAGGGGAGGGCCGGCCCTCTCTATGGCGCGCCCTAGGGGAGTCCTACTCCCACCGGGAGTAGGATTCCCCCTTTCCTAGTCCAACTAGGAGTCCTTCCATGTAGTAGGAGTAGGAGACAAGGAAGGGGAAGAGGGAAGAAAAGGAAGGAGGGGGCGCCGCCCCTCCCCCTAGTCCAATTCGGACTAGTCAATGGGGGGGGGCGCGGCGTGCCTCTCCCTCTCCCCTAAAGCCCAATAAGGCCCATATACTTCTTCCCTCGTATTCCGATGTTCAAATAACTAAAACATTTTTATGTGCTTTGGTATAATTCCATTGTGCTAAATAAAATGTTCAGGGGAATTTTGTCACTGTCTCTGAATTTGTTTTATTTAGAAACAGTGGCAAAAGGAAGTAAATTAAACAAAACAGAAGAAAAATGAAAAAAGAGCAGAAGACCTACCTGTTGCTCACCTGGCAGCCCAGCCGGCCCAGCTTGACCGGCCCAGCCCACCGCCGCTTCCCCCCCCCCTATCGTCTTCCTCCCTCGCCAGAAGGACGTCGGCGTGTCGACGCGCGCGCGCCCGAACTCCACCTCCTGCTTCCACCTCCTCCTGCCTCTCTGCTCGCTTCCCCGACCCCCTAGAGATGCCACGCACCTCCCTGGCGCCACGTTCACTTCTCCCTCCGTCCCTATCCCCCTCTGCTCTCTCTCCCTCCCGCGACCGAACGGAGCCCGCCGCCGCTGACCAGCGCTCGCGCGGCCGCAGCCATCCCGAAGCCTCTCCGACACGCCCCCGAGCTCCGCTGTGCCACCCTCGTCCTCTCCGTCAGCTCACATGGCCGGAAGAGCTCCAACGCGCCGTCCCCGACCACTTCTTCATCGTCGGTCGCCGCGTATCTCCATCGTCGACTCGTCGCCGTCCGAGCTTCCCCAAACACGCCGAGGCCACCACTGCACTCCACGTGAGCTCCTGATCAGCCTCCCCCTCTCCGTTTTCTCTCTAGCATGCCATAGCCGCCGCGCCTCTCTCCCCCGACAGCACGCCGCCGCACGAGCTCATCGCCGACGAGGCTCCGGTGGCCATTTGGTCCCGTGCGTGCCTCCGTTGGGTTCGTGAGCTCTCATAGAACGCGTAGGTGCTAACCGTAGATCCTCCCGTGCACGGTGTCGTCGTTTTCATCGGCGCCCGAACTCCGGCCGCCGCCACAACCTCGCTTCCGGCGAACTCCGTCCACCCCGCACCCTTCCGTTGGTTCCCCTGGATGCGCGCGGCCACAGGCTACCTCCTGGTGCCCTTGGCGCGTCGATCCATCGTCTCTGGCGCAACTCCGGCGAGCCACCGCCGCTCTGGGTCGTCGCCGTCGTCCAACCGCCGGCGAATCCGACGTGGCCGTCGTTAGCGGCTAACCCCCCCCCCCCACACTAACCAACCCCCTAGGCCACTGACTCATGGGCCCCATGCCCCTAATTAATCACAGTTTAACTCCTGTTTAGTTTAATCTAATTGCAGTGGCCCCACGCGTCAGCTTTGACCGCGCTGACGTGGCCGTTGACTAGGCCCACATGTCAGCGACACAAACTCGTCTGAGACACTGACGTGTGGACCCCACTGGCCAGACTTGACCTGGACCAGCCCCGTTGACTTTCTGACGTCACTAATATGTCATGCTGATGCAGTAATGTTTTCTGGATTTATTTTTATTCAGAAAATTCCAGAAAATTGTATAAACTTCTAAAATTCATAGAAAATCAACCGTAACTCCAAATTAAATAATTTATATATGAAAAATGATCAGAAAAATCCAATCTATCCATCTGTACCATTTTCATGCATGTTAGAACAACTTATAGCTGCTGTTTAGGACAATTCAATTAAATGGCATTTAAATAACCACATGTGGAGTTTGAATTTGAATCTTGGATTCAAACCAACTTCATTTAACCTGTTGCTAGTTGCATTAGCCCAAAACACAATCATATTGCCATGTCATAGCATGTATCATATTGTGCATTGCATTGATCATGTTTCTTCTGTGTTTGCCGGTGTTGTTCCCCCTCGGTAGACGCTGTACCGATGATGTGATTGTTGACACTAATGAAGACTCAATGTTATCTTCAGAAGGGCCAGGCAAGCAAAACCCCCTTGTTCATTCCGATACAACCCTACTCTCTCGCTCCTGCTCTCTTTTAATGCATTAGGACAACACCGATTCATCTGTTACTTGCTGCGGTAGCTGAACCCCTTTATCCTTTGCATGACCTGTCATTGCCACAGTAAATAGATGAAACCCACTAGCATGAGTAGGAGTTGTTTGAGCCCTGATGTGCCTACTCATTCATGCTTGTTTGTCATGCCTGCTACTGCTTAGAGTTGAGTCAGGTCTGATTCATCGGGGATGAATCAGAGGCGTGTGAACATGTCCTACTGTGTGTGAGCTAAGTGTGTGAACACGATTTGGTAAAGATAGCGGTGAGAGGCCATGTAGGAGTACATGGTGGGTTGTCTCATTGCAGCCGTCCTCAGGAACTGAGTTCTGTGTTTGTGATCCATGACCAGCTACTACCACGCATTGGAATGCTTAAGTGCCCCTCTCGACTTATTAATCAACTTGATCTCTGTCCAGGAGTTGCAACTAGTTTCTGGTGTTTGTAGGTAGTGTTAGTAGTCTACCAAGTGGCACCCGGTACAGGTGGGCTTGGGACAGACTAGGCACAGTGGCCCGGTGTACCAAGTAGCACCCGGATGGTGGGCTTGGGAACCCTGCTCACATCGTTTGGGGCCGTGAGCGACACCCCGGCCGGATCTCCTCGCGGATGGAACCCGAATAGGCGATAAACCTGGACTAGAGACTTGTTCGGTTAGTCAGGTCGTGGCCGACTCCCTCGCTCGGCTTCCGCTTGAAGGTTGCCGAGGTACATGACGTGTACAGGGCGATAAGTGGCGAAAGCGTGTGTGAAGAAGTACACCCCTGCAGGGTTATCATTATCTATTCGAATAGCCGGATTCCTCGGATATGGAAACTTGGACCCCTTGCATAGTTCATAGACAAGTGAAAGTGGATACTCTAAAATACGCAAGATAAGCGTGAGTGCTATGGATGGCGTTCTCGTAGGGAGACGGGAGTGGATCTATAGTGGTGTATTGATATGGTGAATATGTGGACTCGTGTGCGCCACCTCAAAGAGTTATTTGCAGTCGTAGTTTAGGATAGCCACCGAGCCAAAGCTGGCTTGCTGCAGTTAAACCCCACCATCCCCTTTGTTGATAATGATGCATATGTAGATAGTTCTGATGTAAGTCTTGCTGGGTACATTTGTACTCACGTTTGCCTATTTTATGTTTTTGCAGAGAGACTTCAGTCTCGCTAGTAGTTCCGCTTGGACTTCGACGTTTAGCTTGTTACCTCAGCTACGATCCTGTGCCCTCGGCAGGATCTGGTAGATAGTCAGGCTTCTCAGCCTTTTTCATTTATAGATGTCTGTACTCAAACATGATAGCTTCCGCTTGTGCTTTCATTTGTATGCTCTGAATGTTGGGTCATGAGACCCCTGTTTGTAATATCTCGCTCCTCGGAGCCTAATATAATACTTGAGTCGTAGAGTCATGTTGTGATGCCATGTTGTATTTGCACATATCGAGCATATTGTGTGTATGTTATTGAAATGCTTGGTATGTGTGGGATCTGACTATCTAGTTGTTTATCCTTAGTAGCCTCTCTTACCGGGAAATGTCTCCTAGTGTTTCCACCGAGCCATGGTAGCTTGCTACTGCTCCGGAACACTTAGGCTGGCCGGCATGTGTCCTTCTTCGTTCCTGTGTCTGTCCCTTCGGGGAAATGTCACGCGATGAATACCGGAGTCCTGTTAGCCCACTACAGCCCGGTTCACCGGAGTCCTGCTAGCCCAGTGCTACAGCCTGGATTCACTCGCTGATGACCGACACGTTCAATGCTGGGTCATGGATGCCTGTCCCTGTAAGTCTATGCCACTTTGGGTTTACGACTAGCCATGTCAGCCCGGACTCCTTATCATATGGATGCTAGCGACACTGTCATATACGTGTGCCAAAAGGCGCAAACGGTCCCGGGCAAAGGTAAGGCGACACCCGTGGGAATACCGTGCGTGAGGCCGCAAAGTGATATGAGGTGTTACATGCTAGATCGATGTGGCATTGAGTCGGGGTCCTGACAGCTTTGGTATTAGAGCTTGACTGCCTGTAGGATTACCAAGCCAAACTGGTCAAAGTTGAGTCTAGAAATGCTTTAGTTATGTAAGGGAATTGATTGTGGGATGGAACGTAAGGCTCTTTTTACTCCTTATACCTTATGCCCTTCTGATCTGAGTCATCTTATCTTTCCTACGGGGTTAAGGAATTAGGATTTCTCTTCTTTCTATCAGGATCACGTGTTACTAATCTGTAGACTTGTAAGATTGTTGGATTTAAGCCTCGTTTCAGTTCCTATTACTTCCGTATGTTAATTGTTGATCTCGAAACCTTGATATTGTGCTTCTGAGTGGTTATGCCACCATTTTTGTGAATGTCTCAAATCTTTTCTGAGCATTTACAGCCGTTATGCTGTCCGAGTCATCCCAGGTTTCTAAATAGTCTGATGCATTTGCAAATCCTTTCTTTCCGTTCCCGATGTCCTTTATGGCCAGATTAACCACACTAGACGGTGAGTTGAGGTACTCTATTGCCTCGACATTTATGTTGGAGTTATTATTATGACCCTAGGTGTCTCAGGGGATCATCTAGTAATCTAGCCATGTTCTGTGTTTCTAGTGTGATGGTTCTGGCCATCATTCTTGTAAGCATCTCGTGATGCCACTTAGTTAGTAGCCATTTCACTTCTGGGTTGTGAACCCGAGATTCACCCTACTTACTTCATGTTGATAGTAATTGCTAGGTCCCTTAGGTTATTAGCAACCTTTGCGATAGTCCTTGAAGTCCGTGGTATCTTCTTCTTCCAAATACCATGAACTACTTATGGCAGAAGTTCCTCGTTGAACTGAACGATCACAACCAGAGTGCTCTTGATGAGTTCTCCATTATATATTGTGGCTCTGCCAGTTCTACTTTTCTGCATGGGTTATCCGGAAGAAATATGTTGAACTTCGTTCGACATGCTAAACCATGCATCCACAACTCAGAAAATCGTATGTTCCTTTGAGTTGTCCCTCTTTAGTTGTCTTCTGACCCTCGTCTATCAATTGATAGTCAAGAGTATATATGCATTCGTTCATCGATGCCTATTACTCTTGTGGTCCGTCAAGCCATTATGTCCTAATAACTTGGAGAAACAAACTCCAGTACCTCATCCATATCTAGGATTGGGTCAAAGAAGTTGTATTCCGTAGATCAAATGCCAATCCAGCTTTTGGTTCTGTTTTACCTTGGAGCATTACCCCCTTTATGTCAGAATTGTCATGAGAACTGCACCAACTCTCATGAATTTTGACGTAGTGATACTTCTCACCATCATTAGTCATTCCTCGGTCTTCGTGTTGATGCAACCGGATTACCGACAAATGAATTGTGATGTGTGAAATCAATACTCCTAGCAACCTCGTTGCTTGGTAGTTAAAGGACAATAATTTCATTCTTAGCGTGTTGGTTTTTGAATCATCCTTCTAAGACAGATCGTGCTACCTAGTCCTTATTTCGGTGCACCCTTCGATTGATGAGTTAGGATCTTGTCAAGTCCTCACTCATTTGATCATATCGTCTTGCCCTCAAAAGCGAGATTGTTCTCGAGCTTAGTAACATACCGGTGGTTCGTGATTTTCCGAATATCTTCTCGGAAGTATTACCAGGTTGTCCCCTGACTGTTATGTTGAGCTCGTGATCAAGTTGGTTTCTTGTGAACAACCCTCTCTCCAAGAATCGGTGTTGGATACCCTGAGCTAGTTGGTTAAGCTAAACAGCAACTTGGGGAGTTGGAAGATAAAGGCTTCTCCGACATAGTTCATGTTAAGGGATATCTTTTTGTGTGTGTGTGTGTGTGTGTTTGTTGAAGAAAGATGATATCTTCATTGATTGATCCTCATGGTCAATTGCTGGATCTATTATCTTACCCAAACCTTTGATTTGAGTATGGGCTATCGTCAAATCAAATCAGAACCAACGATATTCGTAATGTTGTCTTACTCGTGGTTGATCCCTCGAGCATACACCATTTGTGACGCCCGGATAATCAAGCTACAGTAACCTCTGCTAATGACACCACGTCACCTCCGTTACTGTCGCTAATCTCGCGTTAGTTCGAAAATGATTCAAATTCAAATTTGAGATTTAGGCGAACAACAAAAGTTTTCAAACATTAAAACTAAAATGTCCAAAATGTGTCAAATAAATCATGGGTAATACTAGTGGAGAAACCACAAATTTTATAAAATGTTTAAAGGCTCTAAACTAATTAAATTAGCAGCTATGACAATTAATTAAATGCCTTTTAAAAATAATAATAATGCAAACTATTTTAATTAGGTGTCAAACTTTTGGGGCAGTAGAATAAATTATAACATTAAATTAGGAGTTGTATTTATATTTTATAAAACAGAAATTAAAAGAAAATAGATAAAGAAAAGAAAACAAAAAACAAAGCTAAAAAAAGAAGAAGAGAGAAAGCAAACCCCCCCCCCACTGGGCTTCGGCCCAGCAGGCCACAACCCCCCACTGGGCCAACCCACCAGGCCCAGCCGGCCACTCGCCCTGGCCTATATGGCCTCGTAACCCAAAACCCTAATCCCCCGGTTGCCCACTCCCACCCCACTCGCTCCACTCCCCCTCTGCCCCCTCCACGATCTAGATCGGATCGGGGGCGCTCGACGCCACCGCCGTCCAGAACCCCCGCTGGAGCCGCCCCACCACGCCCCCGCCGTCATCGGTGCCGCCTCCCCGTCTCTGTCTCCGTCGCTCGTCCTCATCCCCTCCTCACTGGACACCGTCGACGCTTGCCGGCCCCCAACTGCGCCGCCCCGCCGCCTGCCATCGACGCCCGCCTCCTCATCTCCTCCCCGCCGCCCGACGTGCTCGACGCCGGCGCCGCATCGCCACCGCTTGGAGGACCTCCCTGCCGTCGCCGTTCGTCGGGGCAACCTCACCGGAGCTCCCCTGCCTCGACCCCGCCGTCGTCGGAACGCCACCTCGACCCCCTCCTCGTCGGACCTCCCCGACCTCCGTCGAGCCCGCTGCCATTCCCCCTACGGCCCCAGTGAGCCCCCTCGATCCCTCCCTCTCCCTCGCGGGCTCGCGCTTGTCGCCGCGGTCCCCGCCGATCTCGCCCGCGGTTGACGCGCTCCGGCTGTGTTCGATGCGCTCTCACCGCGCCCCCCCCCCCCCGCACCGTCCCGCATGCGCTGCGTCCGCCTCTACTCCCGACCGCACTCCCCGTGCAGCCCCTATCGCCGCCCGGCCACCACCGCCTCCATCTCGCGGCGCCTGGCCGCGCCCGCCAGGGCCGTCGCCGTCCGGGGCCTCCCGTACTCCCCGCCTCCTGCCGCTGTCGAGCGAGGCCACCGACGCAGCTGGACCTCGCGCCCTCGCTGCGGTGACCTCGGGCACAGGCGCCCATTGCCCGAAACCGCCACGCCCGCACCCGGCGCCCAGCGCCCACTAGCGCCCGAACCCACTAAGGCCCCTAGGGCCTATGACAGATGGGCCCCACGCCCAGAATGTTTTAATAAAAAAAAGGAAAATAAAATAAAAAAATAATTAATTAATTAATTAATTCATTAATTAGTGGATTAATTAAGTTAATTAATCATATTTAGATTAACCTAACTAACTAACTAATTTAATTAAACAGTAGTTAGATTAGTTAAACAATGATTAGGCTAAACAGTCAATGACCAGTGGGTCCCACACGTCAGCGACCCAGTCAACACCTCTGTTGACTGCTGATGTCATGCTGACGTCATGGTGACGTCAGCAGACACTATTCTGGATAATGTTGATTAAATTAAATAAATAAATCCTAAAAATGATTTAAATCTTTTAAAATTAATAAAAAATAAATCGTAGCTCGGATGGAAAAACTTTGTACATGAAAGATGCTCAGAACGACGAGACGATTCCGGATACGCAACCCGTTCGTCCGCCACACACCCCTAACCTATCGAACTCGCAACTTTCCCCCTCTGGCTCCTCTGCCCGAAAACACGGAACCCCGGGAATACTTTCCCGGATGTTTTTCCCCCTTCACCGGTATCACCTACTACCGCGTTAGGGCACACCGAACACCGCGTATTGCCTTGTTATATTTTGTGATGCTTTGTTTGCTCTGTATTCATTATTTCTTCCCCCTCTTCTCTCCGGTAGACTACGAGACCGACGCTGCTGCTGACCAGTTCGACTACGGAGTTGACGACCCCTCTCTCTTGCCAGAGCAACCAGGCAAGCCCCCCCCCTTGATCACCAGATATCGCCTATTCTCCTCTATACTGCTTGCATTAGAGTAGTGTAGCATGTTACTGCTTTCGTTAATCCTATTCTGATGCATAGCCTGACATTGTCGCTACATCTGTTGATACCTTACCTGCAATCCTAAATGCTTAGTATAGGATGCTAGTTTATCATCATTGGCCCTACATTCTTGTCAGTCTGCCTTGCTATATTATCGGGCCGTGATCACTTGGGAGGTGATCACGGGTATATACTATACATACATACATACTATACAGATGGTGACTAAAGTCGGGTCAGCTCATTGAGTACCCGCAAGTGATTCTGACGAGGGGGCTGAAAGGACAGGTGGCTCCATCCCGGTAGAGGTGGGCCTGGGTTCCCGACGGCCCTCGACTGTTACTTTGTGGCGGAGCGACAGGGCAGGTTGAGACCACCTAGGAGACAGGTGGGCCCGGCCCTGTTCGGCGTTCGCGGATACTTAACACGCTTAACGAGATCTTGGTATTTGACCTGAGTCGGCTACGAGCCTATACGCACTAACCATCTACGCGGGAGTAGTTATGGGTATCCCGACGTCGTGGTATCAGCCGAAGCACTTCAGACGTCGGCGACGGAGTGGCGCGCGCCGAATTGGACTGGAACGCCACTAGGCTAGGTCTGCTTTCGTCCACCCACGCAACGTGCAGGTGTGCTCAGGGCGATGGGCCCAAACCCCTGTGCGCTTAGGTTTAGACTGGCGTGCTGGCCTCTCTGTTTTGCCTAGGTGGGGCTGCGACGTGTTGATCTTCCGCGGCCGGGCATGACCCAGGAAAGTGTGTCCGGCCAAATGGGATCAAGCGTGTTGGGTTATGTGGTGCACCCCTGCAGGGAAGTTAATCTATTCGAATAGCCGTGATCTTCGGTAACAGGACGACTTGGAGTTGTACCTTGACCTTATGACAACTAGAACCGGATACTTAATAAAACACACCCTTCCAAGTTCCATAGACAACCCGGTGATCGCTTTTCCGCAGGGCGACGAGGAGAGGATCGCCGGGTAGGTTTATGCTATGTGATGCTACTTGGAGATGCTACTTGGAGATGCTACTTGGAGGACTTCAATCTACTCTCTTCTACATGCTGCAAGACGGAGGCTGCCAGGAGCGTAGTCTTCGACAGGATTAGCTATCCCCCTTTTATTCTGGCATTCTGCAGTTCAGTCCACCGATATTGACCCTTTACACATATACCCATGCATATGTAGTGTAGCTCCTTGCTTGCGAGTACTTTGGATGAGTACTCACGGTTGCTTTTCTCCCTCTTTTCCCCCTTTCCCTTCTACCTGGTTGTCGCAACCAGATGCTGGAGCCCTGGAGCTAGACGACTACTACCCTGGAGGTGCCTACTACTGCGTGGAGGCCGCTGACGACGTCTAGGAGTAGTTAGGAGGATCCCAGGCAGGAGGCCTGCGCCTCTTTCGATCTGTATCCCAGTTTGTGCTAGCCTTCTTAAGGCAAACTTGTTTAACTTATGTCTGTACTCAGATATTGTTGCTTCCGCTGACTCGTCTATGATCGAGCACTTGTATTCGAGCCCTCGAGGCCCCTGGCTTGTATTATGATGCTTGTATGACTTATTTATGTTTTAGAGTTGTGTTGTGATATCTTCCCGTGAGTCCCTGATCTTGGTCGTACACATTTGCGTGCATGATTAGTGTACGATTGAATCGGGGGCGTCACACCATTATATCTTTTGGTCTGACCAATGCTATCACTGTGTTCAATTAACTATGGAATCCCTTTTAAAAGGAAACCCGGATGAATTGTTGTTGAGCCCATCGACAACATCCTTGTCTTCTCCATAATTTTGCTAAACATTAAGCTAGTGTTGGAAACTTTTGAAAGCATTTGTTCATGCTAGCTCATGAAGCATATGTTCGGATGTAAGAAGTGACTTCCTCCAGTTCATGTGCATTTGATGCAAGTTGCCGCCGTGGATTCGAGAAAGTCAATGTTGTTTCCTTTGGAATCATCCCAAATCAGTCAAGCATACGTGCGAAGTATTCTGTGGTTCGGAGACTTGCAACCTCCATTCTATATGTGTCCCTAGCACACCAAGCCACTAACTGATTTGTTCAAGGAGAAGGAGTTCCTTCATAAGAGCTAATCCGGACTTATGAAAGAACTTCGATATCCTCAATGATGGTTCCCTACCAGAACTCGGTAGTGTTTTATTGTAAGACTACCATGTGATCATGTTTGCCTGGAACAGCGTGTTCACACGTGCGTAGCAGAACCAGCTCATGCTTTGGAGCTTGCTATCGTAGTTCATTTCCCGAGAATCTCGCAACGTCATCTCGTTGATTTGTGTTGCAAACTTTCATTTTTCTTCCTAGACTCGATGAGTCTAGATTATTCTGACACCAACCAGATCTGAATCTCAGGCAGATATGATGGTTGGAACATTTCCCAAGAACTATAATATTGGTCCCTCGATAACTGGTAAAGTGGATGTCGTGGCCAACACACCCAGCCGGAAGACCTATTATTGTAGTATCTTGATTGAGGAAGTTGGCCACCTCCCCATAAGGATTTCGCAGGATTTACCTCCGTAGTTATTCCTTATGGATTCTTGTGCTCCCGAAGTCCGACCTTTTACTTGATGTTCTAGATATCAAACCATAATTATCTATGGATTACGCTAGCACATCAAGGAGAACATTAGAAGCGGAGTGCTAAATGTCTCTCGGTCGATCATCCAGATTTTGTTTCCTTGGCCTTGCTAAGGTGAAATCTGAGAAAGTGTTATCTTTCTTTGTATCTGCATCATCCATCATCATTCATAATGGTAGCAAGTTGTGTTGCCAGGATCCTTGACACGGATATTGGTAAAATCTTGATGATTATGGAAATGCTCAAGTTCTTGAGAGCACGCGCAGGTGCTAGGTTTGATCGTCGGCATTAACTGTATAGTGCTCTCAGTTTCCTCGGCAATGCTATGACCTTTTCAAACAGTGAATTCACTCTCTATTGTTGGGTTCTTCCCCAGTTACTAGAATCATTCCCAGCATTTGCATTTTGTTCCCAGCTTGCACCGCCAATGTGCCATTCTACCATGGGTCTCTTCCATTTCCGGTGGTAAGCAAATTCATCCATTACGTTGTCTTCAACAAGGTAATCCACATCATCCAAGTCCGAGTATGCCATTCTACCGACCCCCTCCAAACGATCGCTCAAGAATTGCCTTAGGCTGGTTTAAAGAGTTTCAATGATCTCTGAATCAAAGGTAATTCTTTTTGCCACTTAAGGTAATAATCTACGAATCACCCTCCTCCAGGATGTCCCGCTGTGGCATCATGGAAACTCAACTCCTCGCTACGTTGACAATCGTTTACCACCTTCTTAAGTGTGGAATTATTGTCCACCCAGTGAACCTTCGTCATCCGTTTCTTTCCACCCCTCTTGATGTGTATCTCGTGTCTCAACCCGAGAGATGGTTCTATGTCTCATTCCGTGAGTTGTTCGATCTTCGAGAAGATCGATCCTTCTAGAGTTTTCCTTTCCTCTTCTTGTCATGATTAGCTAGAGTTCTCAGAGAAAGACATCAAGACAATGATGGTGATCGAATCAATGTTCTTATGAAGGGCAACCTGGATCGTGAAGATTGTGTTGGGTTGCGTTCCCCATAGTCTTACCCTACACTTGAATCTCGGGTCGAGATTCTTGTTTAGTGGGGGCGAGTTGTCACATCCCTAGCTTCTGGTGCTGCCTAGCGTTTGCATCATGTTTAAATTTTGAAACTTGAACTGAGGAAATTTGGAAGCCTCAAAAACTTAAATAAAAGAAGGGCAAAAACCCTAAAATCTCATTCATTATTCCAAAATGCTCTTCTTAAATGTTTGATAATTTTTGGCAAGGGTTCTGGTCCCAACCAAAATATTGAACATTTTTAAGGATTTATTTTTGGGACTTTGAATTTAAATCAATACTATTTTTGAATTTGAACTTATATCCAAATATTACTGAATATATGTTCAAATAACTGAAACATTTTAATGTGCTTTGGTATAATTCCATTGTGCTAAATAAAATGTTCAGGGGAATTTTGTCACTGTCTCTGAATTTGTTTTATTTAGAAAAGTGGCAAAAGGAAGTAAATTAAACAAAACAGAAGAAAAATTAAAAAAGAGCAGAAGACCTACCTGTTGCTCACCTGGCAGCCCAGCCGGCCCAGCTTGACCGGCCCAGCCCACCGCCGCTCCCCCCCCCTGTCGTCTTCCTCCCTCGCCAGAAGGACGTCAGCGTGTCGACGCGCGCGCGCCCGAACTCCACCTCCTGCTTCCACCTCCTCCTGCCTCTCTGCTCGCTTCCCCGACCCCTTGGAGATGCCACGCACCTCCCTGGCGCCACGTTCACTTCTCCCTCCGTCCCTATCCCCCTCTGCTCTCTCTCCCTCCCGCGACCGAACGGAGCCGTCGCCGCCGACCAGCGCTCGCGCGGCCGCAGCCATCCCGAAGCCTCTCCGACACGCCCCCGAGCTCCGCTGTGCCACCCTCGTCCTCTCCGTCAGCTCACATGGCCGGAAGAGCTCCAACGCGCCGTCCCCGACCACTTCTTCACCATCGGCCGCTGCGGATCTCCATCCTCGACTCGTCGCCGTCCGAGCTTCCCCGAACACGCCGAGGCCACCACTGCACTCCACGTGAGCTCCTGATCATCCTCCCCCTCTCCGTTTTCTCTCTAGCATGCCGTAGCCGCCGCACCTCTCTCCCCCGACAGCACGCCGTCGCACAAGCTCATCGCCGACGAGGCTCCGGTGGCCATTTGGTCCCGTGCGTGCCTCCGTTGGGTTCGTGAGCTCTCATAGAACGCGTAGGTGCTAACCGTAGATCCTCCCGTGCACGGTGTCGTCGTTTTCATCGGTGCCCGAACTCCGGCCGCCGCCACAACCTCGCTTCCGGCGAACTCCGTCCACCCCGCACCCTTCTGTTGGTTCCCCTGGATGCGCGCGGCCACGGGCTACCTCCTGGTGCCCTTGGCGCGTCGATCCGTCGTCTCTGGCGCAACTCCGGCGAGCCACCGCCGCTCTGGGTCGTCGCCGTCGTCCAACCGCCGGCGAATCCGACGTGGCCGTCGTTAGCGGCTAACCCCCCCACACTAACCAACCCCCTAGGCCACTGACTCATGGGCCCCACGCCCCTAAATAATCACAGCTTAACTCCTATTTAGTTTAATCTAATAGCAGTGGCCCCACGCGTCAGCTTTGACCGCGCTGACGTGGCCGTTGACTGGGCCCACATGTCACCGACACAAACTCGTCTGAGACACTGACGTGTGGACCCCATTGGCCAGACTTGACCTAGACCAGCCCCATTGACTTTCTGACGTCACTAATACGTCATGCTGACACAGTAATGTTTTCTGGATTTATTTTTATTCAGAAAATTCCAGAAAATTGTATAAACTTCTAAAATTCATAGAAAATCAACCGTAACTCCAAATTAAATAATTTATATATGAAAAATGATCAGAAAAATCCAATCTATCCATCTGTACCATTTTCATGCATGTTAGAACAACTTATAGCTGCTGTTTAGGACAATTCAATTAAATGGCATTTAAATAACCACATGTGGAGTTTGAATTTGAATCTTGGATTCAAACCAACTTCATTTAACCTGTTGCTAGTTGCATTAGCCCAAAACACACTCATATTGCCATGTCATAGCATGTATCATATTGTGCATTGCATTGATCATGTTTCTTCTGTGTTTGCCGGTGTTGTTCCCCCTCGGTAGACGCTGTACCGATGATGTGATCGTTGACACTGATGAAGACTCAATGTTATCTTCAGAAGGGCCAGGCAAGCAAAACCCCCTTGTTCATTCCGATACAACCCTACTCTCTCGCTCCTGCTCTCTTTTAATGCATTAGGACAACACCGATTCATCTGTTACTTGCTGCGGTAGCTGAACCCCTTTATCCTTTGCATGACCTGTCATTGCCACAGTAAATAGATGAAACCCACTAGCATGAGTAGGAGTTGTTTGAGCCCTGATGTGCCTACTCATTCATGCTTGTTTGTCATGCCTGCTACTACTTAGAGTTGAGTCAGGTCTGATTCATCGGGGATGAATCAGAGGCGTGTGAACATGTCCTACTGTGTGTGAGCTAAGTGTGTGAACACGATTTGGTAAAGATAGCGGTGAGAGGCCATGTAGGAGTACATGGTGGGTTGTCTCATTGCAGCCGTCCTCAGGAACTGAGTTCTGTGTTTGTGATCCATGACCAGCTACTACCACGCATTGGAATGCTTAAGTGCCCCTCTCGACTTATTAATCAACTTGATCTCTGTCCAGGAGTTGCAACTAGTTTCTGGTGTTTGTAGGTAGTGTTAGTAGTCTACCAAGTGGCACCCGGTACAGGTGGGCTTGGGACAGACTAGGCACAGTGGCCCGGTGTACCAAGTAGCACCCGGATGGTGGGCTTGGGAACCCTGCTCACATCATTTGGGGCCGTGAGCGACACCCCGGCCGGATCTCCTCGCGGATGGAACCCGAATAGGCGATAAACCTGGACTAGAGACTTGTTCGGTTAGTCAGGTCGTGGCCGACTCCCTCGCCCGGCTTCCGCTTGAAGGTTGCCGAGGTACATGACGTGTACAGGGCGATAAGTGGCGAAAGCGTGTGTGAAGAAGTACACCCCTGCAGGGTTATCATTATCTATTTGAATAGCCGGATTCCTCGGATATGGAAACTTGGACCCCTTGCATAGTTCATAGACAAGTGAAAGTGGATACTCTAAAATACGCAAGATAAGCGTGAGTGCTATGGATGGCGTTCTCGTAGGGAGACGGGAGTGGATCCATAGTGGTGTATTGATATGGTGAATATGTGGACTCGTGTGCGCCACCTCAAAGAGTTATTTGCAGTCGTAGTTTAGGATAGCCACCGAGTCAAAGCTGGCTTGCTGCAGTTAAACCCCACCATCCCCTTTGTTGATAATGATGCATATGTAGATAGTTCTGATGTAAGTCTTGCTGGGTACATTTGTACTCACGTTTGCCTATTTTATGTTTTTGCAGAGAGACTTCAGTCTCGCTAGTAGTTCCGCTTGGACTTCGACGTTTAGCTTGTTACCTCAGCTACGATCCTGTGCCCTCGGCAGGATCTGGTAGATAGTCAGGCTTCTCAGCCTTTTTCATTTATAGATGTCTGTACTCAGACATGATAGCTTCCGCTTGTGCTTTGATTTGTATGCTCTGAATGTTGGGTGATGAGACCCCTGTTTGTAATATCTCGCTCCTCGGAGCCTAATATAATACTTGAGTCGTAGAGTCATGTTGTGATGCCATGTTGTATTTGCACATATCGAGCATATTGTGTGTATGTTATTGAAATGCTTGGTATGTGTGGGATCTGACTATCTAGTTGTTTATCCTTAGTAGCCTCTCTTACCGGGAAATGTCTCCTAGTGTTTCCACCGAGCCATGGTAGCTTGCTACTGCTCCGGAACACTTAGGCTGGCCGGCATGTGTCCTTCTTCGTTCCTGTGTCTGTCCCTTCGGGGAAATGTCACGCGATGAATACCGGAGTCCTGTTAGCCCGCTACAGCCCGGTTCACCGGAGTCCTGCTAGCCCAGTGCTACAGCCTGGATTCACTCGCTGATGACCGACGCGTTCGATGCTGGGTCATGGATGCCTGTCCCTGTAAGTCTATGCCACTTTGGGTTTACGACTAGCCATGTCAGCCCGGACTCCTTATCATATGGATGCTAGCGACACTGTCATATACGTGTGCCAAAAGGCGCAAACGGTCCCGGGCAAAGGTAAGGCGACACCCGTGGGAATACCGTGCGTGAGGCCGCAAAGTGATATGAGGTGTTACATGCTAGATCGATGTGGCATTGAGTCGGGGTCCTGACAGTGTTGTCTTCGGCATTGCAAGGCGGGTTCCTCCTCCGAATATACCACGGAAGAATTTGAATACAAGGATAGTGTCCGACCCTGCAAAAATAAGTTCCACATACCACCGTAGAGAGAATAATATTTCCACAAATCTAATCTGCTGACATGTTTTGGCAACATGACATCATGCCATGGCCCGGTAATTATTCGAACCGTCTTTCCTTAACCAGCCCTACACATAACGCGAGCCGGCTTCTTGACATGTCTTGTCAAAGCAGAGATCATGTTCCCCTTATTACGGGATTCTCATCAATATGGACGTGGGTAACCCAACCGCGCCTAGGACTCCTAGATTTTAGGCAAGTCCCAAACAGCCATGAGGAGGACACTTGATATTCACCCTCTTTATAAAAGGGACAAGGCTTTTACTTTTTTCCTCCCATGCTCAATCGAATCCTTCCCCCGCCTTGAGTTCTAACACCCAAAGCCTAGGTCAGGTGATCCGCACCTTCAATCATGTCCAGATCCAGCCTCTAGGGCCAGTGGATGCCCTCCTCCGTCACGGAAGAGGATATCAAGAAGTTGAAGAAGATACCTGACTGCCGAAGTTTTGCATCGGCTGCCTGCCCGAGGGCAGGTCGTCCCTACTCCTGAACCCAATGAAGACGTAGTGTTCATCTCCCACTTCCTCCGAGGTCTAGGCCTCACTCTGGATCCCTTCGTTAGGGGTTTGATGTTCTATTACGGGCTAGATTTCCACGATCTAGCCCCGGATTCCTTTCCCCACATCTCAGCCTTTATTGTCGTATGTGAGGCCTTCCTCCGCATTACCCCTCACATCGGCCTGTGGCTCAAGACCTTCGATGTGACGCCGAAGATGGTCGAGGGGCAGCATGCAGCGTGTGGAGGTGCATTAATAAGCAAGATCGCTGGAGCTCCATGGCCAAAGGGTTCCTTTCCATAGGTGTCCGGATTATGGCAACGGGAGTGGTTCTACATCACCGCTCCCAGAAGTGCCAAGTGGGTAGCTTCCCCCGCCTTTTGCTCGGGCCCTCCACCACAACTGATGTCATGGATCAGCAGGGGGTTGAGCTGGGGTCCAACCAAGGATGTGCCTATACTGCAGAGCCGCATCCGGCATCTCTTCGAGGGAGATTTTAGTTTGGTTATGGTAGTGCAAGTCATGCTGGTTCGTCGAGTCCAGCCTTGCAAACGCCGGCCCCTCCGTATGTGGGAATTCAACCCGGAAGGACCGCGCACTTTCCAGAACTTCCTCGACTTGACGCACAAGGAGTTGTACAAATCGTTCTTCGGACCCCAAGCAGAGTGTCTGGACACTATCGAGGACGTGGGCCTAAGCAGCAACCGCACCGTGGCCCAAGTAAGTAATCCCATGGCCGAACACACCGTCTTTTTATTTATCATGACATCATTCTGAAGAGTCGCTCTTTGACCATGACTGGATAGCAAAGGCGAAGATGATCCGGTGTTCGGCCCCCCTTCCCGAAGGCTTGGACAATCCGGTGCTGGAAAAGATGCTCGAGCCAGCACCCTGCCCGGTGCCCTCAAAGGAAGATGAAGGGGGGGAATAAAGAGGGCGAAAGCGGGCCTCCACCGCTACCTATTCCAACCGAGGGAATGAGCGCCTCCGTGAGGGAGGATAACCAAGGGGAAGAATCTCACATTCCCTCGCCCCGGGGGAGGAAGAGGACTACCTCTGAAGATCCAGAAACCAAAGTTTCCAAACGGGAGAAGAAAACTTCACCAGAGGGTCCTGCCTCGGAGGGTGCCCTTGCCGCACAAAGTCCGTGCGGGGATCAGCCCTCTAACAAGCTGTAAGTAATCAAAAAGTACTTAGTAGTGAAGATATACTACCTTACCTATGAGGAGAATGACCGAAGCATTTATCTTGCAGTTCGGATCTTAGCCCTTCTCAGCAGAGCTCGTCTTCGGGGTATCTTATTCCGGAGATGATGGAGAGTGAAACGCCTCCCCCGGATTCCCCGCTCAAGAAGCGAGCGACCTTGAAGTGTCGTCGCGGAGGGTCACTCCGGATCTGGTGAGGCCAGAAGATAATCCTGTGGTCGCCCGAAGTCCCCAGTATCCGGCTCTTGAAGAGAGCAACCAAAAGAATCTGCCACTGTATGGTATGCGGTCGGACGCACTGAGGGATCTGCTAGAGAGAGCCACTATCTCAGAAGATCACCATACATTGATGGGTATGGTGATTGAAAGGATTTCGTCCGCCGAAAGCGGGTTGCATGAAGCCTTTATGAGTCTACTGACGGGCTTTGAGGTACGTGAAATGATATACATTTGTGATAGTACCGCACATTTTTAGGTGCCCGTGTGTAGATAGTAGCCCCTGAGACTCTGGTTGTCGTTGGGAACGGCGGCGAACAGAGGATCATAGTCCCAGGTAATAACCAAACCGCCTTTATGTGCAGGCGTCTGAAGCTCCGGTGGCTAGCCGGACTCATGGGGTTGCCGAACTAAAGCGGCGACTGGATGCGGCGGATGCCGACATCGAGCTTGTTAACAAGCGGCTTGACAAGCCACAGGGTAGGTGACGTTTATAGTGAATGTCACATACTAAGAGCAGCGTGATGCCAGTATCTTTAATATGTTGTGACTGCAGATGGAGCTGCCACCATGGAGGCCCTGCGGGCGGAGCTTGCCCGAGCCAAGGAGCAAGCGAGGAGTAGTAATGCGGCCGCTTTGAAGGCGGCCAAAGAGTTGAGAGGCGAGAAGGCCGTGCATAGCGAGAGCAAAGAGAAAATGGCCAAAATGGTTGTGAAGTTAAAAGACACTACCGACCACTGCCAGTTTCTTGAAGAAGAAAACCGGGCGAAGGCTACGGACCTCGAAAAGGCCACAATGGCAACCAAAGACACTCGCTCTGCAATGAGAGCAAAGAAGGAGGAACTGCGTGAAGCCGGGGACATTGTGGCTGGGAAGCCCTTTATGCTGCGGAGTAAGTTCGGAGATCCGCGGTATGCCCTTCTGGATCGGCTGTGGAGTTCGGCCGTGTCAGGACCCCGACTCAATGCCACATCGATCTAGCATGTAACACCTCATATCACTTTGCAGCCTCACGCACGGTATTCCCACGGGTGTCGCCTTACCTTTACCCGGGACCGTTTGCGCCTTTTGGCACACGTATATGACAGTGTCGCTAGCATCTATATGATAAAGAGCCCGGGCTGACATGGCTAGTCGTAAACCCAAAGTGGCACAGACTTACAGGGACAGGCATCCATGACCCAACGTCGAACGTGTCGGTCATCAGCGAGTGAATCCAGGCTGTAGCACTGGGCTAGCAGGACTCCGGTGAACCGGGCTGTAGCGGGCTAACAGGACTCCGGTATTCATCGCGTGACATTTCCCCGAAGGGACAGACACAGGAACGAAGAAGGACACATGCCGGCCAGCCTAAGTGTTCCGGAGCAGTAGCAAGCTACCATGGCTCGGTGGAAACACTAGGAGACATTTCCCCGTAAGAGAGGCTACTAAAGATAAACAACTAGATGGTCAGATCCCACACATACCAAGCATTTCAATAACATACACACAATATGCTCGATATGTGCAAATACAACATGGCATCACAACATGATTCTATGACTCAAGTAATTTATTCAATAGGCTCCGAGGAGCGAGATATTACAAACAGGGGTCTCATGACCCAACAATCAGAGCATACAAGTCAAAGCACAAGCAGAAGCTATCATGTCTGAGTACAGACATCTATAAATGAAAAGGCTGAGAAGCCTGACTATTTATCAGATCCTGCCGAGGGCACAAGATCGTAGCTGAGGTAACAAGCTAAACGTCGAAGTCCACGCGAAACTACTAGTGAGACCGAAGTCTCTCTGCAAAAACATAAAATAGGCAAATGTGAGTACAAATGTACTCAGCAAGACTTACATCAGAACTAACTACATATGCATCATTATCAACAAGGGGATGGTGGGGTTTAACTGCAGCAAGCCAGCTTTGACTCGGTGGCTATCCTGAACTATGACTGCAAGTAACTCTTTTGAGGTGGCGCACACGAGTCCACATATTCACCATATCAATACACCACTATGGATCCACTTCCGTCTCCCTACGAGAACGCCATCCATAGCACGCACGCTTATCTTGCGTATTTTAGAGTATCCACTTTCGCTTGTCTATGAACTGATATAAGCAACCCAGAAGTCCTTTTCCGCGGACACGGCTATTCGAATAGATGATGATAACCCTGCAGGGGTGTACTTCTTCATACATGTTTCCACCACTTAGCGTCTGCACACGACATGTGCTCGGCAGACTTCAAGCGAAAGCCGACGTGGGTGTAGACCACGACCTACCTAAACACTCAAGTCTCTAGTCCAGGTTTATCGCCTATTCGGGTTCCATCCATGAGGAGATCCGGCCGGAGTTTCGCTCACAGCCCCAAACGATGTGAACAGGGTTCCGTGACACCAAACGGGCGCCCGGTATACCCGGCCACGTGCCTACCGCATCACAGCCCACCCCTACGGTCAGCGCTGTCCACGGCCTCCAGCATACTACAAACACCAGAAACTACTTGCAACTCCTGGACAGAGGACTAGGGTGATTAAGAAGTCGAGCGGGGTCATATTTCAGGGCCCAATGTATGGTAGTAACTGAATCATGGATCACAAACACAGAACTCAGTTCCTGAGGACGGCTGCAATGAGACAACCCACCATGTACTCCTACATGGCCTCTCACCGCTACCTTTACCAAATCGTGTTCACACACTTAGCTCACACACAGTAGGACATGTTCACACGCCTCTGATTCATCCCCGATGAATCAGACCTGACTCAACTCTAAGCAGTAGCAGGCATGACAAACAAGCAAGAATGAGTAGGCACAACAGGGCTCAAACAACTCCTACTCATGCTAGTGGGTTTCATCTATTTACTGTGGCAATGACAGGTCATGCAAAGGATAAAGGGGTTCAGCTACCGCAGCAAGTAACAGTTGAATCGTTGTTGTCCTAATGCATTAAAGAGAGCAGGAGCGAGAGAGTAGGATTGTATCGGAATGAACAAGGGGGTTTTGCTTGCCTGGCACTTCTGAAGATAGCATTGAATCTTCATCAGTGTCAACGATCACATCACCGGTACAGCGTCTACCGAGGGGGAGCAACACCGGCAAACAGAAGGAAACACAATCAATGCAATGCACAATATGATGCATGCTATGACATGGCAACATGCTGGTGTTTTGAGCTAATGCATCTAGCAACAAGTTAAATGAAGTTGGTTTGAATACAAGATTCAAATTCAAACTCCATATGTGATTATTCAAATGCCATTTAAATGATTTGTGCTAAACAGCAGTTATAAGTTGTTCTAACATGCATGAAAATGGTACAGATGGATTCCTTGAATTTTTCTGATAATTTTTCATATATAAATTATTTAATTTGGAGTTACGGTTAATTTTCTATGATTTATTGAAGTTTAGGGCATTTTCTGAAATTAATAAATCATTTCTGATTTATTTAAAAACTCCAGAAAACAATTACTGCATCAGCCTGACGTCATGATGACGTCAGCAGGTCAACTGGACTGGCTCGGGTCAAACCTGACGTGTGGGGGCCACACGTCAGTGACACAGTTAACTAATCTAAGTTTAATTAGAGCCTGGGCCCGCGTGTCAGTGTCCTATCTACCTAACTAAGTTAGTTAACACTAACTTAACCTGGTACTAATTAAACAGGGGGGGCTGGGCCCACACGTCAGTGACCCAGGGTCAAACTGGGCCCAGCAAGTCAACTGTCAACGGGGTCAACCCCACCGGCGACTTGACGCCGGCGAGGCCAACCGCGGCGGCGAGCCTCGGGTTTGCATCTCCGGCGACCAAACGGCCGGCGGAGGGCATCTACGTGACGCTGGTGGACTCGCGCGTCGAGTGGTGCAGGCGTTGGGTGCGGGGGTGGCCGGAGTTGTCGCCGGCGTCGACCTTGGCGGTCGCCGGAGCTTGGGTGAGCTCGGGGTCGACGCTACGGTGGCCGGGGAGACTCGTGCGGGGCACCTATGTGCTCTACGTGGCGCGGGAAGGGAGTTGAGCACGACGGCCGGACCGCTAGGTGGCCGGAGACTCGTCGGCGGCGGTCACAGGCGGCGGCGCGTACGGGCGAGCAAGGTGTGGCGGCTACGGCGCACGAGAGCGAGAACGGAGAGGGGGAAAAGGTTCGGTGGCTCACGGTGGTTGCAGCAGACGTCGAAGCGGGCTCGGGGAAGGCCGGACGGCGACGAGTCGACGATGGGGATCCGCGGTGGCCGGCGATGAAGAAGAGACCGCTGACGGTGTTTTGAGGCGTCCGGCGTCGAGTGAGTCGACGGGGAGGATGAGGGCGTCGAGGCGGAGGCCATGGACACGTCGGCGAGGCGAGGGAGGGCCTGTGGCCGCGGTGGTTCTAGTCGGCGGCGATGGCTGCGTTCGGGTTCGGGCGAGAGAGAGGGAGCAGAGGAGAGAGGGGATGCAGCGGGGGAGGAAGAGGAGCGAGGGGACACGAGGCCTCGTCGTGGCGTCGCTAGGGAGGCCGGGGGGAAGCAGGAGGTGGCCGGGAAGCAGGAGGTGGCCGGGGCGCGTGGCCGCGCGCGCCGGGCGCGTGCCCGTCCTCCTGGCAGGGAGGAAGACGACAGGGGAGGGAGGCGGCGGTGGGCTGGGCCAGCGGGAGGAGCTGGGCCGGCTGGGCTGGACAGGTAGGCGCCAGGTAGGCTTCTGCTCTTTTATTTTTCTGTTCTGTTTATTTTTATTTAATTTATTTTGCCACTGTTTTGAATTTAAAATAATTCAAACAATGCCAAAAACTCCTCTGAATATTTTATATTGCTAGATGGACTTTTCCAAAAGCTTATAAAATATTTCAGGGGTATTTGAAATTATATTCTAATTATATGAATATAATTCAAATTCAAATAGCTAATGAATTAAATCCAAAGTCCCAAAAATAAATCCTTAAAAATGTTCAATATTTTGGTTGGGACCCGAACCCTTACCAAAAATTATCAAACATTTAAAAGGGCATTTTTGGAGCAATGAATGAGATTTCTAGGGTTTTTGCCTCTCTTTTATTAAGTTTTTGAGGCTTCCAAAATCCCTCAGTTCAAGTTTCGAAAATATAGACATGATGCACACATGAAGCTAGCCTAGAGCACTACCAGCAGCTAGGGATGTGACAACTCACCCCCACTAAACAAGAATCTCGTCTCGAGATTCAAGCGTAGGGTAAAGTGAAGGGTAAACGCAACTAGTATAATCTTCACGATCCAGGGTGCACTTCAGTTGAACGTTGATTCATTCACCATCATTGTCTTGATGTCTTGCTCTGAGAAATCCTGCCAACATGACATGGAGGGAAAGAAGGAGACTCTAGAAGGGTCGATCTTCTCGAAGATCGAACAACTCACGGAATGAGACATAGGACCATCTCTCGGGTTGAGACACGAGATACACATCAAGAGGGGTGGAAAGAAACGGATGACGAAGGTTCACTAGGTAGACAACAATTTCACGCTTAAGAAGGTGGTAATCGATTGTCAACGTAGCGAGGAGTTGAGTTGCCATGAAACCACAACGAGACACCTTAGGAACCGTGACTCATAGATATCTCCCCTTAAGTGGCAAAAAGAATTACCTTTGATTCAGAGATCATTGAAACTCTTTAAACCAGCCTAAGACAATTCTCGAGCGATCGTTTGGAGGGGGTCGGTAGAATGGCATACTCAAACTTGGATGATGTGGATTACCTTGTTGAAGACAACGCAATGGATGAATTTGCTTATCACCGGTAATGGAAGAGACCCATGGTAGAATGGCACATTGGTGGTGCAAGCTGGGAACAAAATGCAAATGCTGGGAATGATTCTGGTAACTGGGGAAGAGCCCAACAATAGGGAGTGAATTCACTGTTTTAAGAGGTCATAGCATTGCCGAGGAAACTGAGAGGAATCCCAGTTAGTGCTGATGATAACACGTAGCGCTTGTGCGTGCTCTCAAGAACTTGAGCATTTCCATATTCATCAAGGTTTTACCAGCATCCGTGTCAAGGGTCCGGTAACACAACTTGCTACCATGATGAATGATGATGGATGATGCAGATGCAAAGGAAGATAACACCTACTCAGATTTCACCTTAGCGAAGCCAAGGAACAAAATCTGGATGATCGACCGAGAGACATTTAGCACTCCGCTTCTAATGTTCTCCTTGATGTGCTAGCGTAACCCATTCATAGATATGGTTTGATATCTAGAACATCAAGTAGAAAGGTCGGACTTCGGGAGCAATAGAATCCATAAGGAACAGTTACGGAGGTAAATCCTACGAAATCCTTATGGGGAGGTGGCCAACTTCCTCAAACAAGATACTACAATA
Organism: Triticum aestivum; assembly: GCF_018294505.1. Lineage (NCBI taxonomy): Eukaryota > Viridiplantae > Streptophyta > Magnoliopsida > Poales > Poaceae > Triticum > Triticum aestivum. The sequence continues at coordinate 304,768,561 of NC_057797.1, forward strand.
ATAGGTCTTCCGGCTGGGTGTGTTGGCCACGACATCCACTTTACCGGTTATCGAGGGACCAATATTATAGTTCTTGGGAAATGTTCCAACCATCATATCTGCCTGAGATTCAGATCTGGTTGGTGTCAGGATAATCCAGACTCATCGAGTCTAGGAAGAAAAATGAAAGTTTGCAACACAAATCGACGAGATGACGTTGCGAGATTCTCGGGAAATGAACTACGATAGCAAGCTCCAAAACATGAGCTGGTTCTGCTACAAACATGTGAACACGTTGTCCCAGACAAGCATGCCCACATGGTAGTCTTACAATAAAACACTACCAAGTTCTGGTTGGGAGCCATCATCGAGGATATCGAAGTCTGTACGCAAGTCCATGGACTAGATCCCAAGCATAGACTTCTTTTCCTTGAACAAGTCAATCAGTGGCTTGGTGTGCTAGGATATACATATGGAATGAAGATGATCAGTCTAACAGACCACAGAATTCTTCGCACGTGCATGACTGACTTGGGACGATTCCAAAGGAGGTAAAAACATGCTTTCTCGAATTCACGGCGGCAACTTGCATCAAATGCACATGAACTAGAGGAAGTCACTTCTTTTCATCCAAACAAATGCTTCACGAACGGGGCATGAAGAAAATGCTTACACAAGTTTCCAACACTAGCTTAATGTTCAACAAAATCATGGAGGAGATAAGGATGTTGTTAATGGGCTCAACAACAATTCATCTAGGTTTCCTTTTAAAAGGAATTCCATAGTTAAGTGAACACGGTGATAGCATTGGTCAGACCAAAGATGTAATGGTGTATGCTCGAGGGATCAACCACGAATAAGACAACATTACGAACATCGTTGGTACTGATTTGATTTGACGATAGCCCATACTCAATCAAAGGTTTGGGTAAGATAATAGATCCAACAATTGATCACAAGGACCAATTGATGAGGATATCATCTTTCTTCAACACACACACGCACACAAAAAGATATCCCTTAACATGAACTAAGTCGGACAAGCTTTTATCTTCCAACTCTCCAAGTTGTTGTTTAGCTTAACCAACTGGCTCAGGGGTATCCCACACAGATTCTTGGAGAGAGGGTGGTTCACAAGAAACCAACTTGATCACGAGCTCAACATAACAGTCAGGTGACAACCTGGTAATACTTCCGAGAAGATATTCGGAAAATCACAAACCACCGGTATGTTACTAAGCTCGAGAGCAATCTTTCTTTTCAGGGCAAGATGATATGATCAAATGAGCGAGGGCTTGACAAAATCCTAACTCATCAATCAAAGAGTGCACCAGGAGATAAGGACTAGGTAGCACAATCAACCTTAGGGCGATGATTCAAAAATCAACATGCTAAGAATGGGGTTATTGTCCATTAACTACCAAGCAACAAGGTTGCTAGGAGTATTGAATTCACACATCACGATTCACTTGTCGGCATTCCGGTTGCGACAACACGGAACTGAGGGATGAATAATGATGGCGAGAAGTATCACTACATCAGGAATTCACAAGAGCCGGTGCAATCCTCATGAAAATCCTGACATAAAGACGATAATACTTCAGGGTAGAACAGAATCAAAAGCTGGGCTGGCACTTTGATCTGCGGAGCACCATTGCTTTGACCCAATCCTAGATATGGATGAGGTACTGGAGTTTGTTTCTCCTAGTCATTCCGGAATAGAATGGCTTGACAGACCACAAGAGTAATAGGCATCGACGAACAAATGCACACATAATCTTGACTATCAATTGATAGACGAGGGTCAGAAGACAACTAAAGAGGGACAACTCAAAGGAACATACGATTTTCTGAGTTGTGGATGCATGGTTTAGCATGTCGAACGGAGTTCAACATATTTCTTCCGGATAACCCATGCAGAGAGGGAGAACTGGCAGAGCCACAATATATAATGGAGAACTCATCAAGAGCACTCTGGTTGTGATCGTTCAGTTCAACGAGGAACTTCTGCCATAGGTAGTTCATGGTATTTGGAAGAAGAAGATACCACGGACTTCAAGGACTATCGCAAAGGTTACTAATAACCTAAGGGAGCTAGCAATTACTATCAACATGAAGTAAGTAGGGTAAATCTCGGGTTCAAAACCCAGAAGTAGAATTCCTACTACTAAGTGGCATCACGGGATGCTTTCGAGAATAAAGGCCATAATCATCACACTGGGACACAAATCATGGCTAAATTACTAGATGATCCCCTAGGACACCTAGGGTCGTAATAATAATTCCAACATATATGTCGAGGCAATAAAGTACCTCAACTCACTAATTAGTGTGATTGAGCTGGCATAAAGGAACATCGAAACCAGAGGGAAGGATTTTGCAAATGCATCAGACTGTTTAGAAACCTGGGATGACTCGGACAGCATAATGGCTGTAAATGCTCAGAAAAAATTTGAGACATTCACAAAAATGGTGGCATAACCACTTAGAAGCACAATATCAAGGTTCCGAGATCAACAATTAACGTACAGAGGATAGTAGGAACTGAAACGAGGCTTAAGTCCAACAATTCTATAAGTCGACGGATTAATAACACGTGATCCTGATAGAAAGAAGAGAAAGCCTAGTTCTTAATCCCCGTAGGAAAGATAAGATGACTCAGATCAGAAGGGCATAAAGTATAAGGAGTAAAAAGAGCCTTACGTTCCATCCCACAATCAATTCCCTTATATAACTAAAGAATTTCTAGACTCAACTTCGACCAGTTTGGCTTGGTAACCTATAGGCAGTCAAGCTCTGATACCAACGCTGTCAGGATCCCGACTCTATGCCAGATCGATCTAGCATGTAACACCTCATATCACTTTGCGGCCTCACGCACGGTATTCCCACGGGTGTCGCCTTACCTTTACCCGGGACCGTTTGCGCCTTTTGGCACACGTATATGACAGTGTCGCTAGCATCTATATGATAAAGAGCCCGGGCTGACATGGCTATTCGTAAACCCAAAGTGGCACAGACTTACAGGGACAGGCATCCATGACCCAACATCGAACGTGTCGGTCATCAGCGAGTGAATCCAGGCTGTAGCACTGGGCTAGCAGGACTCCGGTGAACCGGGCTGTAGTGGGCTAACAGGACTCCGGTATTCATCGCGTGACATTTCCCCGAAGGGACAGACACAGGAACGAAGAAGGACACATGCCGGCCAGCCTAAGTGTTCCGGAGCAGTAGCAAGCTACCATGGCTCGGTGGAAACACTAGGAGACATTTCCCCGTAAGAGAGGCTACTAAAGATAAACAACTAGATGGTCAGATCCCACACATACCAAGCATTTCAATAACATACACACAATATGCTCGATATGTGCAAATACAACATGGCATCACAACATGACTCTACGACTCAAGTAATTTATTCAATAGGCTCCGAGGAGCGAGATATTACAAACAGGGGTCTCATGACCCAACAATCAGAGCATACAAGTCAAAGCACAAGTGGAAGCTATCATGTCTGAGTACAGACATCTATAGATGAAAAGGGCTGAGAAGCCTGACTATTTATCAGATCCTGCCGAGGGCACAAGATCGTAGCTGAGGTAACAAGCTAAACGTCGAAGTCCACGCGAAACTACTAGTGAGACCGAAGTCTCTCTGCAAAAACATAAAATAGGCAAACGTGAGTACAAATGTACTCAGCAAGACTTACATCAGAACTAACTACATATGCATCATTATCAACAAGGGGATGGTGGGGTTTAACTGCAGCAAGCCAGCTTTGACTCGGTGGCTATCCTGAACTACGACTGCAAGTAACTCTTTTGAGGTGGCGCACACGAGTCCACAAATTCACCATATCAATACACCACTATGGATCCACTTCCGTCTCCCTACGAGACGCCATCCATAGCACTCACGCTTATCTTGCGTATTTTAGAGTATCCACTTTCGCTTGTCTATGAACTGACATAAGCAACCCAGAAGTCCTTTTCCGCGGACACGGCTATTCGAATAGATGATGATAACCCTGCAGGGGTGTACTTCTTCATACATGTTTCCACCACTTAGCGTCTGCACACGACATGTGCTCGGCAGACTTCAAGCGAAAGCCGACGTGGGTGTAGACCACGACCTACCTAAACACTCAAGTCTCTAGTCCAGGTTTATCGCCTATTCGGGTTCCATCCATGAGGAGATCCGGCCGGAGTTTCGCTCACAGCCCCAAACGATGTGAACAGGGTTCCGTGACACCAAACGGGCACTCGGTATACCCGGCCACGTGCCTACCGCATCACAGCCCACCCCTACGGTCAGCGCTGTCCACGGCCTCCAGCATACTACAAACACCAGAAACTACTTGCAACTCCTGGACAGAGGACTAGGGTGACTAAGAAGTCGAGCGGGGTCATATTTCAGGGCCCAATGTATGGTAGTAACTGAATCATGGATCACAAACACAGAACTCAGTTCCTGAGGACGGCTGCAATGAGACAACCCACCATGTACTCCTACATGGCCTCTCACCGCTACCTTTACCAAATCGTGTTCACACACTTAGCTCACACACAGTAGGACATGTTCACACGCCTCTGATTCATCCCCGATGAATCAGACCTGACTCAACTCTAAGCAGTAGCAGGCATGACAAACAAGCAAGAATGAGTAGGCACAACAGGGCTCAAACAACTCCTACTCATGCTAGTGGGTTTCATCTATTTACTGTGGCAATGACAGGTCATGCAAAGGATAAAGGGGTTCAGCTACCGCAGCAAGTAACAGTTGAATCGTTGTTGTCCTAATGCATTAAAGAGAGCAGGAGCGAGAGAGTAGGATCGTATCGGAATGAACCAGGGGGTTTTGCTTGCCTGGCACTTCTGAAGATAGCATTGAATCTTCATCAGTGTCAACGATCACATCACCGGTACAGCGTCTACCGAGGGGGAGCAACACCGGCAAACAGAAGGAAACACAATCAATGCAATGCACAATATGATGCATGCTATGACATGGCAACATGCTGGTGTTTTGAGCTAATGCATCTAGCAACAAGTTAAATGAAGTTGGTTTGAATACAAGATTCAAATTCAAACTCCATATGTGATTATTCAAATGCCATTTAAATGATTTGTGCTAAACAGCAGTTATAAGTTGTTCTAACATGCATGAAAATGGTACAGATGTATTCCTTGAATTTTTCTGATAATTTTTCATATATAAATTATTTAATTTGGAGTTATGGTTAATTTTCTATGATTTATTGAAGTTTAGGGCATTTTCTGAAATTAATAAATCATTTCTGATTTATTTAAAAACTCCAGAAAACAATTACTGCATCAGCCTGACGCCATGATGACGTCAGCAGGTCAACTGGACTGGCTCGGGTCAAACCTGACGTGTGGGGGCCACACGTCAGTGACACAGTTAACTAATCTAAGTTTAATTAGAGCGTGGGCCCGCGTGTCAGTGTCCTATCTACCTAACTAAGTTAGTTAACACTAACTTAACCTGGTACTAATTAAACAGGGGGGGCTGGGCCCACACGTCAGTGACCCAGGGTCAAACTGGGCCCAGCAAGTCAACTGTCAACGGGGTCAACCCCACCGGCGACTTGACGCCGGCGAGGCCAACCGCGGCGGCGAGCCTCGGGTTTGCATCTCCGGCGACCAAACGGCCAGCGGAGGGCATCTACGTGACGCTGGTGGACTCGCGCGTCGAGTGGTGCAGGCGTTGGGTGCGGGGGTGGCCGGAGTTGTCGCCGGCGTCGACCTTGGCGGTCGCCGGAGCTTGGGTGAGCTCGGGGTCAACGCTACGGTGGCCGGGGAGACTCGTGCGGGGCACCTATGTGCTCTACATGGCGCGGGAAGGGAGTTGAGCACGACGGCCGGACCGCTAGGTGGCCGGAGACTCGTCGGCGGCGGTCACAGGCGGCGGCGCGTACGGGCGAGCAAGGTGTGGCGGCTACGGCGCACGAGAGCGAGAACGGAGAGGGGGAAAAGGTTCGGTGGCTCACGGCGGTTGCAGCAGACGTCGAAGCGGGCTCGGGGAAGGCCGGACGGCGACGAGTCGACGATGGGGATCCGCGGCGGCCGGCGATGAAGAAGAGACCGCTGACGGTGTTTTGAGGCGTCCGGCGTCGAGTGAGTCGACGGGGAGGATGAGGGCGTCGAGGCGGAGGCCATGGACACGTCGGCGAGGCGAGGGAGGGCCTGTGGCTGCGGTGGTTCTAGTCGGCGGCGATGGCTGCATTCGGGGTCGGGCGAGAGAGAGGGAGCAGAGGAGAGAGGGGATGCAGCGGGGGAGGAAGAGGAGCGAGGGGACACGAGGCCTCGTCGTGGCATCGCTAGGGAGGCCGGGGGGAAGCAGGAGGTGGCCGGGAAGCAGGAGGTGGCCGGGGCGCGTGGCCGCGCGCGCCGGGCCCGTGCCCGTCCTCCTGGGAGGGAGGAAGACGACAGGGGAGGGAGGCGGCGGTGGGCTGGGCCAGCGGGAGGAGCTGGGCCGGCTGGGCTGGACAGGTAGGCGCCAGGTAGGCTTCTGCTCTTTTATTTTTCTGTTCTGTTTATTTTTATTTAATTTATTTTGCCACTGTTTTGAATTTAAAATAATTCAAACAATGCCAAAAACTCCTCTGAATATTTTATATTGCTAGATGGACTTTTCCAAAAGCTTATAAAATATTTCAGGGGTATTTGAAATTATATTCTAATTATATGAATATAATTAAAATTCAAATAGCTAATGAATTAAATCCAAAGTCCCAAAAATAAATCCTTAAAAATGTTCAATATTTTGGTTGGGACCCGAACCCTGACCAAAAATTATCAAACATTTAAAAGGGCATTTTTGGAGCAATGAATGAGATTTCTAGGGTTTTTGCCTCTCTTTTATTAAGTTTTTGAGGCTTCCAAAATCCCTCAGTTCAAGTTTCGAAAATATAGACATGATGCACACATGAAGCTAGCCTAGAGCACTACAGCAGCTAGGGATGTGACAGGCCGACGCGTATCTGGTCTTGGCGGCGAGTGCTGTCAATGCGGCCGAATACTTCCGAGATGAAACAGATCGTGAAGTGGACAAGCTATTCTGGTTGCAATTTAATGTTCCAGAGCGTCTGCTTCCATTGACTGTTCAGCTTGCCGAATGGGCCGAACTAAATAGATTGTCCGGACTCGCCATGAGGTCTGTCGTGGATAATCTGTGGCCGGAAATGCCAAAGCCGAACAGCTATTTTAGCTTGGTGCATCAGTTCCTTGGTGCGGTGCCACGCATTAATGCGATGAAGAGGTCGGCGTGCATAGAAGGCTCGCGGATGGCCCTTGCCCGTGTCAAAACATACTGGGCGGAGATGGATGCCACCTCTGTCGCGGCGCAGGGTTCGGCCATAGGCCGAGTGGCTGCCGAGCACTATTTGGAAGAAGTTCTTGAGGGCGCTCATTTGATAGAGGCCCAGTGCTCGAAGAATGTCATGTTTGAGTGACATGTATTCCCATTGTAAAAACAACGTTTTATTGAATTTATAAAGGTTGTATTTATACTTTTGCCCGGAAGTATTTTGATGCCTCCTGTGCGGCCGTTTATGTATACATGTATATAACCTGAAAGATTGCAGTCGTCGGCTTCAGCCCCCACGCATATAATGCGGGGGTGTTCACAGAAGACGTGTATTCACACTTAATCCAATGGCTTGGTCCTATTAAGGAGGTGATAGCGCAGCGAACTAGGCAACTGGACTATAATGCTTTAACACTTTCACTTAGCCAGAGGAGTTTGACAGTGGGGCTACTATATAGCCCCTGGTGGCTCCGCACTCATCGGATTCGGGGTGCGTACATGCCTGGCCGGGAAACGACCCTTCGTTAATGCGGAGGAATCCCGAAGATTCCAATAGGTCATCGAGTGGTTGACCAGTCTCACGCTATATCATGACAGTCAATTTTCGTCTTTCTCTACTGAGGTGCTCGTCCGGATGAACCAGGGCACAATCGCAGTAGTTCTCCTGGTGCCGACTTAGCCGATAGAGCGGAACGTAAGGCAGCAAAACACAGGAGCCGGGCAAACCCAACATTTGACCAAACACATGATTCGGAGCTGATGCATATAAGGCCAAACTCGCGATGCCGAACACTCCCTGAGGTATTCGGTCTTTTATGGTGTAAACCGGGCCTAAACAGTGCCCTTTGTAATAAGCCCCTGGTATCCAGGTACATGCATTATTCTGACGTGGCCACATGCCAAGACGTCAGCATCCTTCTCAATTGTACTGAGAATTCAAGGGATGTGTAGCAACAAGAGACAGTAAAAAAGGTTTACGCATGGTCTTAAGCTAAAAAGAATCCTTGGAATGGGTCCCTGCTGCACGTCTGTGCCTGTGTCTCCGTTGTGTTGTATCCTGGACGGGTGAAGCACGATGGTCATCTGTAAAAGAGAGGAACTTAGTTGAAAAAGTTGTCGCGCAAAAAGGTAGGTTATACTGAAGAAACCATGTACAATGCAAGATGAGTAAGATTGAGCCTAATTGCCACTTGTTTGCGCACGTTGAGCCCCTTGTATTGTACTAGGGGTATGGCCATCAAACCTATATTAATTACATATAGCTGCGCCAGACTCGTCTAACCCCGTCCGTGGTCTTAACGACCTGTCGAATGCTTGAGTTGGTGAGGTCGTTTAGTGTGCAGCTGCCAAGGCGGCCACACTGTCTTTGGCACTCAAGGAACGCTCAATATTTCCATTTACTGCAATGATGCCGCGTGGACCGGGCATCTTAAGCGTGAGGGAAGCGTAATGCGGTATTGCATTAAAGCGAGCAAAAGCTTCGCATCCGAGTAGTGCTTGATAGCCACTTTGGAACGAAGCGATGTGGAAGGTTAAATTTTCGCTGCGGAAGTTATCGAGGAAGCCGAATATAACATCTAGTAGCAGGGAGCCCTTAGAATGAGCCTCTGGACCTGGCGTTACTCCTTTAAAGGTAGCATTGCTGCGGCAAATATTTGTTGGGTCTATCCCCATTTTGCAGACTGTATCCCGATATATCAGATTGAAACTGCTGCCGCCATCCATCAGGACTCGTGTGAAGTGGTATCTGCCAATTATTGGATCTAATACCAATGCAGCCCATCCTGCATGCTGTATACTTGCCAAGTAGTGCCGATGATCGAAGGTGATTGATTGAGACGACCAGTGGCGGAGCTCCGCGGTGATAGGCCCTGGGGCATGTTTCTCTAAAGGTGCCGCTTTGTTTCTCCCTTTTATCACGTGTAACACATTGACTGTTTTGACTTCTGGTGGGAATTTCTTCTGTTCCCCTGTGTTTTGCTTGTGAGGCTCGTCCTCGTCTTCACTTGGTGTATCCTGCCCCTTGTGTTCGGCGTTGAGCTTGCCGGACTGTTTGAAGACCCAACATTCTCTGTGGGTATGATTTGCAGGTTTATCAGGGGTGCTATGGATCTAACATATTTGGTCTAGAATTTTGTTTAGGCTGGACAGTTCGTCTCTGTTGCCTTTGGAGGGCGGCTTTTGCTGACCTGGCCGAGAGCTTCTGAATCCAGCGTTTACCGCCGTGCTCTTCGGGTTTCCTTCTTTATTCCGACGCTTATTATTGTTGCGTCGTGATGTCCTGTTTCCATCCCTGACTTCGGATGTACTTGGGTCGCTGGTGCTGCATCGGGCTAACCAGCTGTCCTCGCCCGCGCAAAAACGGGTCATGAGGCTTGTTAATGCTGTCATTGTTCTCGGCTTTTCTTGACCGAGGTGTCTGGCAAGCCATTCGTCTCGAACGCTATGCTTGAAAGTTGTTAGGCTTCGGCGTCCGGACATTCGACTATTTGGTTCTTTTTAGTGAGGAACATGTTCCAAAGTTTTCGGGCTGACTCGCCGGGCTGTTGAGTTATATGACTTAAATCGTCTGCAACCGGTGGTCGGACATATGTCCCTTGAAAATTTGCCCGAAAGGCGTCTTCAGGCTCTTCCCAGCTTTTGGTGGAGTTTTCGGGGAGGCTTTTAAGCCAATGGCGAGCTGGCCCATTGAGCTTGAGGGGTAAGTACTTGATGGCATGGAGATCGTCTCCTCGAGCCAGATGGATATGGAGGATGTAGTCCTCAATCCATACCCCAGGGTCTGTTGTTCCGTCGTACGCCTCTATGTTTACGGGTTTGAATCCCTCTGGAAATTCATGGTCCAGCACCTCATCGGTGAAACATAGGGGGTGTGCCGCACCCTTGTATTTGGGTGTACCCTGGTGTTCGGACGTTTGTTGTGTTGCATGTATGTTGGAGCGCGCTTGCGTGGTCCATAGATGGATCTGGTTGCGCCATCCTTTTGATGCGAGCCCTTACGCGGATCGCGTACTGGTTTATGTGCGGCATCGTTTGCCACTTTATGTTGTCTATGAGGTCGTCTATCCGACCATATGGCCGTTTTATTTTTTAATTGTGGAGGATCTAAGGCCTCCTCATCAAATTCAGGTAGCAACTTTCACTTAGGGTAGCTCTTGGTGTGGTGATTACTGTCGTACTTCGCTGCTGTGTTGAGTACTTCACTCCATCTGATTTTGTGTGTGTCTTGTGCAACCCTGAGCCTTTGCTTCTGCTTTTTCAGACTCCTCGCAGTGGCAACCAGCCTTTGATGGGCATTCTGTTGCTCCGGGTGCCTGTCCGGTGTGATGTCGTCCGGACTGTTATCTTCGACGGAGTCGGGTTGTTCGGTTTGATTCTCCGTGTTACCCTGGTCGGGCGATGGTTCACCTTGCTCTATCACTGGGCCTGTATGACCGCTGTTTCTGCCGACGCAGGGTTTGGAGCGGCGCTTACACCACCGTTTTGACTGCTTCTCGAGGGGACAATCCTTCGTTGCGTCCTTCCATTCCTCGTCGTCATTTTCTTTGGGTGTGTCCACCATGTATACATCATATGATGAAGTGGGCATCCAGTGCCCTGTGGGCGGTGGTTCCTGCTCGTCTCCTGCATTGTCGTCCATACCATCGATGTCTTCGGAGTCGAAGTCCAGCATGTCGGTTAGGTCGTCGATAGTGGCTATTAAGTGGGTGGTGGGTGGGCGGCGAATTTCTTCATCATCCGCATCCCAATCCTGCCGAACGTAGTTCGGCCAGGATTCTCCTAACAGGGAGAGAGACCTTAATGAGTTCAGTACGTCGCCGAAGGGCGAGTGCTGAAAAACATCCGCGGAGGTAAACTCCATGATCGGCGCCCAGCCGCATTCGACACGCACGAGCGCAGGCGGTTCGGAGTCCGCGGCCGGAGAAGGATCTGGTAGTTTGGCAACACGGCTCTCGTGAAAGGTAAGGTCGTTCCTTGGCTCGATCGCCGCTGAGAGTACGGCCTCCATGGCGGGGTCTATCCACCCGTCCATGGATGGCGCGATTGGCTCCGAATTGAGGGTCGGAGCAGTCGCCAGTGCGATATCCTGAACACTGTCCGACGGCAGAGCTAAATCATGCTCATCGAGACCGTGCATCGCACTTGGCAAGGGTTCGAATCCGTCAAAGATCAAGTCTTCGCGGATATCGGTCGTGTAGTTTAAGCTTCCAAACCTGACCTGGTGGCCAGGGGCGTAACTTTCGATCTACTCCAGATGGCCAAGCGAGTTGGCCCGCAGTGTGAAGCCACCGAATACGAAGATCTGTCAGGGGAGAAAAGTCTCACCCTGGACTGCATCGCTGTCGATGATTGAAGGAGCCATCAAGCCTAATGGCAACGACACAGAGGAACTCTCAATGAAAGCACCAATGTTGGTGTCAAAACCGGCGGATCTCGGTTAGGGGGTCCCGAACTGTGCGTCTAAGGCGGATGGTAACAGGAGGCAGGGGACACGATGTTTTACCTAGGTTTGGGCCCTCTTCATGGAGGTAAAACCCTACGTCCTGCTTGATTTATTCTTGATGATATGAGTATTACAAGAGTTGATCTACCACGAGATTGGAGAGGCTAAACCCTAAAAGCTAGCCTATGGAATGATTGTATGTTATCCTACGGACTAAAACCCTCCGGTTTATACAGACACTGGAGGGGGCTAGGGTTACACAAGGTCGGTTACAAAGGAGGAGATATACATATCCGTATTGCCTAGCTTGCCTTCCACGCCAAGTAGAGTCCCATCCGGACACGAGACAAAGTCTTCAATCTTGTATCTTCATAGTCCAACAGTCCGGCCAAAGGATATAGTATGGTTGTCCTTCAATCACAGTTGTCACCCGTTTTTTACTACAACGCATACTAAGGAATCCTAAAGCTACGAGCAGGATAGTTGAATGGGCACTTGAGCTGTCAAGCTTCGACCTAAAGTACGGGAGTAGTTCAAGTATTGAGAGTAGGGCGTTGGCAGAATTCATTGCGGAATGGATGCCCACTCTAGATGAAGAAATAACTGAGACAGTAATCCCCGGTAAGGAAGTGCCTCAGGAGTGGATCATGTATTTTGATGGTGCTTTCTCGTTACAAGGCGCTTGAGCTGGCGTGCTTTTTGTCGCGCCCAGCGGAGAACATCTCAAGTATGTGCATCAAATGCACTTTCCCTGGGAAGAAGCTACCAAAAACACTACTGAGTATGAGGGGCTTGTTGGGCTCAGAATTGCGGTGGAGTTGGGAATCAAGAAATTGATCATTCGTGGAGACTCACAACTTGTGGTGAGATAAGTCAATAAGGATTACTAGAGCCCATTGATGGAGGCATATATAGAGGAGGTGAGAAAACTAGAGGAACACTTTGATATGTTGCAAGCCGAGCACGTGCCACGTGCGGAGAACAGCATTGCCGTTCACTTATCAAAGTGTGCTGCACAAAAGCACCCTATGGAACTAGGGACTTTTGTCCTCCACCTAACTCAACCATCAGTGTCCCTTTCAATGATGGCCAGAAAAGAAGGAAGTTGGACTAAGGCAAGTATCTCCTGGTAGAGCTTCCCGAAACCACCGGTAGAGTGGCTGTCGTGGACAACTCTACTTCGGCTAGTGAGAAGCAAAATCCCGTGAAACCACAAGTTATTGCAGTTGAGGTGAGCGCTCCCGCGAACGAAGAGGTGCCATTAGTCCTTGTTGTTGAGCCTCAGCCTCCGATCTGGGCGCAACACATAGTCCACTGCCTTCAAATAGGAGAACTTCCTGAAGAGAAAGAAGAAGATGAAAGAGTAGCCTGGCAGGCCAGTATGTATCAGTTTGTCGATGACACTCTATATAGAAAGAGGCCAAATGGTGTGAAACTTAAGTGCATTTGGCGAGAAGCTGCTGGCAGAAATACATAGACACGTGTGTGGCTCTCACATTGGATCAAGAGACCTGGTTGGAAAAGCTTTCCGGCAGGCTTTCTACTAACCCACAGCCCTCCAGGATGCAACTGAGCTAGTCACCAGATGCAAAGCCTGCTAGTTCCACTCCAAGAATACCCATCAACCAGGTCAAGCTCTCCATACGATCCCTTTATCCTGGCCATTTTCGGTCTAGGGGCTCGACATCTTGGGCCCCTTCGCCCGTGCTACCGGGGGCTTTGAATTCTTGTATGTTGCAATCGATAAGTTTACAAAGGGTCCAGAAGTGGAGCAAGTGAGGAAGGTGACCTCATAGTCAGCTATCAAGTTCTTTAAAGGATTGGTGTGCCGTTTTGGAGTACCGCCAGAGTGATCACCGATAATGGCACCCAGTTCACAAGTCACGCCTTCATGAAGTACGTCCAAAACCTTGGAAGTAAGGTCTCTTTTGCTTCTGTTGCTCATCCCCGGAGCAATGACCAAGCTGAGAGAGTGAATGCTGAAGTATTGTGTGGGATCAAGACAAGAACATTTGATAAGGTGAAGAACTACGGAAGACGCTGGATCGACAAGCTATCAGTGGTTCTTTGGTCCCTCCGTATGACATCGGATCGAGCCATTGGACAAACTGCCTTCTTCCTAGTATCTGGGCAGAAGTAGTGCTCCCGATGGAACTCATATATGGGTGACCTCGAGTACTTGCCTACGATGAAGTAGAGCAAGAGTAGCACTAGCATGACGATGTCGTGCTCCTCGGGGAAGATGTCTCCGGGACGCTTTGCGTGCTACATGCTACCAGCAAGCCTTGCGCCACTATCATAGCCGCAGGATTCATGCCCAGAGTCTTGAGGAAGGCAAACTTGTCCTTAGGCATGTTCAATCCGCCATGGGTTCCAACAAGTTGACGCTGAAGTCGGAAGGCCCGTACCGGGTAGTACGAGTCACCAAACATGGCGCAGTCCATATGGAGATCGAAGATGCCATTAAGGTGCAAACCTCATGGAATATTGAGCATCTTCGCAAGTTCTACCTATAAGGCGTGGTTGCCGGGCTGGCTCAGCCCCGGCAACCAACTTTTGTACAAGCCTTGCCGATGGGCATCTATCCATTTGTACAAAGTCAGGCGTAGACCCTGAGGAAAGATAATAAAATGAAGCACTGGCACCTAGAACTTGCTTGCATATTTATTTAAGTATAACTTTGCCATATTCATTGGCTCATATAGATAAGGTTATATGCTATTGTTTTCCTCTGAACTAACAACATGGCTCCTACCAGGAATAAACTTCTCGAAGGAGAGGGGTGAGAAGAAGCTTGCATATTGGCCCCCGGCAGCACAAAACAGATAAGTTATTTTTAATCATTCATAATGTACCTCTGCGAGAAAAACTTTGCGTAGAAACATCTTGTCACCCTCCAACATTTGTGCTCCCATTCCTTTGATTCAAAGATTGCTTTGGTCAGGTTAGTAGTAGTGGCATTTGGGAAAGAGGGTTGATTAGGGGCCAGTTGTCTTCCACGCTCCTAACTTGCCAGACAGAGCCTTGGGGCAAGCAATGGAAGAGACTGGCATGATGTCTTGCCGAAAAATCTTGTTTAGTTGAAAGTATAAAGGAGTTGTTCCAATTCATGGACGTGATACATGCACAAGTACCTGGAAAGCATATCTTTTTTCAATAATACACAGAAAAACAAGTACGAACCTCACAAGGTACAAATATGGATAAAAAATATTACATAATTAGGACTAAAGTTTGGCAAATGCCGACATCTTTTGAACTGAAAAAAGATAAGTGCCCCATAATGCCTTTCTTGTACATCTCCTCCTTGGACCTACAGTGGGAGGTGAAGAGGGAAAAGGAAGTGCTTGGGAAGAAGCCCAGCCTGACCCATCAGGGACAGTAGGATGCAGCCTCACAAGATCAGGAGAGCGCGGACGAAGGTGATGGACGGAGAGAGAAGCTAGGCGATGCCCTGGTCACCTCCGCCAGGACAAGAAGGACGCGGTAGGAGGGTCATCGGCACGGAAGACGAAGCCGGAGTCCACGATGAATCCTACCGGGGTCCAGCTAGAAGAGGCGAAGACATCCACACCCAGCACCAGCTCGGCCAAGAAGGACCCAAATCCATGGCATCCCTTACCGCTCTAATGACCCGCTTCTGCATGAGAGAAGACAACTGGCTGGATCATAAAAGTAATGACGCCAGCAGCCCGGGCACCTCCGAAATCCGAGATGGAAACGGCAAGCCACGACGAATCGAACACAACAGTCGCAATAATATACACGACACAGCGGTGAATGCCGGATTTCACAATCCGAAGCCCGGTCAACGGAAGAAGCCTTGTCAGATTCATGGTCAACCTGAGATGCCAGCTAATCATACCAATTGAAACTGTTCGGTCTTCAAGCAACCAGGCAAGCTTAACGCTAGCAGAACGCCAGGGGCTAGAAACAATTTCCCTCTGACGTTCGACTACTTCGGGAACGCGAATAGCAGTCCGTCTTCCACCACCCATGTACTGTACTAGCAAAATTTGCACCACGCGCACATCACTACGCAATCAAGATACCATGGGCATCGGTGGAAGCATAATACGGACAACCCTGCAAGAATTACCGTAATGTTTTCTATCTGCTTACTTTATTTTTCTGTATCATCCCGAAATAACAGGTGACCATCCGGACAGCATCTACAATGCACTCTATCGGAGTCTGGATCCGTATGCTCACCTAAGGGGCTACTTTCGTTAAGGATTCCCCTCCCCGAGGACAGGCGACACAGACGTGCAACAAGAGGTCCAAAATAAAATTTGCGGATCATACTATTTATTCCGAGCCTGTAATATGCCCTTTTTCCTCTGTTCCCGACCCCGAGCATATCAAATAGTCGGGTTCACGGTTCCATTTTTATTATATATATATATACATAAATTTACCATTGGCACATCGCTCCGTTCTCAGTAAGTCTCATCTGAACCAATATTTTATACTCTTTCAACAATAGGCACGGCCTTAATGGCTGCTCTGCAGATACACCTCGGCATACTCTGCCAGGGGTTCAGCATGGGAACGAATGAGCTGCCAGTAAAAGTCTGAATAGCTCTATAGCGTACTTCGGCATCGCAAGTTTGGCCTTATATGCATCAGCTCCAAATCATTGTCTTGGGTCAATAGTTGGGTTGCCCGGCTCCTGTGTTTGCTACCCTCCATTCCGCCCTATCGGCTAGGGTAGTAAAGGGAGAACTACTATGATTGTGCCCTGGCCTAGACCGGATGAGCACCTCAGTAGTGAAAGCCGAAAACTGACTGTCATGATGCGGCGAGAGCTGGTCAACCACTTGATGACTTGTTGGAATTCTTAGTGATTCTCCGTGTAACACGAAGGATCTTTTTCAAATCAGATATCCAAGGCACCACACGCCACATACACACCAGGGGCTATCTCGAGCCCCACCCTAAAACTCCTATGGTTAAGTGAAAGTGTGAACGCCTTATAGTCCGATTGTCTGGTTCGCCGCATTATCACCTCCTTCATGGACCAAGACGTTGGATAAAGAGTGATTAAATGCATTTCTGAACACCCCCGTACTTCCTACGAGGGGGCCGAAGCCGACAACTTTAAAGCTTTCAGATTATATTAAAACAACCGCACAGGAGGAATAAAGCTTTCGAGCAAAACACAAATAAATTAACTATAAAGTTGTATTTCATAATCATCATACACCTCACACGAACATTATGCTTTTCAAGCATTGACCCTCTATCAAGCGGGCGGCCTCTAGGACGTCTTCAAAATAACGCTCCGGTTCCGGACGGCCCTTGCCTTCAGGCGGACCCTTCGTTGCGACGTTGATGGCCTTCATCTTTCCCCAGAATGTCTTGACTCGGGCAAGGGCCATCCATGCACCTTCAACGCACGCTAATCGCTTCACAGCATCGATTCGCGGCACCGCATCGACAAGTTTCTACACCAAACCGAAATAGCTACTTGGAACAGGTTCGGTTGGCCATAGCCGGATTATAACATCCTTCATGGCAGCGCCGGATACCCTATGAAGTTCAGCCCTTTGGGACATCTGTTCATTAAGCAGCAGCGGGCGCTTCGACGCACCGAACTGTGACCAAAAAAGCTTCTCCGTTGCATATCCAGCTCGCGGTTGGTAATACTGCGCTGCGTCGGAAGAACTCTTCGACAAGTCTAAATACTCGTCCGAAGAACTCCACACTTGGTTCAGCTGAGCATAGTCCGGGTCGCCGAACTTAGTCTGCAGCAGAAAAGGCTTTCCAGCCACTATGTCTTTCGCCTGCCGAACCTACTCACGGAGTGCTCTGGACTCTGATCGCGCTTCTCTTTCCTCCTATCGGACCTTGTCGAATTCAGCCATTAAGGCTTCATTCTCCTTCTCAAGAATTTCGCAGCGTCTAGTGGTATTCTCCAAAGCAAGTGTCATTGTGGATACCTTCTCCTCGACCTGGCATCGTGCCGCTTTTTCGGCCTTCAGTTCAACCAATGCCTCTGCAGTAGTAGCATCACTCAACTGGGCCCGCTCATTGGCCCAGACTAGCTCCGCCCCAAGAGCCTCAACGGCAGTAGCACCATCTGCATTTCATGCGCATTTCATATAAAGCTCTTTCCTGTGTCAAGCACACTAGTGTAAAGAATGCTCGAAATACATACTTTGCGAGTCGTCAAGACGCCTGTTGATCAATGCAATGTCATCCTCCGCAATATCCAGCTTTTGCTGGAGTTTGGCCACTTCTGTATTCCGGGCAGCCACAGGAGGGGCAGCAACTTATATTTCAAATTAAACCAAGGTTAATACCTAAGCATATCTCTTCGATACTCCGATCGCTTCCTTCGGAAGACAATCCGAGTCTCAGGGGCTACTGCATATACCACAGGTGCATTCTGTCAATAAAATTTAATTGACAAAACTACATCACAAACCTCAAAACCTCGTAGAAGGCTCGAAAAAGCCTCATTCAATCCACTCTTCACGGATAGGATCCTTTTAACCATCGTAGCCATCAAAGTACGATGCTCTTCTGGGATGCTTGTCGTAGCAAGTCCGTCAGCGGCTCCGGCACCCTTGGGTCTTTGGAAACTGCCCCCGAAGTACGGCCTTTCCGTGAAGGATCCCGCCTACTTACCTCCAGAATTGTCTCCGGCTGTAAACCGGACGGTTCGGGGACTCCATTCTTGATCCCGGAACCTCGAGTGACAGAGGAGCCGCCTTCAGATAACGCCTTATCCGTTTCTTGTACCACTTGGTGTTCGGGAGGAGACCTTTGGGACGATACCTCGGTATCATCCCCACTATCGGGCGATGGGGCCGGAGAAGGCGTATCACTCTCTATCATCTCTGTCAGAAGATCCCCCAAGGAGGAGAACGATTGAGAAGCACCAGGCGTTAACCTGCGTGGATGAACATGTATCAAATGATTACTTCACTAATAGGAAAAGAATGAGGTGCCCCAGCCATGCTTACGTTTTGCCAGGAGGTTCGTCCTCGTCATCGTTTGCCTGGCTCAGGCCACTCGATGACGGTGTTCTTCCCTTCTTGGAAGGCTTCCCCTCCTGACCCTCGGAGGTGGCCCTCTTCTTGCCTTCGAAGGCTCCCTCTGCACTTTTGCCCATGGGTAAAAGGATTTTGGTTTCCCTGAACGCGTCCACCTGGTACGGTTTCGGAACCAGCATCCTTGTCAGCCGGTCGGTCGTAGGGCCTTCGGGAATAGGCACCGGACACCAGATCAGCACCACTTTCTTTATCCAGTCCTGTACAGGGACAGATTGTTCAATATCTTGTTAAGAGATACCTAAATGGAAGGTGCTTGGATACTGAATACTTATCGAAGTGTCCGGATGATTGCAGTCAAGGCCAATGTCTTCGGTGGTGTCCGACCATTGCTCTCGTTCCCCAAAATATAATTTCCACATTCCTTCGTGCGTAGCGCCGAAGAAGTGTTGTAGGGTCCGCCGCCCTTCTGGGTTAAACTCCCACATACGAAGAGACCGCCCCTAACATGGCAGGATCCGACGGACTAGCATTATTTGAACGACGTTCACAAGATCGATGCCCTTCTCAATAAGGCTTCGGATGCAACTTTGGAGAGTCTGCACTTCATTGATGGATCCCCAGTCCAATCCCTTATTGACCCATGAAGCAAAGCTGAACTATAGGGCCGGGTCGGAACGCGGGTGTAGCCGCCCACTTGGAGCTCCACGGCTCGTTGACATAAAACCACCCCTGCTGCCACAGTTCTGAAGATTTGGCGAAAGATCCTTTGGGCCAAACCGCGCCGGCCAGTTTGCCTATTATGACGCAGCCGCACTCTGCCTACTCCTCCTCTGCCACCTGCGGCCTCACATCAAAGGTCTTGAGCCACAAACCGAAGTGCGGAGGAGTCCGGAGTAAGGCCTCACATGTGACGATAAATGTCGAGATGAGGAGAAGAGAGTCCGGGGTCAGATCGTGAAAATCTAGCCCATAGTAGAACATGAGCCCCCGGACGAAGGGGTTAAGCGCGAACCCTAGCCCATGAAGAAAGTGAGACACAAATACAACCCTCTCGCTAGATCTAGGGGTCAGTATGACTCGCGCTCGTGCCGGAAGCCGATGAAAGATTTCTGAGGTCAGGTACCTCGCTAGGAGAAGCTCTGCAATGTCCTCCTCTGTGACAGAAGAAGCCACCCACCAGCCTTGACGGTTGGGTCCGGACATGACTATGTCTGATGGTGATTGGAACCCAAGGGTTGGAACTTGGGGTGGCTGGGGTTGATGAAGGAGCAAGCGCGAGGGAAGAAGAAGACAAGCTCTCTATATAAAGGCCCCGAATACTGGGTGTCTCCCCCGGGGTCTCTAAACATACCTATTACCAATGAGTTGTACCCAGGGGACGGTTGGGTTACCCACGCCTGCATTAATGAAAATCCCGTAAATAAAGGGACACGATCTCTGCCCTGACGAGACGTGCCAGTAAAATCGCACCCCGAGACATGGGGCTGCTCGCTAGCTGACGGTTGGAAATAGCAACTGGGCAGGCATGATATGATGTCATGAATAGTTATCAACAAGTTGGGCTCGTGAGTTATTATATTCTCTGCCATTATATACACAGGTCCGGATATACTTCCTTCGTCCGAAGACTATTCTAGAGTTCGGAAGGAGGGAACCCGCCTTGCAATGCCGAAGACAAATCTCCATGCCAGACTCCTCATCATTGAAGCCAGGTTCAGGCGCTACTGAGGGAGTCCTGGACTAAGGGGTCCTCGGACGTCTGACCTGATATCCATGGGCCGGACTGGTGGGCTGTGAAGATCGAAGACCATACTCGTGTCCGGATTGGACTCTGCTTGGCGTGGAAGGCAAGCTTGGTGACCGAATAATCCTTTTTATGTAACCGACTCCATGTAAACCCTAGATCCCCTTGGTGTCTATATAAACCGAATGGGATAGTCTGGAAAGCACACCACATATACTCATTATCATATTCATATGCTAGACTTCTAGGGTTTAGCCATTACGATCTCGTGGTAGATCAACTCTTGTAATACTCATATTCATCAAGATCAATCAAGCAAGAAGTAGGGTATTACATGCATAGAGAGGGCCCGAACCTGGGTAATCATCGTGTCCCCTGTCTCCTGTTACCATCGATCCCAAACGCACAGTTCGGGACCCCTACCCATGATCCGCCGGCTTAGACACCGACACTCTCCCCCTCACCATGATAAAAGCAAGATGCGAGAATAAGAAGGAGGATATGTGTATGTGTGGATGAGCCTCTCGCCCACACCTTCTTTTATACGATAGCATGGCCGGGGGCTAGCTCCTCACCAGCCAGGAGGCAACTGCCCCACTCTGCCAATCCAGTCCCTCGTTGTCGCTGATGGTGTCCAGAATCAACGACCGCCCTCCTACACCTATCCAAGGTGATAGGTTTTCTGCCATGTCACTCATTCCCGTGCCCTATGTGCCCACCACCAACCCTGGGCTATGCACGCAGCGTACATGGCAGAAACAACAAAGGTAGTGGGATGAGTAAAATGGCAGTTACCTCCCCGTGAACGTGGGGCGTGGGCAGCCACAGGCTATGGCATAAATTACCCCACGTCATCTCGCACGACGCATGGGAAAACTGGAAACTGATTCAATTACAGGTTAATGAAAGTAGCAAGGAAGATATCAAGGAAGACATGGATCCCACTGTGGTTTGGCTGAATGTTCCCCTCTGTATTTGTTAGGGCCTACCCCAACGATGCCTGGCGACACATATGGGAAGGCCGCGGGGCTCCTGTCAGTACAACAAACATTCATGTTTGTTGCTCGGACATATACACAGGCATGCTAGCACTCTATATCTAGCACCAACATATAAAAGCAAGACGAAACCAGAGGAGCCGCTCCTCATGAGATCAAGGGGCCGATCTAGAAGACCAACTCACACAAGACAGCAGAACATCACCTTGGGAATGCCTCCCATGCCAGGCAGGAGAGCCTGGCCGGGTCGAGGCCGCCCCAAGGACAAGTATGTGGCCGCCATGGGCAGGAAATCCCGCCAAGATACCACCGCTCCACCGCTAGAGGACGCAAGTCACTTACCAATGCGGTTTGAGCCCCCAAGATGATTATGTGGCTTCCACGACACACGTGGAGGCCCGTTGGAAGATAAATTATCCTTGCATGATACCCGTCCAAGAGGCGTGTCAAATAGATAAGCAGAAGATGACTAAGCGGCACGACAGACGTGCCAGGCTTCACCCTCCACATGACACCTAGCAGTGCATTCAATGCACTTTTGTCCTCACTACTAGTGTTACTATGATAGCATTGTTAGCTATCTAATCACTAGATAATGACTGTTTTGCAACTTTAGCTACCCTTCGAGCTATAAAAGGAGGTCCAAGGAAACACAGAAAGGGATTCAGACCCCTTCATACTTGTACGCGTGTAGTTGCTTCCCCCAAGGCCACCTTACTGGGCTCAAGCGGTGCGTGCCGTTGTGTTCCTCCATCCAATCGACCAAAGGCAGGATTAGGGTTTTACGCCTCACAGCGGCCCGAACCTGGGTAAAAATCTCTAGTGTCATCGCCGTTGTGCTGCCTCCATGGCTTCCGCTCTTTGCGCAATGTGATTTCCCCCTTGCCAAACCACAAGGGGCCCGTGGCCCCATAGGTGAGCGAGCATGCGACTTCATGGCACAGGGATGGCGGGGACATGGCGGTGATGGGCGTGAAATCATCGGCCAGAGCAGGCGGGTGCCATCATGCGCAATGGCGGCGGCGACATATTGATGAGTGCACGTATGGGAGCTTACTTTAGTGTTATATAGGGTTGGTCAATCTTAAAAGAACACCGTATTGGTAGACGTAAATATTAGACAGAGGCAGTGCTTATACCACATTAGTTAGGACAACATTGGTACAGAATCCTGTGCAAGTGCGTGCACCGCGGGCGCGCAGTCGCTCGAACGGTGTGTCACGGTGTCGCACTCGAAGGACATCCACTAAACCTTTGTGTGTATGTGAAAACAATCCACGAATATTACTCTAATTTTTTTTTCTACAAAAGTTCTTCCCGATACAATATTTCCATATATTTGAATTTAGCTTCAGTTCGTGCTTATTTGGATTTTGGCATTTTAGGTGCCCCTAGAAATATTTTTTAATAGAGATTCTGTGTGTAACAGAGAGAGAGTACTTTTTATGTGTCTATATGTGTGTTGTGGCGGAAGGGAAATGTGGAGTCGTAGAGATGTGTGAATGTGCAAATGATCATGTATGAGTGAGCCATAGAGATATGACGAGATGTTGTGCATACATGAGAGAACGGTATTCTCTTTGTGTTTGCGTGTGTGTGAGAGAGAGACATATAGATAGAGATAGAGAGGAGCATCTGTAACACAACAACCATTTTTGTCGATTTGACCGTCCATCTCACAATTGCATGTAAAACATGCATCAACGCACACATTTTTTCACCCTCACCCTGCCCCTGCCCGCCTCAAGGCCCCCCTACATCGCTCTCTATCTCGCACACACAATCTTTTCATGAAAACCCTATTTAGCATGTACCTCTCCGTCACCTACACACCATGTCCCACGCACACAGATTTATCTCTTGTTATGTCTGTTTGCCTCGCAAACACGCTCCCCATAGTCCTCTCTTTGTATCTCGCACATGATCTCTCTATATTTCTTAGACGTTCACCCACATGATGTATCCGTCTCTCACTATTAGACTCTCTCGCCTACTCACTATGCACACACATTCTCTCCATAGGTTTCATTTCCCTCAATATTTGACACCCCCCCTCCCGAGAACACAATCCATCCCCATCCAAGGTTATACAACGACCACTCCCGCTTGTACTTCTCTGCACCCCGACATGCACACAACCTCGATATTCAAGGAGGGCATCAGGAAGAACGAAGACGGGAACCAGACCGCACTATAGAATGTGGGGCCATTTTGAAGCAGGATGACATGACGATGGCTCACTGACTCCTTTCCTCTCTCTCTCTCTTCCACCCTCCCGCACAAAATTATCAACCCCTCAGCACACAAGATCCTTCCCCTCTCATCCATTTTTATCTCTCTCATCAAACCTTTTGTCTCTTCTCCTTCCATGTGTACAAAATCTCGATGCATGATAACCCACAAGTATGGGGTATCAATTGTAGCTTTTTCGACAAATAAGAGTGTCAAACACAACAAGGATCCATATGTAGGATTTATATTCCCTTCAAGTTCTATGGACAACCAATATAACTCTACGCACAATTAACATTCGCTTTACCTAGAACAAGTATGAAACAAGTACTACTTTGCGAGAATAAAACTACGAGTAATTTGCAAGATAATGTAAGTTAGTTGTTTAGTAGATAGCTTTTGTGACATGAGAAATTTATTTTTCCCTAGGCAATCTATAACTAGACCGGTAATCATTATTGCAATTTTATATGAGGGACATCCATGAGCTAACATACTTACTATAATTGGATCATATACACTTTTGACTATATCTTTAGCAAGCATCCGCAAATACAAAAGATCATTAAGGGAAAACCCAACCATAGCATTAAGTATCAAGTCCTCTTTACACCCATACACAACACCCCCCCCCCCTTAGTCGGGTACAAACTTCTGTCACTCTAGCCACCCACAAAAAGAAAATTATGAACATATTGCAACACCCTACAGTGGAAATACCTCATGCTTGCGTGGCATGGAGGGCACCATAGGACAACACTAAAATAAGACACACAACTCAAACCAATCACGACCATCAGTTAACCCATAGGACAAAATGGGTCTACTCAAACATCATAGGATGGCAAACATCATTGGATATAATATAGAGCATTAAGCACCATGTTTAAGTATAGATTACAATGGGGAGAAGAGTTGTAACACCACAGCATAGAGGGGGAGAGAGTTGGAGATGATGCCAGCGAAGTTGTTGGTGTAGATCGCCGTCACAATGATTGCCCCGGCCGCATTCCGGCGCCACCGGCGAGACGGGAGAGACCCCCCAGACCTCTTCTTCCTTGCCTCCCGCCTAGATGGGAGGAGAGCTACCCCTCTGGTCCATGGTCTCCATGGCCGCGAAGGGGCTGGACCCATCCTAGATTGGATCTCTCTCTCTATTCTCTTCTGTTTCGCATTATGTTTTCTTGCTGAAAATCATTTCTTAAATTCCTGAAGATCCATACATCCGATTGGGCTAAAAAATTTACATGATTTTTTCTAGATATTATATTTCTTGTGGCAAAACAAGGTTCGCTACCGCCTTACAAGGTCCTCACAAGCTACAAAGGCGTGACCACCCCTGGGTGCGCCCTGGTGCCTCGTTGCCACCTCGTGCATCGTCTTGCGTTGATTCTTATTCCTGAAAGTCACATATATTCCAAAATAAATCTTCGTAACTTTTTCTCATGTTTGGAATTCATTTGGTATGGATATTCCATGAAAAATACATGCAACAAACATGAACTATCGGGCAAATTACCCGCGGCTAGACCCAGCTCATAAGGTTAAGTCATCTCTAGACTTAAGCCATCTCTGAGGATAAGTCGTCTCTAGACTTATGTCATCTATGAGGATAAGTCAACTCTGGTCATCTCTGGGGATAAGTCATCTCTGGTCATATTTGAGGATAAGTCATCTTTGGTCATCTCTGAGGAATAAGTCGCCCGGAAGATGAACCCCGGAGATAAGTAGCCAGAGATAAGTGGCCAAAAGATAAGTAACTAGTAATAAGTCACCTGGAAGATGAGTTCCAAAGATGAGTTGCCCGGAAGACGAGTCCTGGAGATGAGTCCCGGAGATAAGAAGCCCGCGATAAGAAGCCCGTAGTAAGTAGCATGCGATAAGAAGCCCGCGATGAGTCGCCCGCGATAAGAAGCCTGCGGTGAGTCGCCTGTAATAAGAAATCTGTAGTGAGTCGCGTGCGATAAGAAGCCATAATAGACTAGTCCTAATCCTACTAGGACTCTACGTGTATGCCAGCCCATTCAACTTATATAAGGAGGGGCAGGGCACCCTAAGAGGGACAGGTCAA
Organism: Triticum aestivum; assembly: GCF_018294505.1. NCBI lineage: Eukaryota > Viridiplantae > Streptophyta > Magnoliopsida > Poales > Poaceae > Triticum > Triticum aestivum. The sequence goes on from NC_057797.1 coordinate 304,794,359, forward strand.
GTTAGACAGAGAAATTTAGACAACATCAAAGTAGAAGCTCGCAAGAAAGAGGTAGCGAAAGAGCACCCAGCTGGTAATCATGAGCATTATCATCATCAATACAATCAAGTAGGATGTAAGCTTTTACCTCCACCATGAGGGGCCGAACCTGGGTAAAAACTCACATCTCTCGATTCCGACTGACCCCGTTCAAGCAATCACGTAGCAGCGATGGCCTTTGGACTAAGTCCTTTTTTCGAGGACATCTCCCGTGACAAAACCACGACAGTTGGCGCCCACCATGCACGCCGCACGGTGGTATTGTGTTCTTGGAGGGAGATGCACATGGATTGAGAGACTCCTGATTGACTGGTTGAAGAAGAGCCAGAGCGGAGGAATTCACCTCGTCAACGAGCAGTCGAAATTGAATATACAAGGTTATGTCTAAGAGAATCTAGGGTTTCGTCGATGCACCACCGCACACGTCTGTGGCGATGCATCCGAGGATGGATCGATGTCTCCTACGGCTGAGACCGACAGAAAACTGCAGCCACACACACCCAGGTGGAGACATGTTTTTTTTGAAAAGGACAACATCCCTCGGCCTCTGGATTGGAGAGATGCATGCGGCCACTTTATTAAAAAGTACGAAACAAACAAAGTCTGGTCTGCAGAGTACAACTCGCAAAAAAGGAGCAAACAAAAGAAGAGTACAAAGCTCAAAGGCGCATCCGGCTGGATGGAGAAACACTAAGGACCTATCCTATGCAGCGACCGCCATCCAAACTGGTTGAAAAAAACCCGTGCTGCCATCTCCCGTCGGTTGCACCCAATAGCCAGCTGCTCCCTGGAGGCCGTAGGAGTGAGTAGCGACCACGCACGGATCCATGCCGTAGCCCTGAATATAACCTGCAAGAAAGTAACCATGGGTTTCCTTTTAAAAATCATATCATCCCTGCAGTTCTATATAGCCCAAAGAAGTGTGCATATTCCAATCCGAATATTAGACACAATATGAGTATTCACCCCATTTATCCACGTTCCAAACAACGTTTCAATGCTATTTGGAGGAATAATATTAAAGGCTACATGAACAGACCACCAAAGTAACTTCGCGAGAGGGCAATCAAGAAATAACCTTAATTCGCCAAATGTGAATTTATCGTTGGATTGGGCCAAAATGTATGAGATCTAAGTACATCAACTTAACCGTGAACATTCCATTAGTCATTAGCTTCCAGCTGAAAGAGTCTCCCTGATCTGACAAGTGAACTTCCATTAACCTCTTGAATAAGTGTAGCCAAGAGGTCCAATGGTGCCCTATGAGAGACCCCCTGAACTGGATATTAAAGGGTACCGTCTGCATCACCGTTGCTATGTAATCTTTCTTATGTTGAGCAATATGATATAGGGAAGGATACTAGAGAGCTAGCTGTGTGTCACCTAAGCATGTATCCTCTCAAAACCTTGTTGTTGTTCCCTCCCCAACAATAAACTTCACCCTATGGAAGAAGGTTTCTTTCACTCTCATGAGTCCCTTCCAAAATGGTGAGTCATTAGGTCTTATGGTAACCTGGGCTAGTGTTTTGGAATGCAAATACTTATTGCACATGATTTGAGCCCACATTCCTTCGGAATGCAGCGACAATCTACAAAGCCATTTGCTCAACAAGCATTTATTTTTCACCTTGAGATTTTCGATCCCAAGACCCCCCTGGTCTTTTGGTCCACAAATAATATGCCATCTTGCGAGGCGATATTTTGTATTAACCTCGTCAGACTGCCAAAAGAATCAAGATTAATAGAAGTCTAGTCTCTTGCGTACCCCTTTGGGCACCTCGAAAAAAGACAGGAGAAACATCGGCATACTCGTTAGTACCGAATTAATCAATACAAGCCTTCCTCCATAAGACATAAGCTTACCCTTCCAGTAGCTTAGTTTCTTCCGGAATCGATCCTCAATACACTTCCATTCTTTATTAGTTAATTTCCTATGGTGAATTGGAATACCAAGATAACTAAAAGGCAAAGATCCCAGTTCACAACCGAACAGGTTCTTGTAACTGTCTTGGTCTTCTTTGGCACTGGCAAAGCAGAACAATTCACTCTTGTTAAAATTAATCTTCAACCCCGACAATTGTCCAAATAGGCATAATACGAGTTTCATATATCTGGCTCTCGCGAGGTCGTGCTCCATGAATATAATAGTGTCATCCGCATATTGTAGAATGGAGACTCCCCCATCCACCAAATGGGGAACCAGTCCACCTACCAAGCCCTTTTCCTTGGCCCGACCTATGAGAAGTGTCAACATGTCTGCCACAATATTGAACAATATCGGAGACATTGGGTCTCCTTGTCTCAAGCATTTATGCATTTGAAAGTAATGACCAATATCATCATTCACCTTTATGCCTACACTTCCTTTCTGGACAACGGAATCCACCTGATTCCTCCATGTCTCATGAAAACCTTTCATGCACATGGCTTGCTGCAGAAAGGGCAATTTGACCTAATCGTAGGCCTTTTCAAAGTCCACTTTGAATATAACTGCATCGAGTTTCTTCGAGTGGATTTCATGTAAGACAACCACCCCTTCTAGGATGTGTCTTCCAGGCATGAAGGCAGTCTGACTTGGTTGCACCACAGAATGGGCTACCTTTGTCAGCCTGTTGGCGGCCACTTTCGTAAAGATCTTGAAACTCACATTCAATAGACAAATGGGCCTGAATTGCTCTATCCAGATGGCTATTTCCTTTTAAGGAAGAAGAGTAATCATACGGAAGTTTAAATGAAATAGTTGTAGATGCCCGTTAAATAGATCATGAAACGTAGGCATAAGATCATCTTTCACAATATGCCAACATTTCTTATAGAATTCAGCCGAGAAGCCATCTGGTCCCGGTGCCTTATTCGGTTTCATTTGAGCAATCGCCTCAAACACCTCCTTCTCAGTAAAAGGAGCAGAAAGGATCTCATTATCCCCTAACTGCAACTAAGGAATATCCTCCACCGCGTTATCTGCCGATGGTCCAAACAACTGCTTGTAGTAGTTGGTTATGTAAAGCTTCAGATTCTCATGGCCTACAACTATTCCCTCGTCTTGCTCAAGCTGAATAATCTTCTTTATCCTATGCTTGCCATTAGCAATCATATGGAAAAATTAGGTATTATCATCCCCTTGGATGACCTTAAGAACTTTAGCATGTAAGGCCCATTTCACTTCCTCTCCTCTAAGCAACATACACAATATGGCCTCGGCCTCTGACTTGCAAGTTCGGTCAGACTTGTCCAGCAGATTTGTTTTTGCCCGCAGATCGAGCATCTGAATCAGTTGGAGAAGTCTCTCCTTCTCTTTTTTATAAATCCCACTCTCATTTCTGGCCCAACCCCTCAAGAATTGTCTCGGGTGTCTAATCTTATTCTAAGTGTTCTATGCTGGATACGCCCACAACTGGCCTAGCCCACTCTCTTGCTACCATCTCCATAAAATTTTCTTTTTTGAACCAACTGAGTTCAGACGAGCAAATGTTTTTATTGCCAAATAAGTTGTGTCACCCGAGTCAACTAACAAGGGTGTTTGGTCGGAAACCTCCCTTTGCATCGTGTGCACCGGCACCAGGGGGTATTTACGTTCCCATTCCACACTCGCAAGTGCCCTATCAAGCTTCTCATAAGTAGGAGTAGGAAGAGAGTTTGCCCAGGTAAACTGTCTACCCGAGAGTTCTATCTCCCTGAGATTAAGACTCTCAATGATCATATTGAACATAAATGACCATCGTCCATGAAAATGATCATTGTTCTTTTCTTCCTTCCTCCTAATAATGTTAAAATCGCTACCCACCGAAAGTGGCAACCTTTCATCCCCACAGATCCGAACTAGATCCGCCAAGAAATCCGGTTTAAATTCTGGTTGGGCAGCACCATATACTACCACTAAGGCCCAACATAACCCATCCAATTTGGTCCTAACCCGAAACTTCACCGTATAGTCTCCTCGTACTACATTTACAACCTCAAGAGTCTCGCACTTCACTCCTAAGAGAATCCCACCAGATCGCCCTCTCAGCGGGAGATAGTGCCAATCAAAATAAACGCCCGCTATAAGCGATCCGAGGAAGTGGGACGTAAAGTTGTCTCTTCCGGTCTCAAGAAGTGCGATGAAGTGTAGTTTTTCTTCTACGTCCGTTTCAACGAGGAATCTTTTCTTAGCCAAGTCTGCCAGACCTCTGCTATTCCAAAAGATCCCTTTCATATTTCATCATGGAATTTTTTCTTCAGTTTCACTCTCGAACTCCTACGGACAGTCGATGCTAGATAAATCTTCCTCTTCCAGGAAACGTTTAGGTTTATCCAATACCAACACGTCCTCTCCATGCGTTATATTCTGCTATACCCCCTCAACTAAAGACGGGGGATCACTTGATTGTTCATTCTCTACCCCTTCTGCCTCTTCTTCGGCATGTGAAGATGGCGTCATTTCATCACAAAAAGCCCCGAGTTATTAATGTCAGCATCTGACATAGGCTTAACCGCCGCTAACGCTCGAATCAAATCTAAAGCCCTCTTAGCCTCTAAGTCTAGAATATCATTAACTGATTTAACAATTTCTTCCCCATTAGACCCAAGAGATACTCCTATGTCGTGGACTCTACTGATAATCTCATCTTCAAAAAGATGCAGAATAGAGCAATACTTATTAATCGACATACCTATGTGAGACTCGACGTCCCGAAGCATGGCGGCCCGCATAGCACGACCAAGCTGAAAGACGTCGGCGTCTGGCTGGTCCTGAACCCGGCTACTAACACGCCTGCCCGAGAGCACCGGGTCCGGCTGGCCGCCAAACGCAATCACCTCCTCCTTAGTCCATGCATGTGGTGAGAACATCTCCTCCTGGAGTCCGTCAGTCTTGACAAGACCCGACAAAGAGGAAGAAGGCAACCTGGCGCCTCCTGGGCCTCCTCCCGTATCTCCCACCACCTGTTGTGGCGGTCCATGAGTTGTCAGTGAAGATTGTGTCGGGGAAGACTTTGCAAATGAGTCGAGGCCCCCCTGCTCGTGACTCACCCGCGCCGATGATCCTCCAGCGGCACCATCGGGGCCCTAAGCCTGTCACAACCCTAGAGTTTGCTTGTAACTAGTGGCTTTACATCCATGCATCATGTTTAAACTTCATGAAACTTGAAATGGGGATTGTTGAAACCCTAGCACCAAATGAATTCAACTAGGTTTAATAAAAAAATATTTTCAATGATCCCAATTGCCCTTTAGAAAAGTTCATGATTTTTGTTAAAGGTGAAAACCTTTGCCAAAAGTCATGCACATATTTCTAGGCCATTCTGGATTTTTGAATTAAATCTTATTGTATTTGAATTTGGGCACTTAAATACTATAAAATATTTAAAATGCCCAAATAATCCCAAACCAAAATGTTCCATGTTTGATATATTATAAACATTGGGCATGCACAGTTTGGTGATTTTTGAAAGTGCCTAGATATTTTTAGTAATGCCACAAACTTACAGAACAAAAGAAAAATAGAAATAAAAGAAAGAGAGAGAGAGAGAGAGAAGGACCTACGTGGGCCACTTGCCTGGCCGGCCCAGCTCGCTGGCCCAGCCCACTGGCCTCCTCCCCGTCGTCTTCCTCCCCTGCCAGGAGGACGAAGGCGCGTGCTCGTCGTGCGCGTCCACGCGCGAGCCACCTCCTGCTTCCCCGAAGCGCCCTGAGCCTTCCGTAGCGCCACGCCACCCCAGACCCGTTCGGATCGAACTCTACCCTCCTCTGCCCTCTCCCTCGTTCCTCTCCCGCTAGGCCGACGCGCCCATAAGCCGCCGCCGCCGTAGTCGACGCCACCGCCTCTCCCTCGCCCCCTAGAGCTGCCCATGAGCTCCACCTAGTCCCTCTCCTCCTCCTCACCGAGCCGCCCGATGCTGGACGCCCTGCATCACCCTCTGCCCCGCCGTCTTCTCTGCCTCTGCTCCGAGATCGCCGGCGGCTACACGACCTCACCAGCCCCTCCCCGAGCTCGCCGCTCGCTCCCCTGCACTCGCAGTGAGCCACTAACCTCCCCCATCCTCTTCTTTTCTTTCCCCGTGCGTCGTAGCGACTGCACCGCGCTCACCCGCACACGCCGCCGCCCGCGCTCGTCGCCGGTGGTGCTCCGGTGACCATATGGTCCCGGGCTTGAGCCCATTGCACTCCCCACATCGCGTAGGAGCCGTAGGTGCTAGCGCCACCCCACCTAGGCCACTACAGCAATGAGCCCGAGCTCGACCGAGCTTCGGCCGCCATCGAGCTTGTTGTCGGCGCTTCTCCGGCCACTCCCCGGCCGCGCCACCACCAGGTTGGATGCGGACGAGCGTCAGCATCCCGTAGCTGTGCTCCGTGCGCCAAACGGCGCCCTGTAGGCAAATCCGGCGCCGCTCCGCCGCGTCTGGATTCGCCGGTGGCTAGACGCCGGCAAGTTTGACTGCTGACCATTGACCCGGTGGGCCCAGGTTGACCCCTGGGTCACTGACGTGTGGGCCCCAGGGCACTAACTAAACCAGGATTAATATTAGTTAACGCTAACTAAATTTAGTTAGTTAACTAACCACTGACCAGTGGGTCCCACTGGTCAGGGTTGACCTGGACCGCGCCCGTTGACCGCTGACATCACAGTGACGTCATGCTGATGCAGTAACTCATTTTTTGGATTTATTCTTATATTGGAAATTCCAGAAAATGTTGCAAACTTCAAAAATTCATAGTAATTCGACCGTAACTCCAAATGAAATAAATTATATATGAAAAATTATCAGAAAAATTCAAGGAATCTGTTTACGGCATTTGCATGCATGTTTGAACAACCTAGGGTTGCTGTACAGGGCAATTTGCATAATTGACATTTAAATAAGCACATATGGAGTTTGAATTTGAACCCTTGGTTCAAAGCAACTTCATTTAATATGGTTGCTAGTTGCATTAGCTCAATCAACAGCATATTGCCATGACATTATCATGCATCATAATTGTTGCATTGCATTGATTGTGTTCCTCTTTGTTTGCCGGTATTTGTTCCCTCTCGATAGACGTGGTTCCAACGATGAGTTCGATGACACCGATGAAGAACTATATTATCTTCAGAAGTGCCAGGCAAGCAAAAAACCCTTGCTCATTCTGATACAAACTACTCTCTCGCTCCTGCTCTCTTTTACTGCAATAGGACAACAATGATTCAACTGTTACATGCTGCAGTAGTTGAACCCCTTTCCTTTGCATGACCTGTCATTGCCACAGTAAAAAGATGAAACCCACTAGCATGAGTAGGAGTTGTTTGAGCCTTGATGTGCCTACTCATTCATGTTTGCTTGTCATGCCTGCTATTGCTTAGAGTTGTGTCAGGTCTGATTCATCGGGGATGAATTGGAAAGTTGTGAACATGTCGTATTGTGTGTGAGCTAAGTGTGTGAACACGATTTGGTAAAGGTCGCGGTGAGAGGCCATGTAGGAGTACATGGTGGGTTGTCTCATTGAAACCATTCTCAGGAACTAAGTTCTGTGTTTGTGATCCATGAAACAGCTACTACCACACATTGGGCCCTGAAATATGACCCCGCTCGACTTACTGACCCCTCTCGTCCTCTGGCCAGGAGTTGTAACTAGTTTCTGGTGTTTATAGGATATGTGTTGGCGGCCGTGCGTAGCACTGACCCTAGGGGTGGGCTATGATGCGGTAGATACACCGTGGCATGGTGTACCGAGCGCCCGTTTGGTGTCTCGGGAACCCTGCACACATCGTTTGGGGCTGTGAGCGAAACTCTGGCCGGATCTCCTCGCGGATGGAACCCGAATAGGCGATAAACCTGGACTAGAGACTTGTGCGGTTAGTCAGGTCGTGGTCTACACCCACGTCGGCTTTCGCTTGAAGTCTGCCGAGCACATGTCGTGTGCAGACGCTAAGTGGTGGAAACATGTGTGACAAAGTACACCCCTGCAGGGTATATAACTATTTGAATAGCCGCGTCCGCGGTAAAGGACTTCTGGGTTGCCTATAACAGTTCATAGACAAGTGAAAGTGGATACTCTAAAATGCGCAAGATAAGCGTGAGTACTATGGATGGCGTTCTCATAGGGAGACGGGAGCGGATCCATAGTGGTGTATTGAATGGTGAATATGTGGACTCGTGTGCGCCACCTCAAAAAGTTACTTGCAGTCGTAGTTTAAGATAGCCACCGAGTCAAAGCTGGCTTGCTGCAGTTAAACTCCACCACCCCTCTTTGTCGATACCGATGCATATGTAGCTACTTCTGATGTAAGTCTTGCTGAGTACTTTTCTACTCACGTTTGCTTAATTTATGTTTTGCAGAGAGACATCTGTCTAGCTAGTAGTTTCGCGTGGACTTCGACGTTTAGCTTGATACCTCAGCTACGATATTGTGCCCTCGGCAGGATATGGTAGTTAGTCAGGCTTCTTAGCCTTTTTCATTTGTACATGTCTGTACTCGGACCTTTTAAGCTTCCGCATGTGCTTTGATTTGTAAGCTATGATTGTTGGGTCATGAGACTCATGTTTGTATTTTCTCGCTCCTCGGAGCCTAATGAATAAATACTTGAGTTGTAGAGTTATGTTGTGATGCCATGTTGTATTTGCACATATCGAGCATATTGTGTGTATGATTGAAATGCTTGGTATGTGTGGGATCCGACAATCCAGTTGTTTATCCTTGGCAGCCTCTCTTATGGAGAAATGTAGTCTAGTGCTTCCATGAGCCATAGTAGTCTGCTACAGCCCGGTTCACCGGAGTCCTGCTAGCCCAGCACTACTGATCAGGACACTTGACTGGCCGGCATGTGTTTCACTTCGTTCCTGTGTCTGTCCCTTCGGGGAAATGTCACGCGGTGACATCCGGAGTCCTGCCTAGCCTGCTACAGCCCGGGTTCCCCAGAGTCCTGTTAGCCCGGTGCTACAGTCCGGATTCACACGCTGCTGACCGACATGCTCGATGTGATTCATGTATGCCTGTCCCCATAGGTTGGTGCCGCTTTGGGTTCATGACTAGCCATGTCGGCCTGGGTTCTCTGTCATATGGATGCTGGTGACATTATCATATACGTGAGCCAAAAGGGGCAAACGGTCCCGGGCCAGGTAAGGTGGCACCCGTGGGAATACCGTGCGTGAGGCCGCAAACTGATATGAAGTGTTACATGCTAGATCGGTGTGACTTAGGATCGGGGTCCTGACAGCGTTGGTATTAGAGCCTAACTGCCTGTAGGATTACCAAGCCAAGCTGGTCGAAGTTGAGTCTAGAAATGCTTTAGTTATGTAGGGGAATTGATTCTGGAAGGGAACGTAAGGCTCTTTTTACTACTTATCCTCATGACCTTCTGATCTGAGTCATCTTATCTTTTCTATGGGGTTAAGAACTAGGCTTCTCTTCTATCTCTCAGGATGACGTGTTACTAAACCGTAGTTGCCTAGGATTGTTGGATTTAAACCTCAGTCCAGTTTCTACTACCTCCGTGTGATGACAGTTGATCTCAGAATCATGATATTGTGATGTTGAGTTGTTATGCCACCATTTTGCAGGATGTCTCAAATCTTTTCGAGCATTTATAGCCGTTATGTTGTCCGAGTCATCCCAGGTCTCTACATAGTCTGATGCATTTGCAAACCCTTTCTTTTCATTCCCGATGTCCTTTTGGGCCAGATTAAGCACACTACACGGTCTGTGAGGTACTCCGTTGCCTCGGCGTATATGTTGGAGCTATTATTATGACCCTAGGTGTCCTCGAGAATTTAGCAATGCTTTCGTATCCCCAGTGTGATGATTCTGGCCATTCTTCTTGAAAGCATGCCGTGATGTTATTAGTTAGTAGGCATTCTACTCCTGGGTTTTGAACCCGAGATTCACCTACTTCATGTTGTTAGTATTTGCTAGTTCCCTCAAGATATTAGTAACCCTGCGATAGTCCTCAAGGCCCGTGGTATTTCCTTCTTCCAAGTACCATGAACCATTAAGGCAGAAGTTCTTTGAACCAAAAGCTCACAATCAGAGTACTCTTGAGGAGTTCTGCATTCGTAATTGTGAATTTGCCAGTCTTACCTTTCTGCATGGGTTATCCGGAAGAAACCTGTTGAACTTCGTTCGACGTGCTAAACCATGCATCCACAACTTAGAAAATCATATGTTCTTTTGGGTTGTCCCTCTTTAATTATTTCCTGGCCCTCGTCTATCTATTGATAGTCAAGAGTATGTGTGCATTCGTTCATCGATGCCTAATTATTCTTGTGGTCTGTCAAGCCATTCTATTTCGGAATGACTAGGAGAAACAAACTCCAGTACCTCATCCATATCTAGGATTTGGTCAAAGCAGTTGTATTCCATAGATCAAAATGCCAATCCAGCTTTTGATTCTGTTCTACCTTGGAGTATTACCATCTTTATATCAAGATTGTCATGGCAATTGTACACCATCCTATGAACTCTTGATACAGTGGTACTTCTCGCCATCATTTTTCATTCCTCGGTCCCCAGGTTGTTGCAACCGGAATGACGACGAGTGAATTATGATGTGTGAAATGAATACTACTAGCAACTCTATTGCTTGGTAGCTAATGGACAACAATTTCATCCTTAGCGTGTTGTTTATTGAATCATCATCCTAAGATTGATCGTGCTACCTAGTCCATATCTCCGGGTGCACTCATCGACCATTGAGATAGGATTTTGGCAATCCATCACTCTCTTGGTCCCATCATCTTGCCCTGAAAAGCAAGAATGTTCTCGAGTTTAGTAACATATCGGTGGTTCGTGATTTTCCGAATATCTTCTCAGAAGTATCACCAGGTTGTTTTCCCGACTGTTATGTTGAGCTCGTGATCAAATTGGTTTTCTTGCAAGCCACCCTTTCTCCAAGAATCTGTGTCGGATACCCTGAGCTAGTTGGTTAAGCTAAACAACAACTTGGAGAGTTGGAAGATAAAAGCTTGTCTGACTTAGTTCATGTTAAGGGATATCTTTTGTGCGCGTGTGTGTGTTGAAGAAAGATGATATCTCCATTGATTGGCCCTCATGATCAGTTGTTGGATCTATTGCCTTGTCAAAACTTTGACTTGAGTATGGGCTATCGTCAAGTCAAATCAGAACCAACGATTTTCATGATGTTGTCTTCCTCGTGGTTGATCCCTCGAGCATACACCATTACATTCTTTGGTCTGACCAATGCTATGACCGTGCTCACATGATGGTGGAAGTCTAGTGATATGGAAATTCTAATGAGTTGCTGTTGAGCCCATCAGCAGCATTTTGTCTCCCCCATGATTCATGTTGAACATCAACCTAGTGTTGAAAACTTGTAAGAAATGCCTTCGTGTCCCGTTCATGAAGCATATGTTGGATGAAAGAAGTGACCTTCTCCGGTTCACATGCATTTGGTGTAAGTTGCCGCCATGAATTTGAGAAAGGTTTGTTTTGTTTCCCTTGGAATCATCCCAAATCAGCCACGCATATGTGCGAAGTATTCTATGGTTTGGTAGATTAATTACCTCCACTCCATATGTGTTCCTAGCACACCAAGCCACTGATTGGTTTGTTCAAGGAGAAGAAGTTCCTTCTTAAGAGCAAGACTTATACAAGGACTTCGATATCCTTGATGACGGTTCCCCATCTGAACTCGGTAGTGTTTATTATAAGACTACCATGTGGTCATGCTTGTCTAGGACAGTGTTTTCACCGGTGTGTAGCAGAACCAGCTCATATTTTGGAGCTTGCTATTGTAGTTCACTCCCCGAGAATCTCGCAACGTCATTTCATCGATTTGTGTTGCAGACCTTCATTTCTCTTCCTAGACTTGATGAGTCTTATCCCGTTATCAACCGGATTTGAATCTCCGACAGATATGATGGTTGAAACTTTTCCAAGACCTATGATGTAGGTCCCGACAAGGTTGATGTTCTGACCGACACAGCTAGCCGGATGTAACGCCCCGAGACCGATGTGCCAGGTGTCGTGCAGTTATTCGCTGTTGTTGCGTTGTCATTGCTTGCGTGTCATGCATCTCATACCATGTCATCTCGTGCATTGCATTTGCATACATGTTCATCTCATGCATTCGAGCTTTTTCCCCGTTGTCCGTTTTGCATTCCGGCGCTTCGTTCTCCTCCGGTGGTCATTTCTAGTCTTCTTTCGTGTGTGGGGTTTAAACATTTCCGGATTGGACCGAGACTTGCCAAGCAGCCTTGGTTTACTACCGGTAGACCGCCTGTCAAGTTTCGGGTCATTTGGACTTCGTTTGATACTCCAACGGTTAACCGAGGGACCGAAAAGGCCTCGTGTGTGTTGCAGCCCAACACCCTTCCAATTTGGCCCAAAACCCACCAAACTCTGCTCCATGTCCTAGAGCGTTCGATCACGATCGTGTGGGCGAAAACCGCACCTCATTTGGACTCTCCTAGCTCCACTTATGTCTATTTATAGACCCCCTCCTCCAATCCCGGATCCCTCTCCCGTCTCAAACCCTAGTTTTAAAAAAAACAGATCCTCGTCCTTCACCGCGCCGACGGACGTGTCCGCCCCCGGCCGGACAACGTCCGCCGCCGCCCGCCTCAGCCAGCCGGGTCGCGCCACGTGGCGCCGGACCACTTCGCCGACCGCGCCGTCAGCCCGCGGGCCCACGCGGGGCCCTCCCCGGCCCGCGAGACGCCGCCGCCCCCTTGCCCGGGTCGGTGCCCTCCTTCCCGAGCCCGGCCGTGCGCCTCCGCCGCTGTGGGTGCTCGCCGCCGCCGGCCCCGCCCACCGGAGCGCCCTGCCGCCCCGTCCAGCGACTCCGGTGGCCGGAGCCACTACGCCGCCGCCCCCGCTCTCCGCCGCCGCCTCCGCCCCTCGTCGCCCCGGCGCCCGACGCCGCCGTCCCTCTTCCTCCGGCGAGCCGCGACGAGCTCCGGCGACGCCCCGTTGCTACAGTGTTCCGGCGCCGCCTCGGTTTCCGTGAGGTTCCAGATCTCAGATCCAACCCCCCCCCCCCCCCCCCGTTGACTTTTGTCCAGAAACCCTAGTTTTTTATGCGATGATTGACTGCTCGTATGTCCGCAACCGTAGCTCCGTTTTCGGCGTATGATATATCAAAATCTTCGCCTCGACATGTACATCATTTCGTTCCATTGCATCATTTGCATTTGAGGTCATCTTGATGCCCAAAATTCTGTTAGAAGGAGGCTTCGTGAGTTAAATTGCAGATCCGTTAGTTCATCATGCACTTTTGTCATTTTTTGCTATGTTTAATTCGTGCATGATATGCCTGTGCCCCTTTGGGATGAATTGTTAAGCATTTTGTCTTCTTTCCAGTGGCGCCACCCATGCATTTTTAGGATGTGTGTGTTGTCTTGTGCAAGCTTGCGAAGAGAGGTACCTGAGATTGCTGATTTCAGAGACTTAGTGATTTTCACTAAGTCTGGGATATTTTAGTTCGTGATGCTATATGTCCAGCTTGTTTCCTAGTGATCCGTGCCTCTTTTGAGGATGATCAGTAAGGGAGTTTTGATATTATGTTATGCTCTATCCATCCATGTCTTTGTTTGCATATGTGGAGTGCTCTAGGTTGACTCAATCGAGCTCAACTTTTGCTTCGTTGTTAATCTGGGCAGATCGTCAACTTGTTTGCGATTTTGCCGATGCTACCGTTAGTGTTCCATGCATGCTATGCCTTCGTTCTTGCCATGTGTAGCTAGCACTTTGTGCCTTCTTGCTGGTTATATGCTTTCCTTGCCATGACTTGCACCGTAGTGAGTGCATCGAGCTCGTTTACATGCCTTCGTGAGTTATATTTCAGCGTGTCTCAGTTTTCACTAAGTCTGAAAACTGATTGTGTTCGAGCTATGTTCGTGAGCTCGGTAGAGTATTTTGTGAACCCTTTTGGCCCCAGGTCACTTTGGGTGTTTTATTAAGCTTGTTGAGTAGCTCCATGCCATGTTCTTACTTGTCATGTTCAGGTTTTCTATCATGTTGTTTTGCTGCTCCGAAGAGAGCATCGTGATCTGAAATTTCAGACTAGTGTTAATTTCACTAAGTCTGAAATCTGTTTTGCATTTGCGTTTTAGCCATGCTTGTTTGAACCTCTTAATGGATGAATTTGCCTATGGCTCAGTGCTAGTGTTTTGTCAACCATCTTGTGTACATCACTGCCATGTATTTTGTTTTCATGTTTGGTGGCTGTAGCATGTTCATTTCGTTGCATTTAGATGCCTACTTGCTGCAAATCGCAGACCGGTGTCATATCTTAAAACGCTCGCCATTTCCAAACCGTAGCTCCGATTCCAATGATCTTTATATCGTTTTCAAGCGATTTCATCCCCTCTATCCAGTGGCACACTTGGTTTTCCAAGTTGATGCCAGGTTCATGCATTTCCTGTCATATCTTGCATTTTGCATCCCGCATCGCATCCCGCATAGTATATCGTCGTTTCATCATATTGCTTGGTCTTGCCCGTGGTTGATTGTACCCTTGTTGCTTGTTTTCTTGTTGGGTAGAGCCGGGAGACGAGTTCGCTACCGAGGAGCCCGTTGAGTTTGCTTGCGTGGATCCAGTCAACTCTGACAACTGTGCAGGCAAGATGATCATACCCTCGAAATCACTACTATCTTTGCTATGCTAGTTTGCTCGCTCTTTTGCTTTGCCACTGCTACGATGCCTACCTTTTGCTTGTCAGCCTCCCAATTGCCATGTTGATCCCCTAACCCACCATTGTCCTAGCAAACCGTTGATTGGCTATGTTACCGCTTTGCTCAGCCCTTCTTATAGCGTTGTTAGTTGCAGGTGGAAGATTGGAGCCGTTCCTTGTTGGAACTTTTATTTACTTGTTGGGATATCACAATATATCTTACTTAATTAATGCATCTATATACTTGGTAAAGGGTGGAAGGCTCGGCCTTATGCCTGGTGTTTTGTTCCACTCTTGCCGCCCTAGTTTCCGTCATATCGGTGTTATGTTCCCGGATTTTGCGTTCCTTACACGGTTGGGCTATTATGGGAACCCCTTGACAGTTCGTCTTAAGTAAAGCTCTTCCAGCAATGCCCAACATTGGTTTTACCATTTGCCACCTAGCCTTTTCTTTCCCTTGGGTTCTGCAGACTCAAGGGTCATCATTATTTTACCCCCCGGGCCAGTGCTCCTCTGAGTGTTGGTCCACCTGTCAGCTACCGGTGGCTACCAGGGGCAACTCTGGGCTGGCCTACCCGTACCTAGGACAATCTGAGTGTGCCCTGAGAAAGAGATATGTGCAGCTCCTATCGGGATTTGTCGGCACATTCGGGCGGTGTTGCTGGTTTAGTTTTACCCTGTCGAAATGTCTTGTTGTACCGGGATACCGAGTCTGATCGGAACGTCTCGGGTGGAGGTCTATTCCTTCGTTGACCGTGAGAGCTTGTCATGGGCTAAGTTGGGACTCCCTGCAGGGATTGAACTTTCGAAAGCCGTGCCCGCGGTTATGGGCAGATGGGAATTTGTTAACGTCCGGTTGTAGAAAACCCGAAGTTGACCTTATTTAAAATACATCAACCGTGTGTGTAACCGTGATGGTCTCTTCTCGGCGGAGTCCGGGAAGTGAACACGGTGTTGGAGTTATGCTTGACGTAGGTTGCTATAGGATCACTTCTTGATCATACTTGTATCGACCGTGCTTTGCCCTCTCTTCTCGCTCTCTTTTGCGATTGTAGCCACCATATATGCTAGTCGCTTGCTGCAGCTCCACCTCATTACTCCATCCTTCCTATAAGCTTAAATAGTCTTGATCTCGCGGGTGTGAGATTGCTGAGTCCCCGTGGCTCACAGATACTTCCAAACCAGTTTGCAGGTGCCTATGTTATCGAGCAGGTGACGCAACCAAGCTCAAGGAGGAGTTCGATGAAGATCTTGCCCTTTGTGTTGCTTCGTTCTAGTTGATCAGTAGTGGAGCCCAGTTGGGGTCGATCAGGGACCTTTGTCGCATTTGGGGTTCTTCTTTTATTTTGGTTCCGTAGTCGGACCTTGATTGTATCTGGATGATGTAATGCTTTATTCATGTAAATGTGTGAAGTGGCGATTGTAAGCCAACTATGTATCTCTTGCCCTTATGTATTACATGGGTTGTGTGAAGATTACCTCACTTGCCACATTGCTTTCAATGCGGTTATGCCTCTAAGTCGTGCTTCGACACGTGGGAGATATAGCCGCATCGAGGGCGTTATAAGTTGGTATCAGAGCCTTCCCCGACCTTAGGAGCCCCCATTGCTTGATCGTTTTTAGCAGCCGAGTTGTGTCTAGAAAAATGTTTTGAGTCCTTAGGAATTATATATCGGGGAGCTTAGGAATTCTTTTACTTCCCAGTCTCCTCATCGCTCTGGTAAGGCATCCTGACGTAGAGTTTTGACTCTTCTCTTCTCAAATTTCACTAAAAAAATTTTTTTAGGATCATGCGAGTATCTTGGTTTTATTCCGATGGTTTTGTGACGAGAACATTGTTCTTGGTGCCTCCTGTCTTTAGGGGTTGTGGCAGTGTCCCGGGGAGTTGAGCTCCGAGGTGTTGTCGTCACAATTTTATTGTTGCAATTCTGGTATACTTGAGATATGTGCGCGACATCGGAAATCTCTTTTATGCAGTTCGTTGGTGAGATAACCTCGACGCCACCCAGTACTGGGGCGGGAGTTCGGGAGTATTGCCATAACTTGTATAACGGATGCTTTTTGAAGGTTGAGGTAGATGGTTTCCGAAGTTTTCTTGGTTATGTGTTGAAGGATGGATACAGCTGAATGTAGGATTTGTTAGTTTGGGTGAGATATTATGCTTCCCCTGTATCCCCAACACCTGATTGCATAACCTGAAAATTTCGGGAGTTTCATAGGTGGGAATTCAAGTAGCTCTTAGGATATCTTTCCGACGGATGTATGATACGAAATTGGGGTTCGACGTCTAGTGGTCCGCCTATTCACGGTCGATTTTACAGTGGTCTCGTTGTGTCTTAAAGAGTCCTTGGCTATGCCGACTCGGGGACGCTTCGTATGTCATGTGCACTGCCTTGTACATGATGGTGCTGTACGATCGAGCCCGTGTAGGCCCCACCACGAAAACTTCGGACGGAATCTCTATCATATGTTTGTTCCGGCTTATTTTGCAAGCCAATCCTTTGTTTTGTTTTGAGTTGTGGTATTCGAGTTGCTTCAATGTCAAGTGTTGATTCCATACCTTTCCGAAATGGTGTTCTCATACTCCGATGTAAATACCAATCCTTCATGATCATTGATGTTGTTATGTTAATCTTTTTCAACCGGCGTGTTTTCTCTCCAAGTGGTTCCGATCATTTCAACATTCACAAGATCAAGTATCACTTCTTCTCAACGCTGTTTGTTTCATCCGTCTCCAAGTTGCCTTTGTTTTTCCCACCCTCCCTCCCTTTTGTTTTTCTTCAAGGACTAAGATTTCTTCTTCAAGTATCCATTTTATTGATGGGAAGTTTCTCCATTCTTTTCCGTCAATGTTCTTATCCGGTGATTCTCAAGAAGATACTAACGGAGCTCCAAGTTCATCACTCTTCATTCTCGTTTTCTTCTCCGGCGGATTTACCTCAAGCTTTCGGTGTTGATCATATCCTTATCCTCGTTCAAATGCTATCCCATGCCGATGCTCCTCATATTCATTCATTTCTCGCTATTAAATTGTTCCGGAGTGCTCAAGATGTCTCGAAGATTCGTGTTTCCACTCTGCATTCGTTCAAGCTCTTTCGAGATTGGTATCTCATTCAAGTCATTTAATTCAACCGGTGCAACATCTCTTTTAAATCTTTTCAACGGTGTTCTTTTGAGTGGGCCCTAACCCACAGGTCTTTTCCCAGGATCTTACCTGACTCTTCTATTTTCCCAGAGCTATCCTAAATTCTTCTCCAAGTTTGACGTAAGAATGAGTTATCATTAGTCAAATGCTTTTCTCCAAGATCTTTCAAATTCTTTTCATAGTTGGCTCAACCTCTTCGCTTTTTATTCTTCCGGTGTGCCTCAATAATTCTTGGTGGTGTTTCTCGTTGTCATTCTCATCATTTGAAGACCGAAGAAGAGTTTCTCTTTAATCTTGCTCTTTTCTCTTCAAGATTCGTGGTTCTAGTTCGAGGCCATCCTCTCATAATTGTTCTGATTGTGGGAACTCTTTTCACCCATCTGGAGTAATTCTAGAGTCTTCTCAGTTTGATTATCCGGAGCCCATCATCGAAGATTTATTCATTCTCAGTTTGCAGTTATCATTCTCCGATCTTACCGGTGCCGTGATCAAGTGATCTTTAATCGGCTCGTGCTCTCTTCGTTCTCATGTATCTAGATTGTCTCATGTATCTTCGTTCATTTCACTATTCTTCCCGGTGTTTCTTTATCTTTCTTCGTTCATTTTCAATTCTTACGGTGGTTCGTTCAACATTTCTCTTCCTTATCAATTTATTCATTGTTTCTATTCTACCGGGGGGTCGTTCAAGACCTTCTCAAGTTTTGATATATCTATTTTAATCCTGTCTACGAGAATAAGTAGTATGCCAAATCCGTTTTTGTCATCAATTTAATTGGTGAAGGATACGCATAACATAATTCTTATTCTTGTTCATCCAAGTGATTAATTCTCTATTCCGGACGCCCTTTAAAATTCTCGGTTTCATTTGTTTCATCTTCTCTTTTTCCCGGAGTTCCAAGCTCTAATTATCACGGAGATTCATTTAAATCATTGCAAGTCTTCACCTTGTGTTTCCATCTTCTCTTGCCTTCCGTATGAGCATTCTTTTGTTTAACGGAGTTCTTCGGGAAGGTTCTACATGTTGGTTCATCAAGGATTTATATTTCTTTCTTGAAGTGTTCATCGAGATTCTTTTCTAAGAAACTCAAGCATTCTTCATCTTGCTATCCGGAGTGCAATTTCTTTCTACCGTATCTTTGGAGGTGGTATTATGTCCTTCTTGATAATTCCCTTCGTTGCTTCGTGAGTCACAAGTTATCAAGAATGAGATATTTTAAATCCATCAATCTCTTCTTTGGAGTTATCTTGAGTTATTTTTCACCTAAAGCCTTCCCTAAGGATTGTTGCCATTTATGGTGCTTGTAAATGATCCAAGTACTTCATTATCCTCCCGGTGAAATAAGTTTCTCGTCTCCTCGTTCATATCAATCCAATTCTTCTTCCCGTGAGTGGCAGGTTGTCATCTCATAATTTGAGATGTATTTCATAAGACCATATCAAGATTATTCTTTTCGTTGTTGGTTTTCAACAACTCCATTCTAGCATTTGTTGTATCTGTGATCTCTCAAGATCTTGTTTCCCTTCGTTCCGGAGTCATTGTGATGTTGCTCTTTTCAACCCATCATCTCGTTTGTCAAAGATCATGTTTTGTTCGTGCTTATCCTTTTAACCGGAGTGTTGTGCCTTTTTGCTCAAGTATCTTCTCATCTTATCAAGTTATTATTCAATTCTTTTTCTTTTAAACCGGAGTGCTGCCCGAATTTTGGTCTTCCTTGATCCCCTTCCTTAACCGGCGTGTTTTTCTATATTTATCTTCCCTTCAACCTCAAGGTTTTCGCAATGCTCTTTTTCCCACATTTCTAACGGAGCGTTTTCGACCTAGTTCACCTTCGTTGTATTCTTTTCTCGAATTTGTTCAACCTCGCAAGGTTCTTGGTTTCACTCGTTTGTCAAAGAAGCAACTTAGCTTTACCGCTTCTCTTTCTCTTCCGTTTTCCCTCCGGTGCCATTCTAGATCTCGGGACGAGATCCTCTCGTAGTGGTGGAGTGTTGTAACGCCCCGAGACCAATGTGCCAGGTGTCGTGCAGTTATTCGCTGTTGTTGCGTTGTCATTGCTTGCGTGTCATGCATCTCATACCATGTCATCTCGTGCATTGCATTTGCATACATGTTCATCTCATGCATTCGAGCTTTTTCCTCGTTGTCCGTTTTGCATTCCGGCGCTTCGTTCTCCTCCGGTGGTCATTTCTAGTCTTCTTTCGTGTGTGGGGTTTAAACATTTCCAGATTGGACCGAGACTTGCCAAGCGGCCTTGGTTTACTACCGGTAGACCGCCTGTCAAGTTTCGGGTCATTTGGACTTCGTTTGATACTCCAACGGTTAACCGAGGGACCGAAAAGGCCTCGTGTGTGTTGCAGCCCAACACCCTTCCAATTTGGCCCAAAACCCACCAAACTCTGCTCCGTGTCCTAGAGCGTTCGATCACGATCGCGTGGGCGAAAACCGCACCTCATTTGGACTCTCCTAGCTCCACTTATGCCTATTTATACCCCCCTCCATTCGGATCTCTTCTTCCCCCGTCCGAAACCCTAGTTTAAAAAAAACAGATCATCGTCCTCCACCGCGCCAACGGACGTGTCCGCCCCCGGCCGGACAACGTCCGCCGCCGCCCGCCTCAGCCAGCCGGGTCGCGCCACGTGGCGCCGGACCACTTCGCCGACCGCGCCGTCAGCCCGCGGGCCCACGCGGGGCCCTCCCCGGCCCGCGAGACGCCGCCGCCCCTTGCCCGGGTCGGTGCCCTCCTTCCCCGAGCCCGGCCGTGCGCCGCCGCCGCTGTGGGTGCTCGCCGCCGCCGGCCCCGCCCAGCGGAGCGCCCTGCTGCCCCGTCCAGCGACTCCGGTGGCCGGAGCCACTACGCCGCCGCCCCCGCTCTCCGCCGCCGCCTCCGCCCCTCGTCGCCCCGGCGCCCGACGCCGCCGTCCCTCTTCCTCCGGCGAGCCGCGACGAGCTCCGGCGACGCCCCGCTGCTACAGTGTTCCGGCGCCGCCTCGGTTTCCGTGAGGTTCCAGATCTCAGATCCAAACCCCCCCCCCCCCCCCGTTGACTTTTGTCCAGAAACCCTAGTTTTTTATGCGATGTTTGACTGCTCGTATCTCCGCAACCGTAGCTCCGTTTTAGGCGTATGATATATCAAAATGTTCGCCTCGACATGTACATCATTTCATTCCATTGCATCATTTGCATTTGAGGTCATCTTGATGCCCAAAATTCTGTTAGAAGGAGGCTTCGTGAGTTAAATTGCAGATCCGTTAGTTCATCATGCACTTTTGTCATTTTTGCTATGTTTAATTCGTGCATGATATGCCTGTGCCCCTTTGGGATGAATTGTTAAGCATTTTGTCTTCTTTCCAGTGGTGCCACCCATGCATTTTTAGGATGTGTGTGTTGTCTTGTGCAAGCTTGCGAAGAGAGGTACCTGAGATTGCTGATTTCAGAGACTTAGTGATTTTCACTAAGTCTGGGATATTTTAGTTCGTGATGCTATATGTCCAGCTTGTTTCCTAGTGATCCGTGCCTCTTTTGAGGATGATCAGTAAGGGAGTTTTGATAATTATGTTATGCTCTATCCATCCATGTCTTTGTTTGCATATGTGGAGTGCTCTAGGTTGACTCAATCGAGCTCAACTTTTGCTTCGTTGTTAATCTGGGCAGATCGTCAACTTGTTTGCGATTTTGCCGATGCTACCGTTAGTGTTCCATGCATGCTATGCCTTCGTTCTTGCCATGTGTAGCTAGCACTTTGTGCCTTCTTGCTGGTTATATGCTTTCCTTGCCATGACTTGCACCGTAGTGAGTGCATCGAGCTCGTTTACATGCCTTCGTGAGTTATATTTCAGCGTGTCTCAGTTTTCACTAAGTCTGAAAACTGATTGTGTTCGAGCTATGTTCGTGAGCTCGGTAGAGTATTTTGTGAACCCTTTTGGCCCCAGGTCACTTTGGGTGTTTTATTAAGCTTGTTGAGTAGCTCCATGCCATGTTCTTACTTGTCATGTTCAGGTTTTCTATCATGTTGTTTTGCTGCTCCGAAGAGAGCATCGTGATCTGAAATTTCAGACTAGTGTTAATTTCACTAAGTCTGAAATCTGTTTTGCATTTGCGTTTTAGCCATGCTTGTTTGAACCTCTTAATGGATGAATTTGCCTATGGCTCAGTGCTAGTGTTTTGTCAACCATCTTGTGTACATCACTGCCATGTATTTTGTTTTCATGTTTGGTGGCTGTAGCATGTTCATTTCGTTGCATTTAGATGCCTACTTGCTGCAAATCGCAGACCGGTGTCATATCTTAAAACGCTCGCCATTTCCAAACCGTAGCTCCGATTCCAATGATCTTTATATCGTTTTCAAGCGATTTCATCCCCTCTATCCAGTGGCACACTTGGTTTTCCAAGTTGATGCCAGGTTCATGCATTTTCCTGTCATATCTTGCATTTTGCATCCCGCATCGCATCCCGCATAGTATATCGTCGTTTCATCATATTGCTTGGTCTTGCCCGTGGTTGATTGTACCCTTGTTGCTTGTTTTCTTGTTGGGTAGAGCCGGGAGACGAGTTCGCTACCGAGGAGCCCGTTGAGTTTGCTTGCGTGGATCCAGTCAACTCTGACAACTGTGCAGGCAAGATGATCATACCCTCGAAATCACTACTATCTTTGCTATGCTAGTTTGCTCGCTCTTTTGCTTTGCCACTGCTACGATGCCTACCTTTTGCTTGTCAGCCTCCCAATTGCCATGTTGATCCCCTAACCCACCATTGTCCTAGCAAACCGTTGATTGGCTATGTTACCGCTTTGCTCAGCCCTTCTTATAGCGTTGTTAGTTGCAGGTGGAAGATTGGAGCCGTTCCTTGTTGGAACTTTTATTTACTTGTTGGGATATCACAATATACCTTACTTAATTAATGCATCTATATACTTGGTAAAGGGTGGAAGGCTCGGCCTTATGCCTGGTGTTTTGTTCCACTCTTGCCGCCCTAGTTTCCGTCATATCGGTGTTATGTTCCCGGATTTTGCGTTCCTTACACGGTTGGGCTATTATGGGAACCCCTTGACAGTTCGTCTTAAGTAAAGCTCTTCCAGCAATGCCCAACATTGGTTTTACCATTTGCCACCTAGCCTTTTCTTTCCCTTGGGTTCTGCAGACTCAAGGGTCATCATTATTTTACCCCCCGGGCCAGTGCTCCTCTGAGTGTTGGTCCACCTGTCAGCTACCGGTGGCTACCAGGGGCAACTCTGGGCTGGCCTACCCGTACCTAGGACAATCTGAGTGTGCCCTGAGAAAGAGATATGTGCAGCTCCTATCGGGATTTGTCGGCACATTCGGGCGGTGTTGCTGGTTTAGTTTTACCCTGTCGAAATGTCTTGTTGTACCGGGATACCGAGTCTGATCGGAACGTCTCGGGTGGAGGTCTATTCCTTCGTTGACCGTGAGAGCTTGTCATGGGCTAAGTTGGGACTCCCCTGCAGGGATTGAACTTTCGAAAGCCGTGCCCGCGGTTATGGGCAGATGGGAATTTGTTAACGTCCGGTTGTAGAAAACCCGAAGTTGACCTTATTTAAAATACATCAACCGCGTGTGTAACCATGATGGTCTCTTCTCGGCGGAGTCCGGGAAGTGAACACGGTGTTGGAGTTATGCTTGACGTAGGTTGCTATAGGATCACTTCTTGATCATACTTGTATCGACCGTGCTTTGCCCTCTCTTCTCGCTCTCTTTTGCGATTGTAGCCACCATATATGCTAGTCGCTTGCTGCAGCTCCACCTCATTACTCCATCCTTCCTATAAGCTTAAATAGTCTTGATCTCGCGGGTGTGAGATTGCTGAGTCCCCGTGGCTCACAGATACTTCCAAACCAGTTTGCAGGTGCCTATGTTATTGAGCAGGTGACGCAACCAAGCTCAAGGAGGAGTTCGATGAAGATCTTGCCCTTTGTGTTGCTTCGTTCTAGTTGATCAGTAGTGGAGCCCAGTTGGGGTCGATCAGGGACCTTTGTCGCATTTGGGGTTCTTCTTTTATTTTGGTTCCGTAGTCGGACCTTGATTGTATCTGGATGATGTAATGCTTTATTCATGTAATTGTGTGAAGTGGCAATTGTAAGCCAACTATGTATCTCTTGCCCTTATGTATTACATGGGTTGTGTGAAGATTACCTCACTTGCAACATTGCTTTCAATGCGGTTATGCCTCTAAGTCGTGCTTCGACACGTGGGAGATATAGCCGCATCGACGGCGTTACACCGGAAGATCTATCATTGTAGTATCTTGATTGAGCTATTTGACTATTTTCCTCAATGGAGATTTCGTGCGACTCATTCCAGAAGTTGCTCCTTAGGGATCCTTGTGCTCTCGGTTTCCTCGGGTATGTTATAACCTTTCCAAACAGTGGGCTCACTCCCTACTGTTGGGTCTCTTCCCAGTTACTAGAATCATTCCCAGCATTTGCATTTTGTTCCCAGCTTGCACCGCCATTGTGTCATCCTACTACGGACTACCCTTCTCAGTAATTACTGATCAGGATCATCTTCAAAGTGGTCCTACCATGGGTTCCATCCATTTCCGATGATAAGCAAATCATCCATCGCGTTTTCTTCAACAAGGTAGTCCACATCATCCATTCTAGCCCGAGTATGTCATTCTCTTGAACTCCGTCAAAGGATCGTTTGTGAATTGCCTTAGGTTGGTATAGAGAGTCTCAATGATCTATGGATCAAAAGTAATTCTTTTTGCCACTTAAGGGTATATTTCTGCGAGTCACCTCCCCTAAGGGGCCCCATTATGAAATTATGGCAATTATTTCATCACTATCTTGAGATTTTGCCCACCGTCTTCAGCGTGAGATTTCTTCCTACCCAGTAAAACCTTGTCATCTACCTCTTTCCATCACTCCTAGTGTGTGATTCGCGTCTCAACTCGTGAGATGTATCTATGTCTCATTCCATGAGTTAATCCTGAGCTGCTCGATCTTTGAGAAGATTGGTCCTTCTAGAGTTTCTTTTCCCTCTTGTTGTCATGTTAGTTGGAGTTCTCGGGGCAAGACATCAAGACAATGATGGTGATCGGATCAACGTTCATATCAAGTGCAACCTGGATCGTGAAGACCGTGTTAGCTTGTGCTCCCTCTGTCTTCTTACCTCACGTCTTGAATCTCGGGACGAGATTCTTCTTTAGTGGGGGTGAGTTGTCACAACCCTAGAGTTTGCTTGTAACTAGTGGCTTTACATCCATGCATCATGTTTAAATTTCATGAAACTTGAAATGGGGATTGTTGAAACCCTAGCACCAAACGAATTCAACTAGGTTCAATAAAAAAATATTTTCAATGATCCCAATTGCCCTTTAGAAAAGTTCATGATTTTTGTTAAAGGTGAAAACCTCTGCCAAAAGTCATGCACATATTTCTAGGCCATTCTGGATTTTTGAATTATATCTTATTGTATTTGAATTTGGGCACTTAAATACTATAAAATATTTAAAATGCCCAAATAATCCCAAACCAAAATGTTCCATGTTTGATATATTCTAAACATTGGGCATGCACAGTTTGGTGATTTTTGAAAGTGCCTAGATATTTTTAGTAATGCCACAAACTTACAGAACAAAAGAAAAATAGAAATAAAAGAGAGAGAGAGAGAGAGAGAGAGAGAGAGAGAGAAGGACCTACCTGGGCCACTTGCCAGGCCGGCCCAGCTCGCTGGCCCAGCCCACTGGCCTCCTCCCCGTCGTCTTCCTCCCCTGCCAGGAGGACGAAGGCGCGTGCTCGCCGCACGCGTCCATGCGCGAGCCACCTCCTACTTCCCCGAAGCGCCCTGAGCCTTCCGTAGCGCCACGCCACCCCCCAGACCCGTTCGGATCGAGCTCTCCCCTCCTCTGCCCTCTCCCTCGTTCCTCTCCCGCTAGGCCGACGCGCCCGTAAGCCGCCGCCGCCGTAGTCGACGCCACCGCCTCTCCCTCGCCCCCTAGAGCTGCCCACGAGCTCCACCTAGTCCCTCTCCTCCTTCTCACCGAGCCGCCCGACGCCGGACGCCCTACATCACGCTCTGCCCCACTGTCTTCGCCGCCTCTGCTCCGAGATCGCCGGCGGCCGCACGACCTCACCAGCCCCTCCCCGAGCTCGCCGCTCGCTCCCCTGCACTCGCAGTGAGCCACTGACCTCCCACATCCTCTTCTTTTCTTTCCCCGTGCGTCGTAGCGACTACACCGCGCTCACCCGCACACGCCGCCGCCCGCGCTCGTCGCCGGTGGTGCTCCGGTGACCATATGGTCCCAGGCTTGAGCCCATTGCACTCCCGCATCGCGTAGGAGCCATAGGTGCTAGGGCCGCCCCGCCTAGGCCACTGCAGCAACGAGCCCGAGCTCGACCGAGCTTCGGCCGCCACCGAGCTCGTCGCTGGCGCTTCTCCGGCCACTCCCCGGCCGCGCCACCACCATGGTCGGATGCGGACGAGCGTCCGCATCCCGTAGTTGTGCTCCGCGCGCCAAATGGCGCCCTGTAGGCGAATCCTGCGCCGCTCCGCCGCATCTGGACTCGCCGGCGGCTAGACGCCGGCAAGTTTGACCGCTGACCGTTGACCCGGTGGGCCCAGGTTGACCCCCTGGGTCACTGACGTGTGGGCCCCAGGGCACTAACTAAACCAAGATTAATATTAGTTAACGCTAACTAAATTTAGTTAGTTAACTAACCACTGACCAGTGGGTCCCACTGGTTAGGGTTGACCTGGACCGCGCCCGTTGACCGCTGACATCACAGTGACATCATGCTGACGCAGTAACTCATTTTTTGGATTTATTCTTATATAGGAAATTCCAGAAAATGTTGCAAACTTCAAAAATTCATAGTAATTCAACCGTAACTCCAAATGAAATAAATTATATATGAAAAATTATCAGAAAAATTCAAGGAATCTGTTTATGGCATTTGCATGCATGTTTGAACAACCTAGGGTTGCTGTACAGGGCAATTTGCATAATTGACATTTAAATAAGCACATATGGAGTTCGAATTTGAACCCTTGGTTCAAACCAACTTCATTTAATATGGTTGCTAGTTGCATTAGCTCAATCAACAACATATTGCCATGTAATTATCATGCATCATAATTGTTGCATTGCATTGATTGTGTTCCTCTTTGTTTGCCGGTATTTGTTCCCTCTCGATAGACGTGGTTCCAACGATGAGTTCGATGACACCAATGAAGAACTATATTATCTTCAGAAGTGCCAGGCAAGCAAAACCCCCTTGCTCATTCCGATACAAACCACTCTCTCGCTCCTGCTCTCTTTTACTGCATTAGGACAACAACGATTCAACTGTTACATACTGCGGTAGTTGAACCCCTTTCCTTTGCATGACCTGTCATTGCCAGAGTAAATAGATGAAACCCACTAGCATGAGTAGGAGTTGTTTGAGCCCTGATGTGCCTACTCATTCATGTTTGCTTGTCATGCCTGCTATTGCTTAGAGTTGTGTCAGGTCTGATTCATCGGTGATGAATTGGAAAGTTGTGAACATGTCCTACTGTGTGTGAGCTAAGTGTGTGAACACGATTTGGTAAAGGTAGCGGTGAGAGGCCATGCAGGAGTACATGGTGGGTTGTCTCATTGAAACCGTTCTCGGGAACTGAGTTCTGTGTTTGTGATCCATGAAACAGCTACTACCACACATTGGGCCCTGAAATATGACCCCGCTCGACTTACTGACCCCTCTCGTCCTCTGTCCAGGAGTTGCAACTAGTTTCTAGTGTTTATAGGATGTGTGTTGGCGGCCGTGCGTAGCGCTGACCCTAGGGGTGGGCTATGATGCGGTAGATACATCATGGCACGGTGTACTGGGCGCCCATTTGGTGTCTTGGGAACCCTGCACACATCGTTTGGCACTGTGAGCGAAACTCCGGCCGGATCTCCTCGCGGATGGAACCCGAATAGGCGATAAACCTGGACTAGAGACTTGTGCGGTTAGTCAGGTCGTGGTCTACACCCACGTCGGCTTTCGCTTGAAGTCTGCCGAGCACATGTCGTGTGCAGACGCTAAGTGGTGGAAACATGTGTGACGAAGTACACCCCTGCAGGGTATATAACTATTCGAATAGCCGCGTCCGCAGTAAAGGACTTCTGGGTTGCCTATAACAATTCATAGACAAGTGAAAGTGGATACTCTAAAATGCGCAAGATAAGCGTGAGTGCTATGGATGGCGTTCTCGTAGGGAGACGGGAGCGGATCCATAGTGGTGTATTGAATGGTGAATATGTGGACTCGTGTGCGCCACCTCAAAAAGTTACTTGCAGTAGTAGTCTAAGATAGCCACCGAGTCAAAGCTGGCTTGCTGTAGTTAAACTCCACCACCCCTCTTTGTTGATACTGATGCATATGTAGCTACTTCTGATGTAAGTCTTGCTGAGTACTTTCGTACTCACGTTTGCTTAATTTATGTTTTGCAGAGAGACTTCAGTCTCGCTAGTAGTTTCGCGTGGACTTCGACGTTTAGCTTGATACCTCAGCTACGATCTTGTGCCCTCGGCAGGATCTGTAGTTACTCAGGCTTCTTAGCCTTTTTCATTTGTACATGTCTGTACTCAGACATGTTAAGCTTCCGCATGTGCTTTGATTTGTATGCTATGATTGTTGGGTCATGAGACTCATGTTTGTATTTTCTCGCTCCTCGAAGCCTAATGAATAAATACTTGAGTTGTAGAGTTATGTTGTGATGCCATGTTGTATTTACACATATCGAGCATATTGTGTGTATGATTGAAATGCTTGGTATGTGTGGGATCCGACAATCCAGTTGTTTATCCTTGGCAGCCTCTCTTATGGAGAAATGTAGTCTAGTGCTTCCATGAGCCATAGTAGTCTGCTACAGCCCGGTTCACCGGAGTCCTGCTAGCCCAGCACTACTGCTCAGGACACTTGACTGGCCGGCATGTGTTTCACTTCGTTCCTGTGTCTGTCCCTTCGGGGAAATGTCACGTGGTGACATCCGGAGTCTTGCCTAGCCTACTACAACCCGGGTTCCCCGGAGTCCTGTTAGCCCAGTGCTACAGTCCGGATTCACACGCTGCTGACCGACATGCTCGATGTGATTCATGTATGCCTGTCCCCATAGGTTGGTGCCGCTTTGGGTTCACGGCTAGCCATGTCGGCCCGGGTTCTCTATCATATGGATGCTAGCGACATTATCATATACGTGAGCCAAAAGGGGCAAACGGTCCCGGGCCAGGTAAGGTGGCACCCATGGGAATACCGTGCGTGAGGCCGCAAAGTGATATGAAGTGTTATATGCTAGATCAGTGTGACTTAGGATCGGGGTCCTGACAAAGCCCGAGCATATGCTGAGGCACGGGACTCCCCTGGGCCTCCTGCCTGGCTGCGCCTGCCGGCCCCTCACCAACCCGGCTCAGGCCCGGGCTACAAGCATGGTCCACCAGCCCGCTACAAACCTTCGCCAGGGTCTGACACTTGGGTCCCGGCACTTGCGCGAGCCTCGACTGGGTTGCCTGCCCAGCCGCGTCCGTAGGCCCCTTGCCATCCCTCCTCGGAGTCGAGGTATGGGCCAAACACTTCGGGCTCGAAACACCCCTCAGATCCAATGCTGAGGACTCCTCAATGAGTATGGAATCAATCGGGATGGGTGGCAACACATCCTCATCTGCAACTCCTCTCTCAACTCGATCACCCCACAGAGGAGGGGCGCGGAAGCCAGCATCCCAAACGACCCAAACCTCAGAGTGTGCACGGGTGTGGACGAAGTCGGTGCTAAACCATTCTCCGGTGCATACGAAGTGGGTGTTTTGCGAGTCAAATTAGAACCCTCCTGTGATCCATCATCATCATGTTTCTCCCTATTACCCGTCTCGTCATCCTTATCAGACATGTCAACATCACCCCCTCCCAAGAGTGCCTCCTGAAAAATCTCAGCATCCTCTAACTCAATATCAAGTTTGTACACCATACCGGCATGCGTCCACCTAACCACATCCGGTATATGCTTAATAGCCAGAACGCTGACAAGTAACCTGGCCACCCTGTGAGCCCGGGTAAACTGCATATCAACATGCTCGGTTTTCCCAATTAGAGATCCCAGACTGCAGACCACTCTGGCATAATTGAGCGGCTTAGAAGGTGCCCCTGAAAATCGAACCCAGACCTAAGATAATGGTGTGCCTTTTCTTCTATTTGCTTCCAAGCATTAAACTCAAGAAAACACTCTGTACCTGGCACGCGTGCTATGCCAAACTTAAGGAGCTTCTTTAGCTCTTCCGCTGACGGAAAATCAACCTCCTATAAATTATCATCCAACCGAATAAGCTACCAATGAGTGTTCCCCGGGAGCCAGCTCATTCAGCCTCTGCATGATCCGTGCTTCAGACAAGTATCCCTTCATAACCTTAACCACTCATGTAGTCAGGTTCTACGGTGTGTCTGGGATAACAGAAGGAGTAGGTGACTCGAAGAACATCACATCCGCATAGCAAACCCCATACATGGTCCCCATTGGTAACGGGTGCAGCAACACCGGACACTCACCCGATTCATGTGCCGGTTTGATACAAGTATCACACAGCTCTATAATGCCCTCTGCAATGGAATGCCCTTGCTCGCCGCAACGATAGCACAACATCTTCTTTTTCTTGCGTGCCCAATTAGCGGCCCTCTCACCATTAGCCTTGTCAGAAATTTTGACAGAAACATGCTCACGACCTTTAGCCCCCTCTTGCAAGGCCAATGGAACCTTGGTAGAAGCCAGAGCGGTGACCATCGCCATGGCCTCGCCCGATAAATCCGAGGCCTGCCCCAACTCCGCCGTCTCTGACGACTTGCACTCGATAGCAAGGGCCTCAGTCTCGGCTGTGTTGGTAGCGGCCTATGGCGGCGGAGGAGGGGGACGCTGCCGGTACTAGGACGGCCGCCTAGCCCCACCCCTACCACCCCGAAAGCCTCGGTATCCTCCACGGGACCCATAATCCGGGCCAGAAGCCCCCTCCACAAAATTTTCGGGCGGCGCATAGAACGGATGCTCCTCTGATCCATCACTTTACCAAGCATAGACGTGGCCGTCGCCAGTCAATGAGGAGCCGCGATGCTGCCCATCCCCATACACATTGATCCCGTCATCACCCCAACGCATGCGAGGAGGGCCATGGCCTCCTTGACCTCCATGCGCCATCGCAGCAAAACCTCTGCCCGTGGCCATCCCCTGTGCAGCCGGGTGCGGGCCATCGGAACGGCCATCCCATGCCTGCCCACCCGATGGAGCATGTGCCATCGGACGCGGCGGCGGCCCCGCCGACAGCAGCGACGCGTGCATGTGCTGCTGCGCCCCGGCCCTTGGCTGCGATAGCGCCGGCTCGGGTTGCGGCGCCGGTTTAGGCCGTGGGGGCGTGGTCTAGGCGGGCGGGGGTGCAGCCTTTGGCGGTGTCGGAGCGGGTTTGTGCAGCGGCGGCAAGCCCCTCCCACGTTCAGCCATAGCCGCAAAGCTCGATAGGTACAAGGGTAGAACCCTTGCTCCTCGACCTAGAGGCAACGAAGGAAACCATGGCCAGGCGATTCTGCGCTGCGTAATCACCGTATGTGCATGCGGCACATGATCAAATGCATCCGCATGCAGCCCACCCGGAGATGGAAAGACCGCTACCGGTTCCTAGGCCACGCACTATGCCACATACCCAGCACGCCTCGGGCCCAGGTGGGAAGGTTCCTCCACCAGCCCACCAAAACCAAGCAGTTGATTCAAACGAGCCAACCGCGCCGCCCGGATCTCCCATCGACCGACGGCCGCCGGCGGTCGATGAACTACTGCCAGAGCAATCTTTTTCTTCTTGTTTGCGAGTGATTTTTGTCCATCCATCCAATGGAAAAAAAATCAAATAAGGTGGGTTGTGACAAATTTACCTTGGGGAGAGGTCCCTTCCAAGGTTTGATCTTCACCGACGAGGGCTTGCCTAGAGCCGCCGGTCTTGACTCCGCCACCCTCATGTGTTTTCCCCCCTCAGCAGGCGCGATCTTCATGAACGATTCAGCAAGTGGTGCCATGAACCTCATCTCGGGCTACCTTGTCTTTGTGGCTCCACTAGAATCCAGCTCAGCCTCATCTCCATCTTCGTCTTCATCGTAAGCAAGGACCCAAACCCTGCCTCTGATTTTTGGCTTAGGCATCGGGGCATCTGGTTCCAATGTTAGATCGACGACCTCGGTCTAATCCTCCCCCTTCCAATGTCTCCTGCAAGGATTTTGAAATCATCGATATTTAAATGCGTACCTGCGTGGATCCGCTCATCAATGTCTAGGTACCGGCCGGCAAGAATATCATGATCTGAATCTCATACTGTCGTCCATCGTAAGCAGCGCGTCAAGCCGGTCGAGCCGTTTCCGAGACGTCGCTGCCCGCTCGCATGCTGGCCACGCTCGCACCTCCGCTCCTCCATGCCCTGCTCCGTCCGGCTATTGCCATGCCCCCTCGGCCTTATCCCGACCGATGTGTCGGCTCAGTACGTGCGCACGCCGGTCTACTACTCCGCAGCCATCCTCCCTTGCCGCGGGCTCCCCTGCCACTCCAGTTGTTCGTTTTGGTTGGTTGCCCAAGGGTCAGAGGAAATTAAATAGAGAAAAAGCAAGAGTGCTGCCAACTAAAAAAAATACATGGTCATCTACTATTTCTAGCAGTAGTATTATGGGCATCCACACTGCTGATGGGCGTCAGTATATCGCAGTGAACCTCAAGTCCACGCAAAGATCATCTGATATTCAAATGCATAAGGTGATTCCTGTCCAATCTATTTTAATAGTACGTATTAATTTCTTTAAGACCAATTACTATGGCTTGTGATATTTTTTATGTAGAACAATTACTCACTACAAGGGTGGTCGTCATGCCATGGATACAGAGCTCGCGCCAACGTTATCATGCTCCAGCATCCGACAGTGCCGCATAACTCGATGAATGTGTGTGCAAGCCGCCGCCTCTGCGCTTCAGTCTACACCAACGTGCGACCAACTCACGTGCTTATCTCGGCTTATAATGTCACGGCCAGTTTAAGCCACGACCAAGTATATAGAATCTCAAGTCGACTCCTCAAGTCGTGTTAAGAATCGGGGGCTACACAGACATGACTTGTCAGATTTGACCGATCCTCACAAATTCAAGTACCCCGGGACATTGTAGGAAAGACAAACCGGACTTGGGGGCTGCTGTCGTATTGGAAAACAATTTAAAAGTTGACAGCGATAACTTGCTGCCCCGATGCGCAATTCAAACATGGGTATCATGTCGTGTTGGCAAAAAATTAAAGGTTGCCAAAGAGAGCTTGCTGCCACGATGCCCAGTTCAAACATGGGTATCCTACCGTATTGGCGAAAAATTAAAGGTTGCCAAAGGGACTAGTTGCCACGATGCATAGTTCAAATATAGCTATCCTGCCTTATGGCGAAAAGTAAGGTTACCAAAGAAGACTAGTCACCATGATGCACTTTCTAAACATGGGTATCCTACTCAATTTCGATCATTGGTCACTTGAGGGCTTCCAACTCATCGAGTTTAGCTATTAACATTCCTCTTGGCCCGACATATGCCATTAAACATCTTCGTTAAACCTGCATGTTTACTTGATGCTCATCCGCCTAGATGACCCGGTGTACTCTTGACAATTAATCTATTATGACCTTGAACTCCTCAAGGTTAAAACACCGGCTTAGGCCATGTGAGAGCCGTCTTACAGAAAGCTAAGATAAACCAAAGGCTATCACGCCAGCTTCATTGAAGCAAGACTTGAGCCTCAAAGTCGGTCTTTTTGTCGCGCCTTGAAAGCCAACATTTCTATACTTTGTTATCATACACATACATTGCATCCTCACACAATGCATCATATATGCATGTTTATATTTGTTTATGCTGCAATAGCTGGTTTTCAAACCGAGTTACATTGTAACTCTGCAGGAATAAAGCAATCGTTGATGGCCAACATGGATGGATTTGCATCATGGTTATCATAACTAGTGTTAAAATGATTGAGGTTTTCAAAGCCATATCAGGGAGATGGCTATTATTTCCTAATCAAAAAAATGCCGGCGTATAGTGAGGAGCATGGTATGGTGTAATAAATTACCAATGGCAATTTGCAAATTGGAGTGTTATGATGCTACAAACAAGAACAAAGCACTCATCAACATCATCCACACAACGGATCTGATTTTTACTCTATAATGGAAGGAATAGTCCCGAGTCGCTATAGTATGAAAGTCCCATGTCACTGCAAACCTGCACCACGACACTTGAGGGCTAATGTAAGTCTTTTTTCAAATCATCACATTATCAGCAGACCCGGCTATCTCAGTGAGATGAGCCGACCCTTAGGGGCTACCGTTTTACATCATTTTATAATGTCCCAGCCTAGTACTATCTTACCGAGCTGACACTTGGGGACTACAACATTCACTTGTTTATCCAGATTATACAGTCCAAATAGAAGGCCCGGCCCATCACACATTGATGAGCTGGCCCTTGGGGCTCCACATATGAAGTGCAAAACATTCAGTTCATGATTGAAGACTCAGACGAACAACTGAGATTTCTCCAAAGTTGCAACATTTATATTTAAGCAAGCCTTAAGCTATCACTTTGTTCTACTATTATGACTTGGAGGCTACATGTTATCTCCTCCGATCTATTCAGACAAGTTAGCTCAACATCGTATGGACTTTTCATAAAAGTCTGAAGCATTGAAAGTTGGCACAACATCAGACGAATTTTATTTTTATCAAGCCAAGGAATTTGAAGACAACTCAAAAATATAATAAGGGTTATTTTTCTACATGAAACCAGCGTCAACATGTTGATATCACAGAGACTCGGACTTTTAAGGACCTGGTCAATCAACTAAAACTGGTCTTCTTGAGTGAGCCTGTCCCTTTTCATATTTCTTATTTCAGGAGCCTAGCATAAATAAATTCAAGATAATCTGCGTGCATATGTTGGGGAAATTACCCGTGGATAGACCCAGCTCATGAGGTTAAGTCATTCCCTAAGGATAAGTCATCTCTAGACTTAAATTATATATGAGGATAAGTCATCTCTGGTCATCTATGAGGATAAGTCATCTCTCGTCATCTCTAAGGACAAGTCATCTCTGAGGAATAAGTCGCTTGGAAAATGAGCCCTGGAGATAAGTAGCCAGAGATAAGTAGCCAAAAGATAAGTAGCCAAGAATAAATCGCCTGGAAGATGAGTCCCAGAGATGAGGCACCTAGAAGATAAGTCGCCTGGAATATGAGTCACCTGGAAGATGTGTCCTAGATATGAGTCCCGAAGAGAAGAAGCCCAGGATCAGAAGCCCGCGGTAAGTAACCCGTGATAAGAAGCCCGCGGTGAGTCACCCGCGATAAGAAGCCCGCGGTGAGTCGCCCGCGACAAGAAGCCAGAATAAACTAGTCCTAATCCTACTAGGACTCTACATGTAAGCCGACCCCTTCAACTTATATAAGGAGGAGCAGGTCAACCCAAGAGGGACAAGTCCAGGTAGAAAGAGAAATTTTAACCAACATCAAAGTAGAAGCTCTCAAGACAGAGGTAGCGAAAGAGCACCCTTGTAATTGTGAGCATCATCATCATCAATACAATGGAGAAGGATGTAGGCTTTTACCTCCACCGTGAGGGGCCGAACCTTGGTAAAAACTCGCATCCCTCCATTCCGACCAAGCCTGTTCAAGCAATCACCTAGCTGCGATGGCCTCATGACTATGTCCTTTTTTAGGACATCTGTCGTGCCATAACCATGACAGGAAGTGCCACTTGGCACTGCATCAATATGTTAGTCCCAAAAAATAATATAAAATGTTGCCAAAAGTATGTGATACAATAAAAAATTGTAGAATATAGGCATGAAACAATCAAAAATTATAGATACATCTCCAACGTATCTATAATTTTTTATTATTCCACACTATTATATTATCGATCTTGGATATTTTATATACATTTACAGTAAACTTAATATCATTTTTTGGGACTAACCTACTAACTTAGTGCCACTGCCAGTTGTTGTTTTTTACTTGTTTTTGACTTTAGAGAATATCAGTACCAAACGAAGTCCAATTGCCATGAAACTTTTTGGAAAACAATTCTGGTAATAAGAAACCTTGGAAGCTTTCTGAAGGAACGAAAAGATGAAGGAGTGACCCACTAGGCACCAGGGCGCGTCCTGGTACATAGTGGGGCCTACAAGCCTCCGTTTGACCTAACTCTGCCTCTATAAATACTCTAAAATCAGGAAACCTACTAGGGAGTCCATGAAATCCTTCTTCTGCTCACACAAGTTCCAGAACCACAAGATCCAATCTAGAGGCCTTTTCGACACTCTGCTGGAGGGGGATTTGATCACGGAGGGGGATCTTCATCATCCTTGCTGCCCTCCAATGATGCTTGTGTAGTTTAACACATACCTAGGGGTCCATAGTTAGTAGCTAGATGGCGTATTCTCCCTTTTTGATCTTCAATACAATATTCTCCTCGGTGTTCCTAGGAGATCTATTTGATGTAATGACTTTTTGTGATGTGTTTGTGGGATCCGATGAATTGTGAGTTTATGATCAGATCTATCCATGAATATTATTTGACTTTTCTCTGAACTCTTTTATACATGATTGTTATAGCCTCATATTTTCGCTCGGACTTATTAGTTTGGATTGGCCAAGTAGATTGATTTATCTTGCCATGGGAAGATGTGCTTTGTGATGGGTTCTAGCTTGAGATGTTCAATCCAAGTGACAGAAAGGGACATGACATGCATATATCATTGCTATTAAGGGTAAGAAGATTGGATCTATTTCATACGTAAGTTTGTCTTGTCTACATCATGCCATCTTGCTTAAGGCGTTACTCCATTCTTCCATGAACTTAATAAACTATATGCATGCTGGATAGCGGTCGATGTGTGGAGTAATAGTAGTAGATGCAGAATCGTTTCGGTCTACTTGTCTTGGATGTGATGCATGTATACATGATCACTGCCTTGGATATTGTCATAATTTTTTTTTCTATCAAGTCCCCAACAATAATTAGTCTACCCACCATATGCTATTTTTATGAGAGAAGCCTCTAGTGAGAACTATGGCCACAGGTCTATTTTCTATCATATATTAAAACCAAAAATACCTTGTTGTAATTTTTTTATTTCTTTTATTTGTATTTTTGTTTGATCTATGTATCAAAAAATATATCGTTTAATCGTTCCTGTAACCATTGAAGGATTGACAACCCATCTACGTGTTGGGTTGGAAGTATTTGTTGTTTGTGTGCAGGTGATGTTTACATAGTGTTGCTTGGTTCACGTACTAGACTAATAACCTTGGTTTCATAACTGACAGAAATACTTATCTCTAATGAGTTGTGTCATCCTCTCCTCTTAAGGGAAATCCCAACGCAGCTCACAAGTAGGATGTATCCGCATCCCCAAGCTTAATTCCTACTCGTCCTCAAGTATCTAAATGTTTAAAAAGATAAATTTTGATGTGGAATGCTACCTAGCATAATCTTGATCATATAATCTAATGATGGCATGAAATTAAGAGCGGGGTTAGTACATATAACGTCAAATCCCATCATGTCCTACAGTAACATTATTGTATAATTATAATCAAACATTACCCACTATATCCTATCACAATTATATGGCTCCCAGGTCAACGAGGCTGAACAAGACCTCAAACATATGCAAATGATGAAACTATAACAACAATCTATGAAAATAGGACAATCTATAAAGATGCAAATTGTCCAAATTGTTTTGTAACTCAAAAAATTCTGAAAAATAAGAAGAAATAAAAAAATTGCATAGCAGTACTCTGTAAAAATTTCAAATTTTTTGCATGTTCCTATAAAAAATGTAGATTCAAGCACCACAGAAAAAGTTTCTATTTCACCACCGCACATACCAAACAAGTAACATAAACATCCTAAAGGTAAATCTTCACACATTATTTTTGTAATACAATGGATTTGTACAAGGGGAAAATTATTTTTGTTGAAAATTTGATGTAATTAAGATTCACAAAGTTTCCATGGGCATGAACAAAGTTCAAGGACGTCCCTACTTCAACGGTGTCCGTCTTTCTCACTTTCACTTTTCTTTTTGAAAAGTATTAGGTGCCCCTCTATATTTTTTTGTTTTTAAACTTTTAAAAAGAACACAACAAAATAAAATGACTCTCTAAAACTTTCGATTTGTCTCCCTAGTAGTGCTTTCTTTAAAGCCATTAAGCAAGGCATAAAGTTCTCAAGTAAATTATCCACCCGGATCCCAAGGTATATAAAAGAGAATTTTAATTAACAATGATTTTTAATTTAGTATTGAGCACAAAGCAACATATATAATGCAATGACGAATTCTAACTTGCTTCCTATGCATCGACATGTCATAAAAAATCAATTCATGCCCAAAAAATAAAGGCCGATACATAGCATAAGCAGTTTCTTGTAATTTTATTGTGTTGGAAACATCGAGAGGTGGAGATGTAGTTCCACTCTCTTAATAATTGCAAGTAGGAGCAGCAAGAACATGCATATTATATTCATCTAGATCATCACATGTAGTGGTAAAATGGAACCCATCAATATTTAGATATATTATAACCGAGCATCTTCCTAGCCGTCCCAGGCTATTAGTGTTTCAGTCGTCAGATCGTTATTTTTGGATATTTCAACCGTCCGATTAGCTGTGAACCAAACCACCGAGCGCTAATTCACAGGGCCGCTACTCCCATAACAATATCGGAAGCCTGCCGTGAAACTAGGCCTAATGGGCTTTAATCTAGCGTGCGGTGAAGTACAGACACAGCGACGGTTCAGCAACAACCAGACTCACCCCTTCTACTTCTTCAACCTTGCCACGCCCATGATCTCGCGATTAGGGTTGTGTTTGCCGCCGCCACTATTCTCCTCCTGCATCGTCGACAGCTGCAGCCACCCGGTCGCCTCCTCCTTCCCTCCCTTGGTCCCTTTCCAAGTTTGTCCGCGTTGCCTCCTATCCTCCTTGTTGAGTCTTTCCATCATCTTCTCCCCTCCTTGCCTCGTGGTTCCAACTTCACTTGACTACACAATGGTGAAACCCTTCTCATCTCATGGTGGCGCGAGGAAACCGTGACGAGCACTCCCCGTCTATCTTGGTGGCGTGAGGATGAAGGCAGTTGCTAGATGCATACTGAAACAAACTCTTCCCCAGTGATCTTCTCGAGAGAAAACTATCTGATGTTTCGTCTCACCAATGGATCTCCTCTTGCATCATATCATGACATCCATCGAGCAGGTATAAACATTAGTTTCTACATTTTATATAGGCCAATGAGGTAAATTTTCACCATGGAGAAGACTGGATCATGGTTTCTCTTTGTTGTACACTATCCTTCAATATAGTGCAAAATATTTCACCTGGCAGGCAGAATTGAGAGAACTGGAATGTGGCAAGGACCTTTATGCATCAGCTAACAAAACAACAGTGCTGAGTGACATTCACCAGACCAACGATTCCAACCTTCAAGTCCAACTTCGTGCTTTCTTAGTATTTTGCGCTGCCTTTCATACATTACCAATAATGTGCTTTCTTTATGGCTGCATAACAGCCCTTTGTGGTCTGGACACTGGAATACGCATGCAACAATCGAGCTAAATGAATATTTACTGAAGTTTGCAGCATTTATGTAAACTGCAATTTTTGATCTTTCATACCACCATTGTTTTCAGATGTATGTATTAACATCTTTTTTCATTCTCCCATTTACAGAGCAAAGAAGTTGGAAATTGGTGTAGTCCCCAAGTAAATCATTAATCGTTTATATATTTCTCTTTGGTTTTAAAAAAATTAAAACATACTCCCTCTTTGTGCTATATATATTGCTCAATATTCTTTACCATCAATAATAGAATTAATAGTGTGTGTGATTTCCCTCTTTGTGCACAAACACTTAACTTGCATTTTTGATATTGGCCACCCTTTGGTTGCTACATACTTATCTGGTTGACTGTAGCAAGTCTTATCTTTTGTGGGACTATAGGAAGTCTCTATTTCAAAGCATTCTATCATTGCTTTCATTTCCTGTAGAACAAGAACACAAAGTATTTTATGAGATCTTTGGCTCTTCCTACATGAAATTTTCCATGTAACTATGGTTCCTGAAAGTAGAACATAAATTTGTTTATCAAGACTCGTATAATTTATTACTTGGACATATAGCATAAGCATATTGGCCTATGGCAATGTTGCTGCAGGTTCTAGTGTTTGCATTTGCCACCATGATTTCCCTTTTAGACGGTTTTAATAATACCACCACATGAGTTAATTGGTCAGGAGGGGCCAACATCCTGCAAGATATGGTGCTGCAAAATGAATGTCAAATTTGTCCACCTAATCAGGTGAGTGCAGTACAATACCCTTGTCTGTTCATAGCTTAGTTGTAGTAGATTGCCATACTCCCGATACATGTGTTGTATCTAGAGCTTCAGAAACCTATGATGATACAGGTTGCTTGAATGGTCAAATCCATTGCTGGCTATCTTTTAATCTGACGATGGTTCTTGCATTATCTACTTCAGTGAGAAATTGTTATATGCAAAGAAACAAGCTTAAAGTTAATTTAGAAGAGACATAAATACATTCAGTCCAATAGTCAATTAGTATAACACCGGCAACATTTGACTTGCTACTTTTGATTTTCGAGTCATCCATTAGTGCTATGTCGCTGAACTAGTGCAATTGCTTCTTAGGATCCGACTGCATTTTGCCTATCATGCTATCAATTGTTTCAGATGTTGTCTTTAGATGTGTGCTTCATCTTATTAATGCATGAGACGTCTTGCCATATTTATCTGAACGAACTAAGTTACACCAAAGATGTCTTATGACAATCCATCTTAATAAGCGCTATATCTATCTTGCTCTACCTTGTTGTCTATTTCTGATTTGACTTTAATGGCCTCAGTGATCCAAAACCCTTCGGTGATTCATCCATGTTTGATATTATTTACGGAGTAGGAAATTTTGATACAAACAAGTGTATTTATTTAGTACATGTATGTGTAATCAGTTTCCTTTCGTTTTAATACTCACAT
Organism: Triticum aestivum; assembly: GCF_018294505.1. Lineage (NCBI taxonomy): Eukaryota > Viridiplantae > Streptophyta > Magnoliopsida > Poales > Poaceae > Triticum > Triticum aestivum. The sequence goes on from NC_057797.1 coordinate 304,835,213, forward strand.
CACCTGTCAAAGGTGAAAAAGATATCTATCTTTAGTTCTTCGCGGACAGTCCATGGTTATCGGGAGTCTGTACTGAAACGCCTTACAAAGAAGATAACAAAAAATTACAAAACTTCTCTGCAATATGTATCTTTTCCTTTTATCATTGTGTATTTGTAGATGATCTTTTTATAAAATTGTGCGCTAGATGATGATTATGAGCATTTTCAGTACAAGATATACTGATGCGTTCAAGGTTTTACTCATAGCTGCAACATGATGATCCTTTCCCCCCAAAGTATATGATGATGGTTCATCTTGTTTCCCATCTGTGTAAAATGCAGTGGTTTATTCATGTTTCTTTTGGGTTGTTGCCTGGATTTTTTACCTCGATTGTTACCGAGCTAACGAAGGAATTCCTTGGAATGTCCCGGTACTTGTGCCCATAGTTATAGATTGTGCAGTTCAAGAAGGTCGAGATAATATCAACTTCAGACATATTTATTCTGTTGTTACTTGGTACGATTGTTGAGTATCAATGCATGTTCTTTCCAGAAGCATGTTTAACCTCTTTCCTGCTCGTGTGTAGTTTGGGGAGAGCTTGTAAGACTTGCAGGAACGACCAAACAAATCTTGAGATCTCAATAGTAAAGGATTTTTTTTACTGTGTTTGTGATAAAAACATGTTCTAATCATTTCAAGGGAGTGTGCACCAGAGGACCTGTTTTTCAGAGGGATGCACCATGTATGCAGCGTCAACATAATATGAAGGTTTTACTTGCATCCTTGTAGTAACTATTGAATTTGTATTTTTTTTCTGTCCCTATGATTGGATACAGAACTGCAAGTGTGCCAGCTACGGGTCAATGTTTAAGGTTATTGCTGCCATTGGTTCACTAAGTGAAATATTTGTCGCTCCGTTCCAACTTAGTACTCCCTGCTCTGAACGAATATAATACAATATTATTTACTACTGTATTGGGTGTCTTGTTTCAAAAGAAAATGAAAAAAATTCGTGGACTAACTCATTTGTGTCTATTGATCATAAATTCAAGATAGATGGGTGCAGCAACGCACGCCATCATTGATCGAGTAATCCTTAATAAGTGCAAACTTCTCTGATATTGTGTGGTTGGGAGAATTTATAAGATAATAGGACTATCATGTGTGGGTAAAATAGAAACAATTTCATGTTTGATATAAGGAACTATAGCAAGTTCATCTCCATAAGCATAATTCATATTTGCATCATGGTCACAAGCATAGCAAGCATCAAGTTCATCAAAAAAGGGATATTTCAAATGAATCCAAGGGATCGTAGCAATCATCACATGATTCATCCTTCTGTAAGCACGAAGAGAAATTAAACAATGTATGAGGTTAAGAGTTACTCTAATTATAAGGTGGCTAATGCGCTCTTACTCCTTTTGTTCTTTGCTCTCCTCCTCATCTTTTTAATCTAATGAGCTAATAGTTTCACCAATTTCTTCTTCTATAGATTCATGCAAAATATTAGTCTCATCTTGGACAGCGGAGGCATCCTCAATATAATCTTTGACATAAGCATTAGAAGCATAGTTTTCATACCAACAGTTAAGTATGACATAATTTTTAGATTTGTAAAGAGCAATATCATACTTTTCAATCAAACAAGTGCATCAGCACCCTTAAAAGCAACAAATTCTTCCATTTGTTCAATATCATAGTAATTATAAACACGTTTAGCGTAAGAAAATACGATTCCATTATCACTAAACTTACATTGGTAGGGAAGTTGTTTCTTAAGGTCTTCAGAACAACAAGTAAAATCATATATTTCGCATAAATTTTTAGCACAACAATGCATAGTATTAATATGATGCCATAACACTAGTAGAAAACAGGGCTTTGGTCCAGGCCGAGGTGGCCCATTAGTCCCGGTTCAGTCCAGAACCGGGAACCATTGGGGCCATCTGTCCCGGTTCATTAGGCCAGGGGCTTGCCGGGCCTCCTGGGGGCATTGGTCCGGGTTCGTGCCCCTTTGGTCCCGGTTGGTGGGACGAACCGGGACCAATGGCCTCGCTCCTGGCCCACCACCATTGGTCCCGGTTGGTGGCTTGAACCGGGACCACAGGCTTACCTTTAGTCCCAGTTCATGCCACGAACCGGGACCAATGAGGTGGCTATATATCCCCCCCCCCCCCGCCGGCGAGCAGAGCACTCCACATTGCTCTGTTTTTTCTGGCCGGCGAGGGGAGAGCTTTGTGGTGCTCTAGCTCACCTCCTATGCACATGAGGTGTTCGATGAAATGCCCGAGCCACACTAGTTAACCTTTCTCCTCTCGAAGCTCGACCTCAAAGCTCCATTTTCCTCGAGATTTGTCTAGGTTTAGCGGCCCGTTACGTCCCACTCCCGTCTTCACTATCATGGATCGCCTGCACCGATCTCGCCGCCGGCACCACCGTGGTGAGCCTCTTGTTCTTATCTTATTTCTGAAAGAAAAAATTCTTACTTTAGCTAGATAGATACTTGTCTAATTTTCTTACTTTTATTATTGCTTGTTATTATATAGTGCGATGGTTTTGGTATCCGCCCCTGTCGGCCCTTGTCCTGGCTATGATTCAGATGTGGTCTATATTATCTTTTTATAACTATTTGGTTCATTTATTGTTTATGACAATTATGTCGACCAACGTGACATAGATTTTATTTATCTAGGAGGTAGTTGAACCGGAAATTCCAACCGACCCTATTGTCGAGAGGTTAAATTTAGTTGAAGAAGAAAACAATTACTTGAAGGAAAAAATAAAAAAATTGAGGAGGAGAATATGATATTGGAGTTGCATGTTGCGGATGTTGTCGATGATCACAAGATCACGATGGATGCAATGCAGTTGAAGATAAGAAATATTAGAAAATATGCCATTCATAACGAGGCTTGGTATCATTATGCCGTTGGATCAATTGTTACCTTGGTTGTGATTACGATCGCATTTGTTTTCGCATTGAAATGTTTTACATAGTTTCAATGTATGGTTTAATTAATTAGATGCTCTGGAGAGCTATATGTTGTTAGATGAGAACTATGTATGTACTTTGGTTTTAATGTGATAATGAACTTTTATTAATTTGGTCACTTAATTATCTATTCATGATGTTCTGTAATGGTTTTTGACACACTTAATTATATATAATGCACGTAGATGAACAGGCAATGGATGTATGGTGACAGACACACCTCCGAGTACATTAAGGGCGTGCATGATTTTCTCGAAGTGGCTGAGGCAAACAAGCAGAATGATTTTATGTGTTGTCCATGCCCTAAATGTGGGAATACGAAGTCTTACTCTGATCGGAAAATCCTTCACACCCACCTGCTTTACAATGGTTTCGTGCCACACTATAATGTTTGGATGAGGCACGGAGAAATAGGGGTTATGATGGAAGACGGTGAAGAAGAAGAGGACGATGACAACTATGTGCCCCCTGAATACGGTGATGCTGCAACGGGGGAAGCTACTGAAGATCAAGAGGAACCAGACGATGTGCCCAATGCTGCTACAATGGGGGAAGTTGCTGAAGATCATGAGGAACCAGACGATGTGCCCCATGATGATGATCTCCGCCGGGTCATTGTCGATGCAAGGATGCAATGCGAAAGTCAAAAGGAGAAGCTGAAGTTCGATCGCATGTTAGAGGATCACAAAAAAGGGCTATACCCCAATTGCGAAGATGGCAACACAAAGCTCGGTACCGTATTGGAATTGCTGCAGTGGAAGGCAGAGAATGTTGTGCCTGACAAAGGATTTGAGAAGCTACTGAAAATATTGAAGAAGAAGCTTCCAAAGGATAACGAATTTCCCGACAGTACATACGCTGCAAAGAAGGTCGTATGCCCTCTAGGATTGGAGGTGCAGAAGATACATGCATGCCCTAATGACTGCATCCTCTACCGCGGTGCGTACAAGGATCTGAACGCATGCCCGGCATGCGGTGCATTGAGGTATAAGATCAGACGAGATGACCCTGGTGATGTTGACAGCGAGCCCCCCCAGGAAGAGGGTTCCTGCGAAGGTGATGTGGTATGCTCCTATAATACCACGGTTGAAACGTCTGTTCAGAAACGAACAACATACCAAGTTGATGTGATGGCACAGTGAGGACCGTAAGAAAGACGGAAAGTTGAGAGCACCCGCTGACGGGTCGCAGTGGAGAAAAATAGAGAGAAAGTACTGGCATGAGTTTGCAAGTGACCCAAGGAACGTATGGTTTGGTTTAAGCGCAGATGGCATTAATCTTTTCGGGGAGCAGAGCAGCAATCACAGCACCTGGCCCGTGACTCTATGTATGTATAACCTTCCTCCTTGGATGTGCATGAAGCGGAAGTTCATTATGATGCCAATTCTCATCCAAGGCCCTAAGCAACCCGGCAACGACATTGATGTGTTCCTAAGGCCATTAGTGGAAGAACTTTTACAGCTGTGGAATGGAAATGGTGTACGTACGTGGGATGAGCACAAACAGGAGGAATTTAACCTGCACGCGTTGCTGTTTGTAACCATCAATAATTGGCCCGCTCTCAGTAACCTTTCAGGACAGACAAACAAGGGATACCACGCATGCACGCACTGTTTAGAAGAAACTGAAAGTATATACCTGGACAAATGCAGGAAGAATGTGTACCTGGGCCATCGTCGATTTCTTCCGACCAACCATCAATGTCGAAAGAAAGGCAAGCATTTCAAAGGCGAGGTAGATCCCAGAAGAAGCCCGCCATGTGTACCGGTGATCACGTACTTGCTATGGTCAATGATTTACACGTAATCTTTGGAAAGGGTCCCGGCGGACTAGCTGTTCCGAATGACGCTGAGGGACACGCACCCATGTGGAAGAAGAAATCTATATTTTGGGACCTACCCTACTGGAAAGACCTAGACGTTCGCTCTTCAATCGACGTGATGCACGTGACGAAGAACCTTTGCGTGAACCTGCTAGGCTTCTTGGGCGTGTATGGGAAGACAAAAGATACACCGGAGGCACGGGAGGACCTGCAACATTTGCATAAAAAGACAACATGCCTCCGAAGCAGTATAAAGGTCCTGCCAGCTACGCTCTTACGAAAGAAGAGAAAGAAATATTCTTTGAATGCCTGCTCAGTATGAAGGTCACGACTGGTTTCTCGTCGAATATAAAGGGAATAATAAATATTCTAGAGAAAAAGTTCCAGAACCTAAAGTCTCATGACTGCCACGTGATTATGATGCAATTGCTCCCGGTTGCATTGATGGGGCTTCTACCGGAAAACGTTCGATTAGCCATTGTGAAGCTATGTGCATTCCTCAATGCAATATCTTAGAAGGTGACCGATCCAGAAATCGTACCAAGGCTAAGGAGTGATGTGGCGCAATGTCTTGTCAATTTCAAGCTGGTGTTCCCACGATCCTTCTTCAATATCATGACACACGTCCTAGTTCATCTAGTCAACGAGATTGTCATTCTGGGGCCCGTATTTCTACACAATATGTTCCCCTTTGAGAGGTTCATGGGAGTCCTAAAGAAATATGTCCGTAACCGCGCTAGGCCAGAAGGAAGCATCTCCATGGGCCATCAAACAGAGGATGTCATTGGGTTTTGTGTTGACTTCATTCCTGGCCTAAAGAAGATAGGTCTCCCTAAATCGCGGTATGAGGGGAGACTGACTGGAAAAGGCACGCTGGGAGGGGCCTCAATAATATGCAGGGATGGATGTTCTTGGTCTCAAGCACACTACAGAGTTCTACAGAACTCTACCTTGGTGACCCCGTATGTCGATGAACACAAGAACAGTCTGCGCTCCAAACACCCGGAGCAGTGCGACGACTGGATTACATGTGAACACATCAGGACTTTCAGCAGTTGGTTGGAAACACGTCTCAGAGGTGACAACACTGTTTGTGATGAGTTGTACTTGTTGTCCAGGGGACCATCTTTGACTGTATTGACTTACAAAGGATACGAGATAAATGGGAATACATCTTACACGATCGCCCAAGATCAAAAGAGCACCAACCAAAACAGCGGTGTCCGCTTTGATGCAGCAACCGAGACGGGAAAGGACACATAATATGGTTACATACTGGACATATGGGAACTTGACTACGGACATGATTTTAAGGTCCCTTTGTTTAAGTGCAAATGGGTCAATCTGTCAGGAGGCGGGGTACAGGTAGACCCACAGTACGGAATGACAACAGTGGATCTCAACAATCTTGCATATGCAGACGAATCGTTCGTCCTAGCCAATGATGTGGCACATGTTATCTATGTGAAGGACATGTCTACCAAATAGAGAAAAAGAAAAGATAAGTAAGCGAATACATCATACGATGAGCCAAAGCGCCACATAGTTCTTTCAGGAAAAAGGGACATCGTGGGAGTGGAGGACAAGACAGACATGTCTGAAGATTATGAAAAGTTTCATGAAATACCTCCCTTCAAAGTCAAGGCTGACCCAAGCATCCTGATAAACAATGAAGATTATCCATGGTTACGGCGCAATAAGCAAATGACACAAGCGAAGAAAAAGTGAAGACTTTCTCCCGCAACTATTATGATGATGCCATGCCAACTTTGTAACAGACGAGTATGATACCATTGTCCGTTCTGTACATGCACATGCTATGTGGGTGAAATTATGATACCATGCCAACTTTCAACTTTTTCAGACTTCATTTGAAATGCTTTAATGTCTTATGGTTCGGCCCTCGTAATACCATTATTCAAATTTTAACTATCCAAATTTGAAAACTAATGGCACTAACAGAAAGTTTTTAATTTTTTCTAAAACTAATGGCACTAACAGAAAGTTTATAATTTTTCTAACCTAAAAGCAAAAAGAATTAAAAAATAAAGCAAAAAATAAAAGAAAATAAATAATGGAAAAAACAAAACAAAAAACTGGGAAAAAACTATTTTTATAGTAAAGTTAATCACAAACTTGTGATTCACACAAATTTCAAAGAATTCAAATTTTAACTATTCAAATTTGAAAACTAATGGCACTAACAGAAAGTTTATAATTTTTCTAAAACTAATGGCACTAACAGAAAGTTTATAATTTTGCCGACCTAAAAGCAAAAAGAATTAAAAAAAGCAAAAACAAAAGAAAATAAATAATGCAAAAAACAAAACAAAAAACTGGAAAAAGTAAAGTTAATCACCAACTTGTGATTCACACAAATTTCAAAGAATTCAAATTTTAACTATTCAAATTTGAAAACTAATGGCACTAATAGAAAGTTTATAATTTTTCTAAAACTAATGGCACTAACAGAAAGTTTATAATTTTGCTGACCTAAAAGCAAAAAAATTAAAAAAAAGCAAAAAACAAAAGAAAATAAATAATGCAAAAAACAAAACAAAAAATGGAAAAAGCTATTTTTATAGTAAAGTTAATCACAAACTTGTGATTCACACAAATTTCAAAGAATTCAAATTTTAACTATTCAAATTTGAAAACTAATGGCACTAACAGAAAGTTTACAATTTTTCTGACCTAAAAGCAAAAAGAATTAAAAAATAAAGCAATAAACAAAAGAAAATAAATAATGCAAAAAACAAAACAAAAAAACTAGAAAAAAATATAAAAACTGCCACCTATTGGGCCACCACGGCCTGAATACGACTAGAAACCCAACCTGGGCCAGGATTCAGGCCCGCAGAAGGCCCAATAGGCCCACAAACAGCATAGTGTGAGATTAGGTCCGTAAGCCTGCATTTGAGAGGAGCTCGAGAGGGCAGCAGCAGTGGGGCTTATAAACCACTCCGAGCCCCTCTAAACTAGCGAGGTGGGACTAAACTTTTGGCCGCGGGCAGCGCAAGACCTTTGGTCCCGGTTCGTGCCACCAACCGGTACTAAAGCGGGCAATGGTCCCGGTTCGTGGCACCAACCGGGACCAATGCTCCTCGCCCCTGGCCCATGACCATTAGTCCCGGTTTGTGCCATAAACCGGGACTAAAGGGTTGGTCCTCGTTGCGGGCAGAGTTTAGTCCCACCTCGCCAACCGAAGGTGGCTCACACCGGTTTCTAAGCCCTTCCCTCTCTGCATTGTTGAGCTACTCTCAGAGTGAAAATAGATGCCCTAATAGAGAAAAGTTTAACCTAAATTCAGAGTGAATTTCTCTCAAATTCATAGAAATTTACTATGAATTTAGGTTGAATTTTCTCTATAAGCGCATCTATTCTCATCTTTTAGTAAGTTAATCACAAACACACAAATTTCAAAGAATTCAAATTTTAAATATTCAAATTTGAAAACTAATGGCACTAACAGAAATTTTATAATTTTGCTGACATAAAAGCAAACAGAATTAAAAAATAAAGCAAAAAACAAAAGAAAATAAATAATGCAAAAAAACAAAACAAAAAACAAGAAAAAACTATTTTTTAGTAAAGTTAATCACAAACTTGTGATTCACATAAATTTCAAAGAATTCAAATTTTAACTATTCAAATTTGAAAACTAATGGCACTAACAGAAAGTTTATAATTTTCTGACCTAAAAGCAAAACGAATTAAAAAATAAAGCAAAAAAGAAAAGAAAATAAATAATGCAGAAAACAAAACAAAAAAAACTAGAAAAAAACTATTTTTCTAGTAAAGTTAATCACAAACTTGTGATTCACATAAATTTCAAAGAATTCAAATTTTAATTATTCAAATTTGAAAACTAATGGCACTAACAGAAAGTTTATAATTTTGCTGACCTAAAAGCAAAAATAATTAAAAAAATAAAGCAAAAAACAAAAGAAAATAAATAATGCAGAAAACAAAACAAAAAAACTAGAAAAAAACTATTTTTCTAGTAAAGATAATCACAAACTTGTGATTCACATAAATTTCAAAGAATTCAAATTTTAACTATTCAAATTTGAAAACTAATGGCACTAACAAAAAGTTTATAATTTTTCTAAAACTAAAAGCAAAAAGAATTAAAAAATAAAGCAAGAAACAAAAGAAAATAAATAATGCAAAAAACAAAAAAAAACTGGAAACAAATAAAAAAGCTGCCACCTATTGGGCCACCACGGCCTGAATACGACTAGAAACCCAACCTGGGCCAGGATTCAGGACCGCAGAAGGCCCAATAGGCCCATAGACAGTATAGTGTGAGATTAGACCCGTAAGCCTGCATTTGAGGGGAGCTTGAGAGGGCAGCCGTAGTGGGGCTTATAAACCACTCTCGAGCTCTCTCAGCTAGCGAGGTGGTACTAAACTTTTGACGCGGGGCAGCACAAGGCCTTTGGTCCCGGTTGGTGCCACCAACCGGGACTAAAGGGGTGCATTGGTCACGGTTCGTGGCACCAGCCGGGACCAATGCCCCCCTTTAGTACCGGTTGGTGGCACCAACCGGGACCAAAGGCCTCCGCTTCCCGCCCTTTTGGGCTGCTGAAAAGAGACCTTTGGTCCCGGTTGGTGGCACCACCGGGACTAAAGGGGGGCATTGGTCTCGGTTTGTGCCACGAACCGGGACCAATGCTCTTGGTATATAAGTGGCACTTAGAAATTTTGCAGAGTTGATCACACCAGTCGCCCCCGACGACGCCGAGCACATCGACGCCGCTAGGCTGCTCCACCTTGCCGTCTACGCTGCCGCCGCCAATGCCGTCTCCTCCCCGAGCCCGCGTCGTCCTCGTCGCCGGCATCCCCGAGCCCACCGTCCTCATCGTCCCCGTCGCCGCGTGCATCCCCGAGCCCACCCTCCTCGTCCCTGTCGCCCCATGCCGTCCCCTTCGCCGCGTGCCGCCCCGAGCCCGCCGTCCTCGTCGCCGGACTCCTGCCATCGGTGCCCCCTCGAAGTGAGCCTCCCGTTCCCATGGTCCCGATCGAGCGCCGCTCTTGCGCCCGAGCGTCCTTGCTCTCTGCCCCTGCTCCATGGTCGCCGCCGGCCCCGACGCATTGAAGAGCAGAAGGAGAGGAGAAGGAGAGGAGAGGAGAAGGAGTGGAGCAGCAGCAGCAGCACGCCCCTGCTCCATGCTCTGAAATTTATGATTTTTTTTCAGATATGAACAGTGCATATAGAGGGTGTTTGATCAAATGCTAGATGACTTTGGGCGTTTTTAGAATTTAGGATATTTTTTGTGGTGAGGTACTGATGCAAGACAAAGGTGATGGCAAAATTTCAGAATTTTTGGATTGTTTTAGAATAGGTTTTCAGCAAGGAATTTGAATCTGGTTAAAATTTCATTTGAATGAAATTTGAAAATTTTGAACTATGGATAAGAAGGTTTTTGGTGAAATGGAGTGTGGGTACTGTCATGAAGTTGGAGTAATTTTTGTGGTTGTAAAAGAGTTAGGAAAATTTAGAATGTGCTAAATATGTAAAAAATGTTTTTTTGTTTATAGAAAGTTTTTTGTTCATATAAAGTTTTTTGTTCATATACACAGAAAGTTTTTATATATGACTATGGATATATGAGCAATGATGATCCATGGATGTGTGTATTGATATATATGTATTTTTGTTCATAGCATTTTTTCCATTTATATATGTATGTGGCTATAGATAGGGATGGCAATGGGTAGGGTATGGGCGGGTACAACCTCCTTCTACCCAAACCCATACCCATAGAAACTTTTTATACCCACCCACTTCAATACCCATGGGTATAAACTGTCACCCATGCCCATACCCATCGGGTATCCTATACCCAATGGTATTCATACCCATCGGGTACAATATATAGCATTCAAATTCTTAAGAGGTAGAGAAATGAGTTCAAAATTCAAGTGATCATGGTAGAGTACTATAGCACATATGTGCCCTCCTCCAGTGGGTGGCCTCTTGGAGGCATTGGGGGAGTATGAGCAGCGGTTGGTGGAAGGCCGACGTAGTGGAAGGTGGTGGTGGGAATTGGGGATTGATGGATCGAGTGTTCGACAAGAGTCTGGTAGCGAAGAGTCGATATTTCATATTTTTAAGGAGTCACATAGGACGTATGAGGAGTTGCAAGCAGGTGATTATGAGCCTATGAGCTATGACTTGTTTAAGGAATATGAGATTTAGGGTTAGACCATATGAGTTGGATGTTAACCCCACATGTTATAGGAATTATTTTTATTTTTTTTCTGGGTATCGATTGGCGCACAATTTCTTACCCATGCCCTATCCATATATTTTGCGGATATGGATACCCATTACCCGTGAGTAGAAAATCTCTTCAAGTCTTGCCCATTCCCATTGTTTTCGAGTAGGGTACCCACAGGTACCCTTACCCGTGGGCAAAATTGCTATCCCTAGCCATAGATGTATATATATATATATATATATATATATATATATATATATATATATATATATATAGGATAGGGCTATTATGTTACCTAATATTCTGTTACCATGGCGCCCTATATAGGCTCGATCCATTTTCCCGAAGTGCTGCCGCAGCCCAGAAGCCGCCCGAATGAAAAAAAGACCCCGGCTCGACCCCAGTTGTCCCGAACCTCCCCCGAACCGATCCTCCAGCCCCCCGCCGCCGCGCCGTGATGCAACCCCAGGCCCCGGTCGCCGCGCCCCCAGGGCCTCGCCACCGCGCCACGATGCCACCTCTGCTGCGACCCTAGGGCCCGGCCGCCGCGCCGCCAGGCCACCTCCGCCGTGCCGCCAGGCCCCAGCCGCCGCACTACCAGGCCACCTCCACCGCGCCGCCAACCTTCCTTGGCTGCGCTGTCAGGCCCTACGTCGCCGCCGCACTACTCCAGCCAGCGTCCCACCGTGCCACGCTGCTCCAGCCGGCCTTCCACCGCGCTGTGCTTCCCCAGCCCGCCTCGCAATGCGACGCTGCCCCAAGGCGTTCACGGCCGCTACCCCAGTCTGTTCACCACTGCCAACCAAGGCCGTTCAACGATGGGTCGGTCAACAAAAGCAATGGTCAGAACTCAAAAGCTTTCCTCTCGTTTCCTTCCGCCTCTGTAGTTTTCTTTTTTGATTTTGGGGACTGAATGAGTGCATTTTACCAAGGCATTCCATGTGCCGATGGGTATGCTTGCTTAGCACAAAATTCATGAACTATCAATTTATTTTGAATTGAACTGGTGCTGCTCTTAGATTCAGACCTGAGGGAAGAAGACGGAGCTAAAATGATTCAGTTCATCATTAGCACCCTATAACCCAAACAGTGAAGAACACACCCCTTGTACTTTTGCTCTTGTTCCTTCTGTCTCCTGAATTCCACTCTTGATGAGCATGCTTGGTACTAGATAGATACTGCTGTCGTAGTTCTAATACAATATATTACAACAATTCATTGACAAAAAATTGTCAATTCATATATGTATGCAGCGGCTGTTCTGATACTACTTCAGTAACCAGAAAAACACAAAAGTTCAACTATATTTATACAAAATAGTTTAATATTTTATTCTATGACACTCAAGAAAAACAGAAATAAAAGAGGTTCATCATGTGATGAACAATAGTCCCAACAAGTGTGCTAGAGATGCAAAAAAATTGATGGCATAGTCGATGCTATTTTTCATCCAATTTCTGAAGAAAACTAAAGTTGATCAGAGTAACTGAAGAATAATCTATTAGTTCTCGAGTATGTGTAATGATGCCATTTTACTGTGCATTTGTTTCCATTGCGATGGATGTATTCCAAGATATGGTTGTATCATTGTGTTGAATAAAAATACCATGTTGCTGCAACATTTTCTGTCAGCTCCTGTCAAGCAATACATGTATGTGAGCATCCTTCTATGTAGTAAGTTCATAGTCGAGAAGTCAGGAACTTCGGAAAAAGAACGTGAACATAAAAAACCATAAAAACCTGAACCTTATCTTAGGGGAGTTCAAGAAGTCCGTGTCTAGCCGTCTGTGGTGTGTATTCTTATCAGTTCATAGTCGAGAAGACATGCATTCTTATCAGTTTATTTTTCTAGCTGGCAGTTTTGTGTATTTGGTTAGTTTGTGTGTGTATATGTTGCCATCGTGGTATACTAGAGACCACCCCACGAGAAAGTCGCCGATCTGGTTGAGGCATGCTCCTGTTCTCTATTTTCAGTTGCACAAACATTTAAAAGTTCGAACACCAAACCCTGGTAAGTTCTCCTTACAAAAACTCATCTCTCATATTTGTTCCTATTTTTGTAGGTTCCAGTTAAAACAAGATGCATAAGTTCATCATTTGTATGCTTTTTAGTTCATCTACTTCCCGATGGTGAGTCTGATTTCCTTCATGTTTCCATTTTCTTCATATAGCACAAACAAGTACTTGTGGTTATGCTTGAGAATGAGCACCATACCGTTCACCGCCGCCACACCGGGTCGTTCAACGACACAACCCGAAGTAGTTCGACGTCGCAGCTCGGGAGGCACACACTTCACCCCTCCATCCCAGGAGAGCAGTACATCTTGTGCGCGAGCAGTCCGTTGCTGATGTACACTGCTGCTCTAAGCTCCTTGGCCACTACTCCAGTATGTCCAGCATCGTCCCCAGTCCAGCCCCATGGCATTCGGACGGTCGAGTTCATGCCGAGCAGCAGTCCACGCCCATCAGCTCCTATTTCCACTATAGTGGTTGGGTTGCCGTTTTCCTCATCCTTCTCCGTGCGCGACAACCCAGCCCACATGTTGCTGCCGTCCGCCACCCCAAATAGCTTTGGTTGTTCCTCAAGCAACCATTTGGAGAACCTTTTGGTGTTTTTCTACTGGTGATTGATTTTAGCAATTTGTAGCTATCTGCGTATGGAATCTGAAAGTTCAAGATTGCTGCAGATTCAATTCTTGTAGTACAAATGTCCCAGAGTTTAGTGACATCTGTAATTGAGGTACTATGGTCTTGCATCTCCAATGTATGTTGCTGAGCATCCTCCCAATCCGCTCGATCAACTTCTTATTCCACCTCCAAAAAAAATTCTTTTTGAGTTCTATCCTTCGTCACAGGTTCACCGCTATTACCTCAGTGCAAACGTGCCAAAGAGTTTAGTTCAGACTATACTAAATGTCCATATTATAGATAATATTTGCATTGTCTTAAATTTCTGGAAACAAGCTTCAGTACAAGAAAAATGGGCCAGTTAATTCATCCATATCCAAACCCCCGTCGACGTGCGGCGGCAGGAAACATTTTCAGGTTGTTTTCTTTCTCTCTTTGCTTAGCACAAAATTGCGCAAATGCCTAGCAGAAAAAGAACTTGTTCGTATACATAGGTAGGTTCACGAAATATTGTAGTAGTACTTCGGTGAAAGGATTCACATCAGTTCAAACATTTTTGAATGTTCAGTAAAAGTTCAAATAGAGCAGAGGCTTTCACCTCATTTGAAAAAGCCTAAAAAGCAACAGTACAATGATAGAAAAAAATCAGTTGCAAAAAATATGCTGGAGGTTTGTCGGAATGGCAGAAAAACATCAGTTCAATTTTTCTGTACCATCGCTTCTATTGCTAAATGTTTTAGTCACTTGTTTTCTTGATGCCATCAGGTATTTCCTTAAATACTTCGGTCTTGTGCAGCTGGTACTAGTGTGAATGGGTAGCAAGTTCAACTACCAATCCACACCAAGTTCAGGTATGTTGCCTGTTTCCCACACGTTCCTAGAAGTTGTTCTAGGATTGGAAAGCTAGCAGCAGCACACTCTTGTTTTCATTGTTTAAGTTCACCTCAATTTCTAATTTAAGTTATGTTCATAGGAGTGCTTGTAATCAATTAGTTTGGTTTTACTTATGTTTCATGAATTTCTAGTACCCTAATAGATTTGGTAGTGACATGAGCTCCCTTTCCAGCACTCCAGGATATGCAGCGTTACCCTAGTCCAGCCCCATGGACTAGTAACAGAATATTATTTCGTTACCCCTCAGCCTTATAAGGGCCCGATGTGTAGTTTCCACTATCCGAAAACGAAGGCCTACCAATCCTGTCTGTGAAAAGAAAAAACCATGACCCTCTCCAGCTTCAGACGCCCCACCTCCACCTCATCTCTCCGGCTCAGACGCAGCTTCAGTGCCTTAAAGGCACCTGCCTTTGGGTCATTGACATGTGGGCCAGTCACCTGTTGGGCCCACATGTCATAGACACAAAGGTAGGTGCCTTAAGGCACCAAAGCATCGTCCCTCCGGCTCCCGTCCGTGCCCAACTCCCACCTTCTCCACCGTCTCAGCTGACGCCCAATGCCACCTTCTAACCCGTCTCCGGCCGCCGCCCAACCCCCACCTTCTCCCCCGTCTCAGGCCACCGCCCAACCCCCACCTTATCCACCATCTCCAGCCTCCGCCCCACCCCCACCTTCTTCCCCGAATCCTCCCGCCGCCCCCGCCTCCACCATCTTCGGGCCTCAGGAAGCCGCATGTGCCCGACCTCGCCCATGGTTGCAGGGGCCCGGCGCTGCGGGGAAGTGTGGAGGCGCAAGTTGCTCCACGACTAAGGAAGGCGCACCCTGGTGCTCGCCATGGCTGAAGACGAACTCCAACCGCCGGGCCGAGAGTATCCAGCCTTTGTTCGCATGTGCGTCTCCTTCCTACTTCACCTAGGTATGCGCCACCACCCGCCGCGCTCGATGCTCCCTACTCTCATAGCCGTCCTCAGTTCGACCCCATGGTGTCAAGATGGACGAGTTAGTCACGAGCAGCAGTCCGCCGCCGCGCACCGCCCCCTAGCACCACACTGCTCGGGCACCTGCTCAATTGAAGAAAGCAGACACTTTCAATCAACGTGTCCCGTTTTCCTTTGCTCCTGTAGTCCACCGTACCTAGAAACTAGATTTTTATTTGCAAAATCAGCTCACCGTACCTAGAACAATCAGTTCGGTCCATCTCCTGATTTTGAAAATATGAATTGTGTTTACTGCCAAAATTGATGCTCTGTAGTTCACCATGTATATATGTCATCAGTTCAAAAAAACGTACAGAAAAGTTCAATTGTATGTGTTAAAACCCAGTTTGGTTTTATACATATGTCAGATTATTAAAAAATATAACAAAAGATTTTGCTCATGTGGCTGTAAGCTCTAACTATATGGCAACAAAGAGAGAACAAGTAGGAAGTATTGTTGTTTCCGTATTGTTAAGTTCAGTATGTATTCCGTTTTCAGTACGTAAACAAACACACATGATATTTATAAGAGCAAAAATTACAAATGGAAATCTATAAGTTCAACTACATATATTACAACAATTGAAATACAAATGGCCGTTTGTGTGCAGTGCTAATGGCAGTACATTTTGGGTTGGGGTAATGGATGTCTGACCAAAGAAATTATTATTGTACTAATGTCAGTACTAATGGCGGTTTGTGTGCAGTGCTAATGGCAGTACGATGGATGATATACTACATAAATTATTGTTGTGTGTGTGACGGATGATACCACTTGCTTTTCATAACATAAAAGATATACATGCAGTGTTTGGATTAACGAGGCCATGTCCGCCTCGGCTTTCTGGGATCTTGAACAATGGAATGATGATACACACTAAAATGGCATACAGAAATCTAAATGCTCACTTGCTATTTGCTAGAGCTGATACTAGGCTTATTTTCATTATGCCACTTGCTACTTGTAGTTATCATGGGTGCCCGCTGGACAGGTTGTTTTTGTTAACATGATATTGGTCAATTAATTTTACAGACCTCTTATTGGAATTGGGGCTGAAACTAAAGTAGCAAAAAAATGATATTAGTCAATTAATTTTACAGACCTCTTTTTGGAATTGGGCCTGCCCCATGATCCAGCGTCGCCCTCCGCTGCCTCAGCACGCAGGCCGTTCACCACCACCACCAACGCCCGTTCAATGCCGCCCCAACAACCCAGTGCGACTTTGTCTCCTTCAACTTAAAAAGCGGTTCAGCTCAGTGCATGTCAGACATTAAAGCAATATTCTGTAGTAGCTTCAAAAAATGCAAATGGTCATGTTTCCACAAGACTAACGGAACACTGCCAATTGAACTGAGCACTAGCGGAACTGTGAAGGTTCGTTCTATAAAATTGCATCAGTTCGCTAGCAAAATCAAATTCAATTCATCTGCCCTTTGTTAGCTTCAGAAAATGCAAATGTGTATGTTTTTGCAGCACTGACGAAACACTACCAATTGAATTGAACGTTGACCACGTCTCCACCCTCCCCACGCCCGCCAATGCTGCGACCACCCCTCCCCCTCACGATTTCTCGTTGATATCGCTGTATTCATGCTTGTTACGTGAGTTGCCTGATGGAAGTTCTGCAACTGTCAGTCCAGATGGAAGAAGGAGATCCGTCCAAAGTGTGAGTTTTGCGACGTCGACGTGCAAGTTCTACAATTTATCTGTCCAGATGGGAGAAGGAGATCAATCCAACCGACGCATCTGAAGCGACATATGCAGAGCCATTCGCCTGAGGTATCGGAATAATTCTATGTTTTTTGTGTTCACTGGATTTCCGGATTTTTAGCGCAAGTGATGCGTACTGTTTTTGCCTGTTTAGTCCAAGTGGGAGAGCAAAAGTAAGCACTATCTTCTTAGAAGTTGTGTTTGAAACCCATTTTTAATAGTGAAACAAGTAAATCAGTGTGGTAAATGCTTTACTGTTATAGTTCTTAAGTGACTGAAATTTTGACCATGTGTTTAGAGTTAAGCAACTGCATAAGTTACATGCTGTATTGATCTACTTGTCATGCTGAAGTTCATAGGCTTCTTAAAATTTCTAATATACAAAAGCTGGTGGCCGCCCATCTCTGCATGTATTTTATTTCGGATGTAAGTCTCTCTATAGATCATGTTATGAGTAAAGCAATTGGACAAGGTTGCTAGGAAGATTTTTAGTTCACCTTTAATGTGATTTGCACTTCATATTTACAGAGCCAAATCCTGGCGTGCCCAGCCGCTGCTCGTGAACCCCGCCTCCATCAGCTCCACTTCACTGGAGCCGTCAGTCCACAGGAATAGGGGTAGCGGATCCCCTATAGCGGCCAAATCCCAGTGCGCCCAACCGCTGCTTGTGAACCTCGCCTCCATCAGCTCCACTTCACCAGAGCCGTCAGTCCGCAGGAGTAGGGGTAGCAGGTTCACCCAACGTCCGACGCCTTCTTCCATCTCCAAAAATCTTGTTTTTTGAGTTCAGTTCTTCGTCACATGTTTCACTAGCTGAAAAATGCATGGTGTTCTGAAATTGCTTGCGGACCACTAGCTGAAATTGCTTGACGAACAAAAGCAAAGGTTTTATCTTCATCTACTATTTTTTCAGATATTCGTCATAGGCACGAGCATGACTATATTTGCTTGTTATGATCTAGTGGGCAACATTAACATTTGGGTAGTCCTTCTGCAGGGCCCAAACCCGCTGTCGTGCAAGAAAAAGAAAGCAAAGCCCCAACCATCAGCTGCTCAATCATCAGGTAATTAATCAACACTAAAACATACGTGTCTAATCCAATGTTGCGAAAGCAAGTTTGGAGTTGCCTGACTTATCTTTTGGTGTAGAACTAATAGTAAGATGGAGAAGAGATAATGCAACAAAAATCTTAGATGGGGCAGTGAAGTCCATTGCGCATTCTGATTTTTTGTAGCTCCGGACATCAGTTGTATTGAGACATGGATGGCTCTACACCTGAAGTACATATATCTGACAAGCATGATCACATGTTCCCTTTCGAAACTGCTGTGTGGACGACAACGTGCTTGCACGACAGTGAGACGACGGGCAATCCAGCCGTCAACTACGGTTTGATGCTATGCATGGACGATCTGATAAGTGTTGTCGTCCACAAATCGTCCGTCAACATCGTGTGCATAACAGCACTGGTTCCCTTTAGAGTCTGATGGTCGATGGAGAGGCGAAGCGAAAGACGGTTAGGAAGCGCAAGAGAAGTGGCAAAGACAGTAGGTCCATGTGTATTTAACAGCAAGTCCATGTATTACTACATGAGAAGTACTGCTAGTGAGACTTCACTGCCCCATTTCAACAAACTTGTATACGCAATCCTAGTTTGACAAAGTACTCTACTGCTGCTGGTTTCAGTTCCCTCACTGGATTTGCAGGCTCACGACCATCCTCCAACACCCCGTCAGTGCCACTGATTTGAAGGACCTCGGTGAGCGTGTACTTCTCCTGGTATACAATTTCATTCCTCCCTGTACTGCAGTCATTTTGGTTAGTAAACTTGTATCGACGAAGAATAATTGCACCAGGAAGTTCATATCTTAAAACTAGATAAGTTCGAAAAACAAACCATGACCAGTTGAAAAAGAACCACCCTCACCCTATTTTGTAGCTCACCTCTAATTCGTTTCTCTCTACTGCTCTTTTCTCTCACTATTTTGTTTCTCCCTGTACTCCAACACGAGAGAGGTTTGGACAGACGCTAATCACTAGCTCTCTATGACGCCGCCGATCACTAGAACGAAGAACACCAGCAGGATGAGAATGAAGTACATGACATAGACAATGAGGACGACCAAAACATGGAATCCGTACACATAGCACCAACTGCAAATTCGAATTTTCTGTCTATGATGATTTGATTGCTACTTCTTAAAGAAAGTGTACATAACAGTTAGGTGTTTGTGCTAGAAAGGAAAACTTGTTTGAATTAAAAACATTGACCAGTACGAATCAAAAACACTGATCAGTTCGATAGTGCTCTCTCTTACCTATTTTGGTTGATGCCACGAATAGTGAAAAAATTGTATGGGAATGTTTAATTGTTACTAGCATGTAAGTTCAAAAAAATAAAACAGAGTCAGTTTGTCTATGAAATTTGAGGAAGCCCGTCAATAGACCCGAGGAAAATAACATGCTCTTTAGGCGTTGTCACTATTCCTGTGAGCACAAGTTTAAAAAAATGTTTACATTCTGCTCTTGCGTATGTTTTTGGGCAGTACAAACACATCGCCATAGTGAGTACAAATGCAACACCTTGGGAAGTACTACTAACATTGCCGCGCTGGGCTTTCCATTTGCAGGGTCCACTAGGTTTCGTCCTGAGAGAAGCATCGCCGGCTGGGAGAGTTCAATGATCTGAACTAGGAAAGTTCAACGTGAAAATTTGCTACAGATTGCATTACTTGAGAATTTTAGTTCAATGATCTGAACTAGGAAAGTTCAACGTGAAAATTTGCTACAGATTGCATTACTTGAGAATTTTTTTCTAACTGGGTGCAGATGAGCCTGGGCACCGAAACGCCCTACTCACTCTTTATTGACTTCTCTGTATTTTGTGAATAAATGTTTATATAATAAATGTTCACATAGTATACTCCCATGGTTGTACAAGTAAACATATACTAAGTGTAGACGTTCACTACGTGCTTTATAATCAGTTAAAAAAATGTCGGGTGAGTTCAAACTAGAAAGACAGACAAGTCCAAAACCCGCACAACAAAAAAGTTTCACCCGCGAAAGAAAATGTGGCACTTCCACATGAAGTTAATAAACAAGGGTTAGAAAAAAAAGGATGTTTATATAAAAAAAGTGCTCAAAAGTTCAATTACTCTCCGTGTGAACGTTCATACACTCTGTTTCCAAAAGAGAGTGCACATTTTACTAGGAAAAAACTTGGGTAAGTTCAAGGACAGAAAAAACTAGAACTTCAAAATCGACAAAATAGCAGTGAGGAATACAAAGTAAAGTCCTGTTTATGAAAGCAATGAGCAGCGCAATGCAGGGGAAGGCCTGGACATAAACGGAGAGGACAGTCTAAGCTGTTGTGCCTGAACTAGGCCTTGAGAAGAATAGCTAAATTCAATAGCACATACACACCTTGTAGCCACACAGGCCTCTCATGCTGCTGGCAGACGCCTTAGCTGAGCAGGGGCCCGCTGTCCACCGACAATTTCTCCTCTTTCCTTTTCTTCGTTCTTCCAGAGAAACAGAGAGAGCTGATGAGAGAAAGGGCAACATGCCACCGTCGATCCATCCCTCGCTAGTCGCTACCCGCACCCACCAGTCATCGTCGTAACCTGCGTCTGGCTGTCGCCGATGCACTCTCGGCTCTGATTTCATCCCCACCCACTGTCTATTGGTCGCATTCGTCCGCACAGCACTGCGGTGTGCCGCCACTATCTTGCAAGGGGTTCGGCCGACAGCCGCGAGAAGCCACCATCTGCTGCATCCTCTATCCTATCCCTAACTCTCTGCTGCCCCTACCCTTTCCAAGCGTCTCTCCTTCTTCCCACAAGATCGACATCCCTGATGGGATGGCCACTGAGTCACGGAGGGGCAGTCGATGGCGGTGGATGAGGAGATAGACGCCACAATCACTGCACTCCATCACTTCCTCCTCAACGGCAGGTTTCCTACCCGCATCCCTCCTTCCTTGCAAGTCGACGGTGCCATCATGTTGGAGACGGCTGTTGGTCTTGCGTTTCTTCGAGCTCTTCTCCTCCCTACTACGCGCTGGATCCGCGGGGATTTAATTTGACCATGGCGCCCTTGATGCCTCGCAATTCAGCACGTTACCTTGCCCGTGCCTGCTACTAATGCGACCATGTTGATTTGAGACGAGGCGCGAGCAGCGCGCCGGAGACGTTGAGTGTGGGGATGAGCCCGTGGTGAGGCTAAACTTCATGGCGATCGCTGTGTACACCACGCTGATGAGCAGCACCGCCACCATCCCGCGGACCGTCACCTGCTCGCGCCACGGCGGCTCCGCTGCCGCAGGCTCCGACTCCATGTCCGACGAGGCGGCCTCGCGCGACGTCTTGTCGATCTCGCCGAACGCGCCCAGGTCGTGGCGGTTCATTTCGGCGCCCACGAAAGCCCTCAGGGCGAGCATCTCGAGCTCCTCGACGGCGACAGGGGCTGTGGCGACTACGCTGCGGGGATGAAAACACCATTAGCCCAATAACACAGGTCCAAACTGATAGCATCAATTCATAAAGAAGACGATCAGTTCGACAAAAATGAGAGCATCAGTTCAACCCCTCGAATTCGTCAGTTCAAGAAGGGTAACAGAATAATATCCTGTTATGCGTAACAGAATAGCCCAGATGTGTGTATATATATATATATATATATATATATGAGAAATGATGATCCATGGAAAAGTTTTATATATGCAAAAGTTACATTTTTAGAAAAGTTTTATATATCTAGCTAGGAAAGGAAGAATA
Source organism: Triticum aestivum (assembly GCF_018294505.1). NCBI lineage: Eukaryota > Viridiplantae > Streptophyta > Magnoliopsida > Poales > Poaceae > Triticum > Triticum aestivum. The sequence goes on from NC_057797.1 coordinate 304,857,228, forward strand.
AGAAAAAGAATGAGAGGAAAAAGGAAAATAAGAAGAGGAAGAAAGAAGAAGAAGAGGAGAGGAGAAGAGGAGAAATAAAT